>NC_137739.1:7230572-7708293 GCF_963264785.1 Psittacula echo
ATGCCTGCATGGATACCACGTATTTTCTAACAGCTGTATTTAAAATGGGACTGGCACTTTATGTAAGAATTTGCATTAACCTTGAGATAAAAAACATGAAATAACCTTATTTATCACAGTTGGATGTTTGATGGAGATAGGCGAGAGAGAGCTTTGTTCGTTCTGAGTACTATCATTTATTAGGGTGTGATTACTCAACTGTTTCTATTTGACTTAGATAAAATGAATCCACTCGCAATTTTAAGAGATCCATTAGAAGAACTTGGGGAAGCCTGCCTCACATAACATCCTGTAACTGCTTATGTAAATTATGAATGCTGTTTCCCATGTTATCAATTAATTATTTTCAAAGCACTTTAAGTAAGGACCAAAAAGCAATCAACATCTTGTCTGTTTTCCCTTGCAGTTACCCAAAATAACCTAGAGTAGAACAAATACAGCTTTTTTTAAGCTTTCCAAGATAACCTAAAACACCAAAGAGATCTAAAAGTTCCCAAGAATACATTAAGCAAAACCAAAGTAAACTCCGAAAAAATCAAAATGCCACCTCTGCACATATATCTGTCTCACATTTAATGAGAGGTGATCAGGACAGGAGATACGGGACACAGCAGAGACCTCAAGAAAGCCCTTGATTAAAATTCATTATACATTCTAATACCTGATGACTAGCTTGAGTCCCCCGCGCTTGGACCGTTGCCAGTCTGTCATAGTAACGAGAAATAGGGTTGTCATGCTCAATGCCTTTCTTGGCACAGCGTTGCTTATAGATCTCCACCAGGGAAAGAGAAGAGGGATTGTCTTCAACCAAACGCATCTGTGGGGAAACTGCTACGACACGGGGGACTAGGAGACATTTGAGAAGGGTGAGAGGGGATGGTGGTGGGGCAGGGAGAGGGAAGAGAGAGCAAAAGAGAACAAAACAGTTAATCCATAACCCAAATACTAAGAGAAGATTTAGCATAAAAGTGAGATACATTTCAGGTGATGATCACAGTCGTATCAAGAGAAAATTTTTATTACTACACTCACAACTCACTCACGAGCTCTGTTAAAAACAACGATAGCAGATTTTCGTAACAGAAACATTAACTATATTAGCAAAAAAATCTTTAACACTTGTTATTCTTCCTACTTTTCTTTACCTGCTGAAAAGAGGTTAATACTTAGTTCAGGTGCAAATGGGTTTGTAGTATCTGATTACATGATAATGTCAGGGAGTCTGAAGAACAAAACTACTTAGCTCAATAGGGTATTTAAAGTGATTCAGAAAAGCTGGAGGAAAAAATCTGAACATAGTTGAAGAATAGATGTTTAAATGACACCACTTGAAAACAACACAGGGAAGACACAGCAAAATATCCAACAATAAGAAAACCTAAAGCAGTGAGCTTTTCCTTGGTGAGCAGTAAAGTTGCAAGAAATCTCATTTGCGCTTTCATGGTGCTCAACAGATGTATCATCCTACTGAGTCTTATGTGCCTCCCCACCCACATCAAAACAGACAAGGCCTCTTCATAGCCAGCTTTTCCAGTGACACTGTACTGTTTGACAGCGACCTTCTGTTACCACCAACAGTTCTCTCAACATTTCCCTCAGAAGCTGTAACAATTAAACTCAGAAATACAGGGAAAAAAAGTTTAAATGCATTTAAATTTTTTGATGCAATTTCTTCAGTCTTAAAGAAGAAATGCATTCTGCAGAAGGGGTGTTAATGAGCTACTTCTTCTGGTGTGCTTCATTAACCTCTGGCAGCAGACAAATGGATATTCTTTAGGTTCTTCCAAATAGCATCAAGCCCCAAGGAACAGAATTGTTTCCAGAAACACTATAGTTTAAAAACAGCTTTTTGAGGGAAAACATGTTACTCTAGTATATAGAGGGTATACTTCTGTATCAGTGTCCTTGTTTATCATAGTTTTAAAGACTGTTTATTGCACTTTTGTTATTTTGGCCTCAGAGTGATGCAACATTGACTTCACATATGTAGAGATACTGACCTTTTGGTATAACAAATCCTTTGGCTTGGGTATTTTTTCCTTTTTAAAGTTAGAACTCACATTTCTAGCTCTGAAAGTGCCAGTTGCATCATCTGGACACCTAAACTCATGAAACAACTTCATGTAAATAGATACTATTAGTCCAAAAAGGAGGACCAAGCAATATATACTTTTTTAAAAATCAGAGCTCAGCACTTTTTAAAAGGACAACAAGATAGCAGCAACTTTGTCTCTTTGATGAAAGTTTCCCTTATCCATAATAGATTTCCTGCTTACCAACCAAGGATTATCAGAACTGAATAATGCAATGTACAGAACTCGTTTATATGAAGTTATTAAGTGACCTTCTGAAATGAAAAGTATTATACATTAATATAAACTAGCTACTCAGTTTAAGCTGGAACTTCCCAACAGCCTTAGTATCCGGAAAACAAAGGGTTTCACTATTTTAAAGTATCTGAATCACAAACAGACCAAGTACGTTGCCAGGCAAGACTCTGATATTTTCTGTTTCTCATTTCATGAATGAATTATTTATAATCAACACATAAAAAAGCCAAGGCACGAAAGGAAAGAGAAAGAATTAAACCTGTGTTTTCAGCCTTCATTCACTGTTTCTGTTTAGAAATGCCTAAATGTGTGACCTTTTTATTAAGTATTTTGGCAATTTCTACACATGAATAATGTTGGAAATCTCCTTAACTCTCCTCACTAAGGCCTCCCTACCATTATGTTTGTTAATTCTGGATTTTTTAAGCATTGCCAGGTGGTGCTGTTGGCAAAGTGCACTCTCCAAACCAAGTTACCTATTACAAGATCATAGAAGTGCACTCAACATGAGTCCTGCATCCAGTATCTAGATTATGAATGGATTTTATTTGGCAACAACCAAGCAGTCAGCATATTCCTGAAAGTAAACATCACCACGGATATAAAAAAAATACAAAGATATGTTTTCGTATCAAAGAACTCAGAAACCGTTTATCAAATTCAAAGCTCTAAAAAAAAAATCCTTTTGTGTTATGTGGAAGAGGTAAAAGAAATTCAACATGCATACACTGCAACTTGGGAGAAGAAGTTTTGTTTTCTTTCTCTTTGTCTCTAAATGCTTGTTCTGAAGTACATGTATCCATTTCCATAGCAACAGCTCCAACAGGCATGTCTCTGCCTTATAGGTGTTATTCACAACTAAACTTTATACAGCAAACGATGTGTGTAAGCTCTTCTAAAAACATCCTAGATCCCATGCAATCAGCTTTATTTCTTCAGAGGGGTGCTACAATGCCAAAAAAAGACTTATCACCTAGACAGATGCGACTTTACCTTCTGAATATTCAAAACCTTCAGAATCAGTGATTAGCAGCTGTCAAAAAATTTAACAATTGCAATCTTTGAGCATAACATGTATTTAAAAAATAATGTAAAATCTCTCCTTTCAGTACCTGTAAAAAACAAGTGTCTTTTTGTGGTTTCTTTCCTTTTCTCCAAGCAGGGGTTCAAAAGGCGAAGAAGCTGTAATACCCGCTCTTCTCTGCGAGACTCTGTCAGGCAAGCATCATTCATTACCAGGTATGGGTAAATCTTTCCATTATGGCCTCGGATATAGAGTCTTCTTGCTGCAGTATTGTGTTTCTGAACTATCTCCACTCTGGGCATAAACCTATTAGGAAGAAAAGGATAATAAAGCACCTGAGCAAATCTCCTCTGGTATTAAAACAAACAAAAACCATCAAAGAAATAAGGTAGTGCAACTGCATTACAAGGTACAATTCTATTGCCCAGCTAGCCCATGGTTTCTATTGTGTAGTCAAAAAGGTCTTCTGTTTGTTTTTTGTTAAAGAAAGAGTTCTTGAGCAAAATCAATCACCAGATCAGACCTTTATCACTCTTTTGAACCATAGTACCTGTATTGACTACAACAGAAGAACTCAACTTCTATCAATATATGAAGCATACTCATCATGTAACAGTACAGCTGCTTCCTGAGGCAGTGTAAAATTATCAGAGGAGGATAAAATAAAAAAAAAAAAAAGTGTTATTCCAAGGTATGTCTCTATATATGTAATTTATAGATATGAAAGGTACAAGACATCCACTGTTGCAAAGTGGACAGATGGAGAAGGTTGTCATTTTCTTCTCCATTTTCAGAATTACAACTACCAAAGTGTATTTTTAGGTTACCTTGCTATCTTGATGTAGTAATGTGTTGGCTTTGGCATAAGGAATTCTCCAGGTATCTCTACTTCTGCAGTTTGAGCTGAAAAATTACTGAGAAAGCGGCACTTTTCTTCTATGAGGAAGAACTTTGGAAGCTGTTTAGTTTTCGCCTCCAGAATTTTGATCCATTTCTTCAGTTTAGAGATCAGATTGTGAAGTTTCATTGACCCTGGCACACTGAAGTCAAAGTCTAAAAAAAAAAACCAGAAAACAAAAAAATATACATAAATCTCAGCATTTCAAATTCTTTGTAGGGTATTTAATGATCAAGTGTCTGAAGTTTGAGTTTTCAAAGAGGTTCTTCTAGCTACACGACCTCAAGCAAAATACACATTCAGCACATGCAGCTGTTACGCAGAAAAGCATCATACTGGTGTCAAATACTGTAGGAAAAGGGAAAGCTATTACCAGCAACTCACACAAAAAAGCAAAGCATATATACCAACCAAGTCCAGCAGAACAACATCGCTACCTATGAACCCTAAAAACAGAGGAAGACTAGCATGCTCAGAAAAACACAGATGAGAAAGAAGAATCATTAGGAAAGTCAGAACATAATTGCTATATGATCATACACCAGCAATAACACTACATCAGCTGACTCTGGAGGATAGTAAGTCATACTTTTCAATAGTGCAAATCAAACACACACACAGACCTGTCCTGCCCTCAAAAGACAGGTTCTGTAGAATATTTCATCTCTACAGAAAATCTTTAAGTGAGGTCCTAAAATCATATATATAACTTAAATCTGTCCAAATCTGCTACCTCTTTTCAGTACACAGGTCTAAAATATTCTCTGTAATTATGAACTTCCCAAAATTCTTCCTTAGTCATGCAAATATTAGAAAAACATACTGTGAAAATCTTAAATACTATCACTGTATTTAACTGTCTGTATACTGCAACCAGAAAGACTCATAGAAAGCAAGCAGTAATAAACCAAATTATCAGATCATTTAGTAAAAGAGGAAAAGTAAGCTTATTTCACAGACCAGCACTGTAATTTTCAGCCTGTTCACTTCAAAGTGATTTACTTATTTAAAATCAGTGAAGGCTTTTTACTTTTAAAGGGGATGAAAGAGCCTCAAAACTGAGGATACAATGTAGGACCTGTGAGCAACCGCAAGACAAGTAGTACATTTACTATTACTATTATTCTCCTATTCTGACTATTACTATTATTCTCCTATTCTGAGCTGCAAGAAAATTCTCCTTATTCTTTCCTGGCTCCGATAACAATTGCATGCCACCACAGGAAGAACAGATATGACAGCCTAAGCAAAAATGACAATATTACGCAAACAGCCTGCTCTTTCCTTTGCAATGTAACAGTACTGTGGCATGGAACTACCTCCTCTAGCCCAGGGGCAAGTGAAGTAACAACTTTCTCAAGGTCAACACCTGGTCTTCAATGTACTATGAAAATAATCCTGTAACAGAATTCACTGCAACATCAACCATTTTCTGAGCCAACACCAATGCCATCTTCACAACACTGCTTTTCACTACAGTTACAGAAGACAGCAAATAAATAAATAATGAGTCTGAATCTCACAAAAGAGGGAAAATGAATAAACCACGAACACAAAATTATGGTTCACGACTCCAGTACGATAACAGTGACAGATGAAGCACACTCAGTAAGAAGATAAAGTAAACCTCTTAACTGTAAACCTCATTAGTTATAGCATCCCAAATTGTGCAAGTTAACTAACAGACTTGGGTTTTTAAAATACATTTCTATGCCACAGTCTAAAAGATGCCATTTTAAGCTCAACACGTTACAGGTGAAAAAGCAACAGCAAGAAAGAGAATGTTGATTCAGTATTTCTGAGATCTTCAGCTAAACCAGAACAGAATCTTCTTTATGCTTCAATACAACAGGAAGTTAAAATAGTCTCAGAAATGAGTTTTACTCTTATTGCAGAATCTATGTTTCACTACTTTACATATACACAGTATTTTCCTACATTAACAAAAAAACCTCCAAACAACAGAACAGTCATGAGTCCTGCTCAGAGGACAAATTAATTTGGTCACACAAATATGCCCCAAGCATCTGTAAGTATGCTAACAGTGAAGTAAGTACACACACACACACACACACACACACACACACAGAGCAATTGCTGCATGCTAAAGTTTTTTCAACCACAATTAAAACCACTCAAAACTCTGATTCTCCACAAGACTTACTCCTACAAACAAGCTTAGCACATTTGGTCTTTTAACCAGAAGAGTCTGTATTATCCTACACTATCCTACGCACACTCTTTTTCTCCAAGTTCTCATTTATGTGCACAGGCGTACACATAATTCAGTTATTACTGAATAAACTAGTGCAGCCTATGATTCCTTTCATTTTACTATTCTGTTAGTTAAACAAAATATCAGAGAACACATAACTCAACTTAGTTCATTGTGTATCCACAATATACGGATATGCTACAAGCTTTCAGCGAAAGCCTTAAATCTACTATCCCCAAAACAAAGAAAAAAACCCCAAACATACCAAATCCTTTCAACTTTCATAAGAAAAGTCTATATTGAAAAATACAGTTACATATTCATGGGTGTTAGAAATTAGTATAACTGTAATACTCCCTTTTCTTTTTCTACCTGGTAGGGGTATTTGCAATATTACTGTAAAACACTCTTATTATAATCCCAAGCCTACCCTCTAGTGAGCAGCGGGAGTAAATCAATTTATGAAAGTGGCAAAATTATTGAATCATTTATCTCCTGAATCTCTGAAGTTCAGGAAAATATCCCCCAACTGCAACTAGTTGTTGTGCTAATGGGAACCACCAAAGCAGTAAAAATATGCATCACTGTATATTCCTTACAAAAAGAATTGAAAAAAAGAGCCATTTTGTTCACCGTGAGAACAGCTCCAGTGTGTTGAAATGCCTGGTTTAGGGTTTTCGTTGTTTTGTTTCCCAGTAGCAGATGGGAAAAACAGAGAGTTCAATTAGCCTTTTTGCTCGTGTCACAGACAGCCCATCTGAGAAGAAAAATCATTTCAGCTGGAAGGGAAATACAAGTGCAGACATTATGGGTGTATGACTTCTCTCTGCTTTACACATATCTTAATGTATGTAAAAAGTATTTTTGCTTCAAACAAATAATCCTTTTCAGTACTTACTACTGGATAACACCTTCCTCAAGCTAACACATGATGGTCTAAAACACCCTACTACTTAGTCATCTTTTTCCTAAAGAGAAGAGGAAGTTTATCTCCTCATCTTTAACGGAGATATTCACAGAAGACCATCATACAGACTGCAAATGAAGAAGCTCACTCTCTTCTCAATGGTGCTAAAGATCCTTGTCACTCTCAATGAAAGGACAAATGGGGCACAATCTTTCTGCCAGTGAGACAGATCTAAAAAATTTAATGGTTCTTAACACAACTAGATAAAGGTGACTGCTTTTTGAATGAGGGCTGTACCATCACTTTTCATGAAGTAGCACAAAAATACACTTGAGTTAACAAAATTAGAGTACCAATCCCTCTGTCCCCCCACAACCCCTGACCTACACAATGACCAACATTGACATAGCATTAAAGAAACAGAGAAAATACCTACAAACTGGGACTTAAAAACAAACAAATAACAAAAAAAAAACCCAAAACAACCCTTCTGCTACATGTGCAGAAAATAGTCCTAATCAGTTCAAAGTAACAGGCAATTAATGCCTAAAAGCAAGCATCAGTTCATTTGTAAGATTTTAAAGATCATTCTGACCATAGACAAAGTCTGATTACATTTACAAGTTGATAACCCAAGGACCCTCAACTGAAAAGCCAAGACACCATGTAAGCCAAGACATCATGTAAGATGCCACTTAAGACTGAAACGTAAGCTTAGCTTCACAGAGCAGTTCTTTATGCATATGATACTGAAGAAGATCAGGATAGAAGAGCTGTCTTGCTTTTAAAGTTTCAGACATTTACATGCTCTGTACTTTCCCAGAGGTTCATCTTAATCACACAAGATCTTTTGGAAAGCACCAAGAAACATGAAAAATCTCAGTGACAGGTAAGCAGAAATATGAAGCAGGAATTCTGATTTACAACATAGCTCCAGAAAACTAAGACTGGTAAGTCCAGACCAAGGTCAAATACAGAATTCTGGAATAGCTAGGGTTGGAAAGTACCTTCAGATCATCTAGTTCCAACCCCCCTGCCATGGGCAGGGAAGCCTCACACCAGACCATGTCACCCAAGGCTCTGTCCAACCTGGCCTTGAAACTGCCAGGGATGGAGCATTTACCCTTTCTTTGGGCAACCTGTTCCAGTGCCTCACCACCCTCACAGTAAAGAACTTCTTCCTTGAATCTAAGCTGAACTTTCCCTGTTTAAGTTTAAACCCACTCCCCCTTGTTCTGTCCAAACTCTTGATCTGGATTTTCTGGATAACATCCTGTTTACCTAAAAATTAGAAGGGCAGTAAAGAAAGAGCTACCGAAGTGATGCTATGCTCATTCTTGACAAAAGGAAAAAATCATTAAAACAACTGAGAATTTTGAACACAGCTCTTTCCTCTGCCCTCTCCCCACATTTCCGAGACTCACTCAGACATTGAGAAGATTGCTTCTGATTACAGAGTTTCCATCTGCAGCAAAGAATTCATTGTGCTGGGTGGCAAAACTCTTAAGAAAATTATCTTGCCCATTCAGGGTATACTTCGGAATTTTCCATTCCTATTCAGCTTGAGTGAAGAAATGGTTGCAGAAAGAAGCCAATCCAAACTCTAAACTATCATATGTCCACAAAAGAACAATGAAGGCAGTTTTTCTCTTCCTTTCACTGCTGAGAAAGCTCTCAAAGGGAGCATTTCTCAGCATTTTTCTGTTCTTTGATGTCAAAGGTTTAGCAGGAAAGGAGAGAAGGAACAAAGAAGAGATAGTCAAAGAGCTCTGCATTTGAAGTTCCAGTAAAAAAAAAAAATTTCGAAGTAAAATTTGGTTTTAAAATATATAACATTAGGATGGAAAAAAATGACCTATCAAAGCTTCAATGGTCCAGACTGCTGCAGACAAAGTACTTAGAATGTAAGAAATGGTACAAGAGCCCCCAGTGGCTCCAAACAGGAATCAAGATGCAACTCAGATGTTGATGGAAATGATTATGCAACCAAACATAGTTAAAATTGTCTATAAAACATAGCCGCCAACATTAATCTGGAAACAATTGAAGACAAGAGTTTACTTCAAGACAGCTCAGCTTGGATACTTTCGAAATGGAAGGCAGCCACTGTAATTATCTATCCATCACCTAAATGCAACTAGTGCTGAGAAGCAGAAAAACAAACATGAACCTTGTAGTGTGACAAAAGGACAAAGTAGGCATGATTTACGAATGGTTTCTCATAATGCTAAAGCAGCCTTTGCTATCTTCAGTACAGTAATTACAATCCTATTCATTTATGTGCATTTAATGTTGTTACAAAATTAATAGAAGCCATATTTTCATTTTCTGCATAATGAACTGAATTACAAAAATGTGCAAGTATATTGACCAGTTTAATTTCTTCTGGTTTCCCACACTTCATTTGTTAATGAAAACACTGAATTTATTAATTAAAATAAAATCAAATCTAGAACTAAGCAAAATAATTATTTCTATCCCATAGACATTCATCTTTAATCAGACTTTAACATATGAACTCTTCAACGAAAAAAATAATTACTTGTTATTAAACTGAAGTTTACTGAGAAACACATTGCATTTCATGACTTTACCTGATTTTCATGTCGAGGGCTATGTTGTTGTTCTGTGTTTCAGATGCTATTCTATATCGATTAGATAGCAAACCCGAAAACCTTACCTGCCATTTAGATACCATAAAGACATGCAAATATTATACATGAGCATGTAAAACCTGAAAAACCTCTCCATTTTTTGTTTTAACTGTAACTGAACCGAAATTAAAGTTTCTTAATCCCCAGATCTCTCTAACACTCAGAGGCAAGAAACCATGACAGATCAAAAATAACTTAAATCCAACAAAACCTGAGCATTATCAACAACACTTACAGCAATGAAAAATTGACTGTACTACTATTGCACTGTAAAGACACAGAAACCATTTCTAAAAATTAAAAACTAGTCCAAATCTGTATTTCATGTAGACTGTTGCAGTTGGAAGGGAGCTACAGTGATCATCTAGTCCAACTGCAAGACAAATTCGGGGCCGACCAAGTACTAAGAGAATTGTTCAAATGCCTTTTAAATACTGACAGGAAAAGGGCATTGACTGCCTCTCCAGAAAGCCTGTTCTAGGGTTTGATCACCCTCTTGGTAAAGAAATGCTTCCTAATGTCCAGTCTGAACCGCCCCTGACGCAGCTTTGAACTGTTCCCACACGTCCTATCACTGGATCCCAGGGAGAAGAGACCAGCACTTCCCTCACTTCCCCTCCTCAGGCAGCTGTGGAGGACAATGAGGTTGCTCCTCAGGCTCCTTTTCTCCAAAACTACGTAAAGCCTAAGTCCTCATCCGTTCCTCATAGGACATGCCTTCCAGCCCTTTCACCAGTTTTGTTGCTCTCCTCTAGACACATTCTAGTACCTTCTCATCCTTCTTAACCTATGAGGCCCAGAACTGCATGAAGTCCCCAGGTGAGGCCGCACCAAGACTAAATACAGCGCGATGATCATCTCTTGACCAGCTGGTTATGCTGTTTGATGAACCCCAGGATGTAGTTTGCCATCTGGGCTGCTAGGCCATGCTGTTGACTCCCACTGAGCCTGCTGTCAACCACCATGCCCAGATCCCTTTCTGCAGGGCTGCTCTCCAGCCATTCCTCTCGCAGCCCATACTTGTACCCAGCATTACTCCATCCCAGGTACAGAATCTAGCATCTGAATTTGTTAAATTTCATGCCATTAATCATTGTCCAGCGATTATTTCCATCCCCACCCCTATATGCTCCCACTAAAGATACACAGAATGTTTCTACTACCATTTCACTCCCTAGTACACTTCATCCATTAAAAATTTAATCATATGGTTCAGGACTTTCATTATCTGCTGTCATACAACTGTTGTGCCTCAAAAAGGACATCATGCAATACATAGCGTGCACAAGATATGTAGGTCATATCTACAACTGAGTTGCTTTCACAAGATTCCCATCAGCTCACTTATTTTCACAACATTTTATCAGTGAAATGCCTGAAAAAACACTGCAAGTCTACTTGTCAAACTCAGTCAACCAGTCATCTTTAAGGAAAAGCTGATAAAGTTTACATAGGAATTTATGCAAAATTCAAAATCCTGGCAATCCAAAACACTGATGCCAATCAGTGTCACCTTCTGTCATATACACTTGTGTAGTTTTAACACTTTTCACCAAATGTATCAAAATCATGCTCTACATGAGCTTCTCTAAGAATTTAAAATCAAATCAGACACTCAGACATGTAACTCCACTGATAAAGAGAAAACAAATGAAGCAAAAAAGCCACTTCCCATAAGTATCTTTTTTATTAGATCTGATTAAAGTCATTAATTCAATTTACCTAACAACGATGTAAATTTGTGTAATAGGATTTTTATAAACTAGTTATCCAAAACACTAAAGTCATTCTCCTCATCAAAAGTAAGTTGTTTTGAAAGAGTTTGCATAATATTGTCGGTTTGGAGTTCTGGGGTGAAAATGTCATTAAGTTCTGGCATCACTGTAAAACAGAAATCATTATTGTCCCTTATGAAATTCTTTACTGAGAGGGTGGTGAGGCACTGGAATGGGTTGCCCAGGGAGGTTGTGAATGCTCCATCCTTGGCGGTGTTCAAGGCCAGGTTGGATGAGGCCTTGGGTGCCATGGTTTAGTGTGGGATGTTCCTGCCCAGGGCAGGGGGGTTGGAACTAGATGATCTTAAGGTCCTTTCCAACTCTAACTATTCTATGATTTTATGATTCTATGTGTAGCAGGCAGTTCCATGTAAATGGCAAAAATATTACAGTGAAGTAATCTAATTTGTGTTTAAACACATATGTGATTTGACCACAGTTTCAGGTTTGGTGAATAACAGAAAGATGCTCTATTCTACGTTCTCTCTCAGGAAAAATACTGGAAAAACAAAACAGCAGAATGCCTTCACAGTTGAACTCTGAGGAAGGAAGGAGGAGTGGAATTTCTCTGGGAACTAAGTAGCATTTAATAAAACAATTTAAACATTTACCTGTTGTAAATTGTCCTTTTAACTTCTGGAAGACGGGATCTTGAGCTGTTGCCTGTGCTCTCCTAGCTAATGACTCTGAAGCTGCACTAGAAAACATGGTGGACACATTCGAGACATTCTCAAGACCTACTCCAAAGGTGCTGACCAACTTCTTGACAAAATTTAGTGTATGAGGAGTGATTTTGGCATCTGAAACGGCTCCACTTTTCTCAAAGGCAACTGAATAGCATTTTGCCAAGCCCTGCTGCAGTTGTCTAAGAACCTAAGGATTAAAAAGGAAAGACAAAATAGTCAGGTATATTAGGCCTTCTGATCTGACACTGCATTTTATACAGTAAAGTTATCCTCTCAGAAACATTTATTTAAAACTCCATTTTTAGATTGCACCAGAGGGTCAGTCAGAATGACAGAGCTGATGCTTATCGGCACTGCAAACAAACTGAGCAGTGGAAATGCTGCATCACAAAGTACACCTCTCTTACAACAGCAGCTGAGTTTTAGATTTCATAGTTTGTGATATATTAGAAAATGATGTGTTATTTTTCAAATAAACACTGTGCTAGGTAGACAGAACAGAGTAGCCTGACACTTTGAGAAGCAAATAATGAAAGCAGAGTGGCTCCTCCATCTGCTCCCTGATATAATTCAAAATTCAGACAATAATCACCACCTGCCATAGACACCAGAACAAGACAGAAACTGGTAATCATGAAACTTAGTGTAAGAATATAAATTTTCAGTTAGTACAAGTAACAGGTTGAATCCTAGAGGCATTCATCAAATGTGTAGTTTAGGGAAACCTCTGTATTGCTTCCAGAAATAACCGATCTCCTTAAAACTCTCATCAGAACAATCAGTTTTACAAATACATCAGTTTACTAATCAAAACAAATAGGTATGTTTTAATGTTTAAAACTAATTCTAGATAACTGGTTTGTAGTTAACTTTTCCTTAGATGTTGCATACATATGAAGGTGTATTAAAGCCAAATACCTCTTCGTGCCAATTCTCTCTGAACCAGACCATCTGATCTACAATGCCTTCCAGAGAAGACAAAAGTGTTGGATGTAATTCTCGCTGCATGTGCATAATTCTGCTGCATCGCCACATCGGTGCAGTGGCTCTGATTGGCCCAGGATCTGAGGCAGAGTGGGACTGATTTCCAACTGAACTTGGCTGTTGTTGCCCTGAATCTGGAAAGTGGAAAATTAAGAAAAAAATAAAAATTACCTTTCCTAAACTTGACACATGCCTGCATGAAATAAAATAAACTGTTTGAGAAATTTGCTTTAGATTTCATGAAGTATCATGTATTGAATAATCATGTATTACCTACCAAAATCAAGAAAATCTGCTTCTTATAAAGAAAACTCTACTCCAAATGTTATTCAGTAGAACATACTTCCTAAAGCCAGAGCAATACAAACTCTCTTCAGAAACACACACGAGGTGTAACCTCAGCTTTTACACTACCAAGTCATGCTCCTCAAGTAACTAATGCTGTTTCATATCCAATCAAATAATTTAAACCATGTTTTCTTCCTCTCCTTTTTTCCTCTCCTAGGATTCCCAGGAAATCATATGGGACAAAAGAACAATTAAATTCTGTGCAATCATTCGACATAACAATTCTAAATAGGACTTGGTTTTGGAAAAAGAAAAAGATCTTACTCAGGTACATAACTGTGCAAGTTGCTTCTGTTCTTCCCACTCCCAGACATTCCTTCAAAGCCTAAACTGATTTTATTTCATGTAAACTTAAATGTTCATTTTAGTTGAAGATTCACTGTAAAAAGTTATTATAGAGACACTGAAGTACAGATTATTCAAAGAAAGCAGTTTACCTCACTTGAGTTACATGAATTCATCTTTTGCTACATTATTTCTAAAAGCTTGACTCATTTGAAAAGGAACTGAATGTTGCATGGTTCATGCTTGTAATCAACATTAGCCTAGAATGTCCTAGAAAACTATGATGCCTTTCTGTACTTGCAATCCAAGAATTTTCTACCTGTCCACCAATTCCTAAAGATAAAAATCCAGTAAAGAACATGTGATACTCAGTAAATAAGGTAATATGAGAACCAAGGAGATGAAACTCTTCTTGGTGAGTTCTTTTTGTCAAGAAAATTCAAGACAGCTCAAGCCATCTGCAGATTTAATTTTACAGAAACAAATGCAAGGAAGGTTTATCAAGAACTTTTTTCCTTAGACTTGCTAAATTGGTATCTTTCGTAGAGAATCCATTTTCCCAGTAAAATCAGGTGAAACTCAAACCAGTAAGTTACAAAGAGCCCAAACAATCTGATCATTATCAAGCTCACCGCTTTTGTAGCGCTCTCGTTGTTCTATCTTCAAGGTCAAATAGAGGGTTCTGATAGGGAAGTAGACAGCTTGGGGATAGACTCTTCCCACCTATTTGGAGATACACATACACATATTTCTCAGTTAAGGAAAACCGATTATAGATCAGCTCAACACATACAGATTCACTCTGTAAATGAGTGCAACTCATAGGTCCTTGTTTTAAATAACAGCTTAGGGAAAACTAGGAAATCTTTGGGTTTCAGTAACAGAAACCTAAAGAGGATGAAACAGTAACTCCCTATGAACACTGTTAAGGCATTACCTTATCAGGGCTTCCAGATCATATTGCCTAATAAACCTGGAAACAGCCAGAGCACCAGCTGGGCCAGCTCAAAGATCTTACGTACATAATGGATGAAAACCAGACATGATGACAGCAGTTAGTCTTTAAATTAGGCCACAATTCCCAGCAAGCCCTGTGACACTAGATAAGAAGGCCCATTAGAGAGCAACTTTACTCCACCTAATTATGGCACTTAATGTAATGGTATACCGATTTCACCCCAAAACAAAAGATTTTGTGGCTTCCATTAACAAAATAAAAAATAAAAAAAGCCAAAAAAATCCCACACCGAAACCTAGAGAGATCCTAACACTCAGCATCCCCTTTAAAATCTGTAGATCTCAGTTATCTAGTAACTGAAAGTACCGCCCACGATAGAACACATCTTAAGACATGACTAGAGGCTTCTCCAGCTACAATTTTACTAAATCATGGATTCTTTCTCCATCCAAGTGGGTACGGTAAGTGGTAGAAATTTTGCAATGGCATTTAACTGTTCAGTAATAGGATATTTATGGCAGACTGCTATCCTGACACATATGCTTCATGCTGCAATTCAAGAGTAAATTGTCTGAAGCAAGGTTTAGGTTCTAGTACTTTTTCAAACTAAGAGTTTAAAGTCAGTAACACAGAAAATTTTGTACTTTTTATTCTATACTCCCTCTATGGACCTTAAGTTTAAAGGCAAGATAAACAAAACCATCTGTGATATTTATGAGCTCCAACTACAGTCAGACTTGTGAGTAGGCACTCACTTCTAAGAACTTTTGTACCCATGTCAACAAATAAAAAGTGTCTACAACTCACTGAAATTAAGTTTCTTCTGTCTGCTTCAGAAGACAGCTGAGCACAGGGTTGGTGTCAGACAACAGAAACCATATGCATCAGAGATTTTGTCTTAGCTACTCTGCTTTCTTAAACTGTTTGGTTGCATGGTCCTTTCGAAGTTTCATTTTCATTTAATGTAGGCAAAGGGAAGGAAACATATGTATACAGATGCACAAACTAATTTATCTAGATTTGTGTATCAATGCACATGCAAGCACACATGGACATGTTCTCTCTCTACAAAAATTGACATTCTCAGAGCTTTGAACGAACAAAGATAAGGGATAGTGTAAAAGAAGCTGGCTATCACAGATTCATAGAATACTCTGAGTTGGAAGACACCCACACAGATCATCAAGTCCGTATCTCAAAAATCAACAACACTACTACTATGAGAAATTCAGCACAAGAGTTGTCCTTCGCCAGTTTTCAGGAAACACTGGAGCATTGCACATAGAAGTGGCCTGGGGCATAGGCTATTGTAAGAGCTTCCTATGTTCACCTGTACAGTAACGAACGAACATCAAAATGCTTCCAGGTTGCACACAAACTAAGACAGAGCTGAGGTTAGACAATGAACAGTTAACATCCCTGAAAACACGATGTTTAAACCCTGTTCACAGTAAGCAATAACAAAACACTATCTTAAAGAACACCAACTAAAAGATGTCACTTCTTCTCCCTTAGCCTACAGATACGCTTAAACTAGCTTTACGCTGAGGTACCAATCTATGTTCTACTCTCAGATTCTGCCTCAGAGCAGACAGCAATAGGCAGTAAAATCTTGAAATCCCAAAGCAAGATTAATCAAAACTCGTATCTGTCAGTTCAAAGGTACACATCCAGGAAGTCAGTTTCTTCATCTAACTCCCTAAACCTTATCCTTATTTGCCTAATCATTTGTCATGCTAAACTTAAGTGAAAATTTACAAAGCCCTTTACAAAGGTAATGATTTCTGATGGTGACATACACAGCCTTGCTTTCTTAAAGTCAACTCTAGTAAAAACCAAAGCACTAATGAAATAGTTTTCCCTGTTAGTCACTAAAAGCTAACAATTCTTTATCACTACTCCTACGTTACAAGCACTTGACTACATATTTCTAAATGTGTTCTATAATGTTCATCACAAAACCGCAGTAAACATGATTCCAGAGGGAAAGCTATAATGCCTCATGCACATATGGCACAAAATTTAACTGGATTTAATTTCATTAAGTAACACTTTGTAATTTAAAATATTCTACTTACAGACAGAAATTACCATTTTTTCCACTCCTCAACAGTTGCAAACAATCACATTTTTAAGGCCTGGTATTTTCTTATTTTGCTTTGGAAACTACATGTGCCTCACCTTGAAAACAGGTATAACATACAATAAAAAAAATCATTATTATCTTTTGTACCTGACTAATGAGGTTCAGAAGGAGTTTGCCCTCTGAGCCAACCAGGCATGTCAGCAGCTGTGGAATCCAGGCCAACCACTGAATGGGTGGGACACCAATGCAGTACTTGTCTACCGCATCTGCTAAAGTGTTCTTATCATCATCAAAACTCAGCAGCCAAAGAACCTACAAGAGAATTTCAAGAGGACATCTCAGCGCTTAAAAATCAAGACACAGCAATTATTATGTTGCACAAAACCCCACAGATATTTTATTAATAGGTTTTTTTCTCTTCGAAATAATATTTAAAGGATGTAATTTTTACATCCATTATCCCTAAATGTAAGTGTACTACTTGCTATGCAACAAGACAGAAAATAACGAAAGAGCATGACTGCATTCCACAGGTTGTTTGGGTTTTGCTTTGCAGGTGGGTAGAAAATGAGGCATGTTTATAGAAGCTAAAATATGCTATTCAAATAAATTAGCTTAAATGCAAGAACATGAGCATTTCTTTGGGTGTTTTTTATTATTTTAATGTCCACCCCAAGAATACTTTTTCTACAGTTTAATTTAAATGAAAATATATTAAGCACTGACTAAAAATCACTAACAGTTACACAACCAGAAAGGGAGAACAATAAACTTCAGAGTGGTATTGAGCCCACCACCTTTAATCTAAAAAGAAAAATATTTTCTGTATTTGTTTTCTGTTCAAAACAGATGGTCTTCCACAGTCTTGTTACCATTTCTTACATTTTCTTCATGAGAGAGATTAAGTATCCCAAAACGGAGCTTGTTTTAGCTGAAATTTTGTTGAATTATGAGTAAAAAATGACAGAAAAGGCTTATTTGGAATAATTTTCAATACTAAGGTAAAAGTTAAAATGAATTATCCACAGTAATGGTAAACAGAAATAAAACTATGGTACTTTTTAAAGGACCAAAGGATGCCTTTCTGCAAGTAAGAACGAGGATGATCAGGGGGCTGGAGCACCTCCCGTATGAAGACAGGCTGAGAAAGCTGGGGCTCTTCAGCCTGGAGAAGAGAAGGCTGCGTGGAGACCTCATAGCAGCCTTCCAGTATCTGAAGGGGGGCTACAGGGATGCTGGGGAGGGACCCTTCATTAGCAACTGTAGTGACAGGACAAGGGGTAACGGGTTAAAACTTAAACAAAGGAAGTTTAGATTGGCTATAAAGAGGAAGTACTTTACTGTGAGGGTGGTGAGGCACTGGAATGGGTTGTCCAGGGAAGTTGTGAATGCTCCATCCCTGGCGGTGTTCAAGGCCAGGTTGGAGAGAGCCTTGGGTGACATGGTTTAGTGTGAGGTGTCCCTGCCCATGGCAGGGGGTTGGAACTTGGAACTAGATGCTCTTAAGGTCCTTTCCCTAACCATTCTATGATTCTATGAGTATTTCACCACATTATATAGTACAAATGCTGGATGCAATTTGTCCCCTTTCTCCCACAAAAGATTCCATACCTAAATAAAACCCCAGATACCCCAATGAAGTAGAAAAACCCAAGATGAGTTTAGATGCAGTGACTCAAGAGCAAACATATGCAGATTTCCTGCCTAAATTAAAGCCTTCCATCAGTAACTGGTACTTCTCTAATTGCACAAATCTGGGCAGTGAACATTATCCCAGCCTTTTTTGAAAGGCTGCAGTTCCAATTCTTTTTTTCAGCATCTAGATCTTACCTTTGCTAAGTACTTTCTTGATTTGCTCTCGTTCTGATGACGACAGGCATGCAGGTAGCAAGTAATAGCAGAGACACCCAGGTGAAGCTGACGTTCTTTCACAAAGATATTCTCCAGGTAATCACCCCACATTGCCCATGCTTTCACGAGAACATCATGCATTTGCACAGCTGCAGAAAAAGCTTTGTTTGCTTCTTCAGACCTGCATTGTGACAAGAAAAAGTATTAGTTTTATACTAACAAAAGTTAGTTACTAACAAAAGTTAGTTACAAAAGTTACTAAACTATGTAAGACTCAGGTTTCTGATAGGGTACTCAATTACTTTCTTAATGATACGTTTACATTAAGTTCTCTAGTAAGGTCCCTTATGACTTTTGTCTTAGCTTTTCTTAAAAGTTCAGCACCTATAAAAGTAAACACTTCATAAGGAAAACACTTTATAAGTATTTAAGATCTCTAGATACTCCCTGAAAAAACCTAAAAAACTTCAGTGCATTACAATTGCAACTCAAGCAACGATACTGTGAGAAAGAAGAACGAATGTTAACACAAGAAGAGCAGCAGCAAATGTATAAAAAAAAGTGCTTCTCTGCTGAGCAAACAAGGAGTAGGGAAAAGCAAGACTGGAAGATGTTACATTACCCATCTTTTCATCTTACTTAACCATTCTCCCACCAAAGCCATGAAAGGATTTACAATCAACATGATCTGGAAAAAGTCAGTTCCACATCCCCACGTCTTTAGGATTTTATTTTTCAACATGAAAAGTGAAGAAATATGAAGGTTAATCATGTGGTTCTCGGTAACAAAAAGATTATTTGTTTGATACTTCTGAAGCCTTCTCCAGGTTTCCTCAAGCACTCCTAGTTGGCACAATTCATCCCAATATACATACAGCCCTTAAATCCATGTAACTTTTCAGGCATAACACTAAAGGATGAGAACACTACCACACAGATTACTGAAATGAAGAACCTTTTAAAGCATTCCAAGATCCATTATTACTAGAAAGTGCTTAATTTCTGCCTTACAGAATAAGCATTGAAATAAACTATACAAAAGTAATATAATGCTTGTTTGACTGATTTTTAGAAATTAACTGGAATATATTTTTTAATATAAAAATATTAGCTTGGAGGATTATAGAGATACATTAAAAAGACGAGCTATTGAGGCAAAACCACAAAAAGGAAAGCAACTTTGTCGAAGTTTCTATTATTTTCTATGTTTTATTAATGTTATTGGCTTTCAGAGGCTTTCTGTACCCTAGATCAAGGTTCTGAAGTGAACTACCACAGCAGCAGCCTGATAGATGACTTTGTATCACTACCTCCCCTTTACAAAAAGGGGACTTTTCAGTCGGTTTTCTTTTCTCCTTCTCTACAATTCATCATTCTTGACACCTGAGCTGACTTTTTAAAAATGGTTTCTATCACCTTGCTCAGCAAATGGGCAGCGCAGGGAGATGCAAGAGCAAAGGTGACCTTTAACTTCCACTTCAGTTGACACACAGGTAATCAGTTGTCGCACATTCTCAGCTTCAGTGCTGCCACTGGTCCTAACCGTAACCTTGCTAAACTCCTGACCTCAACCGCAGTGCTAAAAATGCCTGTATGCTTTTGGATAAGGTTAAGAAACTGTTAATACATCAGAACCATGTTTTAAACACAAACCTTTATCCATTCTACCCTGAAAGAACAAATAGAGACAGTTTAACTGCCTTTATCTGCATGAATCAAAAAAATTTAAAAGATCGGGGAGTGGGGGGTAACACTTTCTTCTCTTTCACCTCCACTGGAACTAAGCATGCTTATGGCCCTAAGAAAAGCCCACTACACTTTCCATCAAAGTAACTGCATTCTGCCTATTTAAAATTCTCTCTTGCAGCCACAGAGGAAGATATTCATCATTTCCTGACTTGAAATGCTGTGGGAGGTTGCAGTGTACACCTTAAAACCTGATGGATTTCATTCTGTAAGTGTCCACAATTGTAGTGGCAAAGGAATTACTCCACCCATACATAACATGTAGCACTATTGCCATTCTATACCATGCATACTAAAAGCTGTTGAAATCTGAAAGGTTTTTTTGGCATCATCAAACAAAATTTGGTTGCTGAAATATCTGTTTACTGAATTAAAGAGAGATGTTCTTCAAAGAATAAAACGCCTGACAGCACAAAGCAAAAATATTACAGAAGTAGATGTGTGAAAGCAAGGCTTGCACCTCGGTGTTTAATTGCTGCAATGCAAGATGTCTCCAAAGCACACCACATTAGTCTTTTCAATTCAATTATCTGAAATGAGTGTGGCAGTGCCATATTGCATCGCACACCAGATTTGTCTAAACACATCGAACTATGCCACCACACATTTTCCTATGCCTTAACCAGTTGCAGCTATTGAAGGGATATATACAATGACAATGAAACAGAACAGAAGTGACAGAAACAAAGAAGTAGGCTAATTTTGTTTAAGTAGCTGCAAGCTTATAGACTGATTTTTTTCCCCTTGGTTTTATATATCATATTTACATTAAAAACATAATTAAAGCAACCTCCTTTGTCAACTACACTAAGACATCAGTTAGACATCAGTTTGCTAAGTACTCACATAACCAGAGAGGGAAAGTATTTAAAACATGCATCTTATGCTGCAAAGCTTTGAACAAGGCTGGTCTCCCTGCCTCTTCCCTTCTCACCCCTTTTAATAGAAAACTTTTAAAATAGAACTAGTGCAATGTTTGCTTTAAACAGTTCTTTCCTACAACACTTAGAAATATGAGCAGCCATTGCATTTTCAAGATGCAATGAACTCTCACCTAAACTTTTACTTTCTTATACAGTTGTGACAAATTTTAGGCTGGTATAAACATATGGAACAAGTTTCCTGCTCAAATACTGTATTGAAATACTTCAGCTGCATTTTTCTCTGATGTGTGCTAGTGCCTCTTCCAGCCAACACACTTACTTGTTAATCTGTGCCAAGAACATTCCCTTCAATGCATAAAACTCAGCAGTCATCTCCTTGGTGAAGTACTTCAGATTGGTTGATTCAATAACTTCGAGACCCTGTTAAATATATAAGCCTTAGTGAAAAAAGCCTTCTAAAATGGGAGGTTTTATTAAGATGAAAGTGCCACAAAACAAGAGCCAAAACATTCCCTTGAAATTTAAATAGCATGAGTTTCTAGTACTTAATTTTCATTTTAAAAAATCTGGACTGGCAACAATTTTAAGTTTCCACTGGCCTATACAAAACTATTAGATGCTATAGACAACATTCATAAGGTGATGGGTTATCTTTTCCGTCTTGTTCTTTTTTTATGTTATATTGTTATATATATTATGCTATATTACATTATTCTTATAAGGTCCCAGCTTGCTGACCTTGTAATCATATGTCAGTGGGTTTTGGCTACAGTCACATTTTTTCTTTTCCTTTTAACACATTCCATTTCATTTCAGGTTGCCAGCATCCATCGCTCATGAGTCAGACACTCAAAACTGACTTAGAGCTCCAGTTAGCCTTGCAATAGTGTAGTTTCTTCCTATTGCAAATAACATATTTTTCAAAGTCTTTTCCATTTATCTATCTTGTAAGATTTCAAAAAACATATTTCCACTTTACTTTTATTCAGCTAATTTTTAATATAGTCACAGTATTCTGTTTAAAGAGGATAATGACTAGTTTTGACTAACAGTATTACTTAACAGTATAACACTCCACACATGGGTTTAACATGGCCAGTAAAGTTCAGACCCTGCTCTGTATACAGGCAGTTTATTTAAATCTATGTATCTGATGGCCCTTGTAATCCTCCAAGTCCCAACAACAACTTCAGAGATAAAGCTACCATACCTGCATACATTCATTTTTGCCCATGACTCCAGCCAGCTGAAGATAACATTTAACTTGCTGGCGAATCTTCTGAAAACAGTCCACAATGGGCACAGTTGGAATTGTATGAATGCGACTCAGTATATCCAGAGCTACGTTGACCAGCCCTTGTTTTCGAGCTATCTTTCCATACTGGATAATTGCCGATGCAGAAGCATGAACTCCCAACATAGCGTTATTGGAACTAGGATCATGCTGAGAACTGTTTTCATATGCAGTTACAATGGCTAGAAATAAAACATGAGATGTCTATCATTATAAATGAAGTTATATATACAGCAATATCTTACACAGCAATACATATGAAATTATGACTTACAATAATGAAACACTTAAATGCAAATTGACTAAAAACAAATACTTGGAAAAAACCAACGTTCCTGTATGTTTAAATAACAAATTAAAAAAAAAAATGAAGAACTTATTTCAAACAATGTGTTGTCTGGAAAATTACATGATGAATGCATGCTGGACCAGGCAGTTTTACCCTGGTAATGATGTTGTCTCCACATGAAAATGCTGCTCCAGTGGGATAAATCATCTGACACAATAGGTAACCTGTTCCTCCACGTCTTTACAACAGTCTTCATATCATGTAAGCTGTTGTTCCTCCCCAGATTAGTTGGTTGCAATCCTGCATTTATTTGGGCTGCTTCCTGAAGTTCAATTATCTGTTGTGCTGCCTAGAAAACATTACACGATATAAATATCATAGAAGATGGTCCAATGGCCAATTTCACTGTTACAGAAAGGTCTCTATGAATGATGCCACCTTTAAATGACTAAGTAAAGATGAAATTATTTATGCTGGCTCAGTGACCTATCTATTAGCTGCTTAAATGACCTATAACTAACCTAATCATCAACAAAATAGCAAAACAATCCGTGAGTTTAACTAGTCCTTGATACTACTAGTCCTTGATAGCATTCAGATGAAAATTCCCTAATCCTCTATTTTGAACTGCAAATGCTTCACAAGTTATTCTTCAAAAGGTAGTGTTTTGCTTTTAAGAAAAAACAAGCCAAACCAACTAAAAACACACCCCAGGAGAGAGTTTACTTGAATCTACGCTTTCTCTTCGTCTCCATCCTTTTTCCCACACACATCTACATAGGACAACAGGCTAGCATTTAATTCTAGTATATAGGTTTCAATTTACACCAACTCTCATCATAGAAAAGCACAAGTAAATATATATGCAGTCTGCTAAATACAAGAATCAAGCCTAAATACTGACCTTGAACAAAAACTTTTAACAGAACTTACTAGTATAAATTTCCTGCTCGTGCCCTGACTTGACAGAAACTTGTCTCATAGAATGAATCACATAACCAGGGAATGGTTTGGGTTGGAAGGGGCCTTAAAGCTTATCCAGTTCCAACCTCCTGCCACAGGCAGTGACACCTTCCAGTAGACCAGGTTGCTCCAAGCCCCGTCCAACCTGACCTTGAACACTGCCAGGAATGAGGCAGCCACAACCTCTCTGAGCAACCTGCTTCAATGTCTTACCATTTAAAGCCATTCCTTCTTGTCCAGTTACTATCTGCCCTTGTCCAAAGCCCCTCTCCAGATTTCTTGTCAGTCCCTTTAGGCACTGGAAGCTGCTCTAAGGTCTCTCTGGAGCATTCTCTTCTCTAGGCGGAACAACTCCAACTCCATCAGCCTGTCTTCATTTAACTCTAATGTACAGAAATACTATCTATGTGCTCCTGAAGGTGTTGTTTTAAGATACTCTGCAAAGATCTTGGCTTTGAGAAGTTACTTAAGTTTAGAATGGTTTTTCACTGACATCTCCTATCCTCAAATTAGTAAGAGGACCAAACAGAAGATGGCAGTAGTCTCAAACCTACTAAAGGCAGGAGACATTTTGTTAAAACTTCAACAACCTGAAAAGGCCCACAAACTTTAATGGAATTTAATTACCTGTAGTACAATAAAACCAATGAAGTATTCTCTAAGCTACCACTTGGCAGATAACAGTTGTATTCATTGTTAATCAACCAACTAAGATAACTATTCGGGGAGGAGGGGGAAAAAAGGGAGTCCAAACTGACAGAGTGAAATCTCTTGAAACAAAGTAAATTACACGAAGTATTATTTCCATACAATCATCTCAGTATCAGCTCTCACAATAGCTTAACCTTCATCCCACACCCATTCATCACGTAAATTTAATTTTCTCATGGGTATTTAATCACATACTATCTGATATTAAAAAAAAAAGTAATTACAGCAGTGCAAATTCATGGCTACATTTGTACCTCTGTCAGTCATGGACTAATTTACCATTTCTTCATGAGGAATATATACACATTAGATTATTTTAAAAGCTTGATTGAATTGATATCTGAAAGCATTTAAATACTTTATTTAGCAATCCTAATCCTTTCATGATGCAGATGCTTCCATTCTTAGGGGAGGAAAAACTTCAAATACCAGTGAAAACTTAGCAGGAAGGAATTATTTTCATCAAGAAGATTTCTAGCCCTATTGTATCAGCTCAAACAAATGACACATTGTACCTATTTGCTTGACAGCTTCCTCTTAATATGGAGAAAACTTCCATATTCGTTCACTTTATTTGATGCATCAACTTCTATTATACAAATTTGAAGGTATGGGCTGTTGTGTAAACTCTACCCACAAGTACAGTCATTTTAGTAGAGGTACCTTGGATCATGCAGGTTTAGTTATTTATGAATCACACCAGGCATGACACACAGGGTGAAACTACTGAATTACAGAAGCCACTCTATCAAACAGAACTCAGAAAGCAAGGTTCTCTGCATTTCTACAGATAAGGTTCATCCATAGTCCATCAATAAATGTATCCCTGTTACAAAATCACAAATTGTGTCCACTGATAATTCCAGAATTTCTCCCCTGGTGATGAAAGGTTCCCTCAACAGTAATAAGTGCTCATCTTCATCAGGTACATGTTTAGCAGGACACCTAAACAGGAACACAGCTGAAACAGAAAAACAATGGCATGCTTTGTCCAGATCACATACAGAACACAATCCTGCCTCAGCCCCACTTTCATGCTCTGGTTCATTTTCACACATGGTTATTTTCAACAAGTTGCTGGAAGCATCTCAAGGTCAAATCCTATTTTTTGAAGATGAATTTAGGTACCTACTTCCATTCAATTACACTTGGCAATAACATCTACTCTCAAAAATTCTCTTACAGTTGCAAAATTAATTATTTACATGATTAAATCCAAGAGAAAACAAAAGGGTGTTGATATTTCAAGCATTTCAAAAGGAAAGAGAAGTCCATTTTTGTTATGGTGTAATATGTGCAAAAGTTACAAAGTACACAAGTTATGCATTTTGTCACCATGTAATACATGTTATTTCATCTTACACAAAAATTAAACAGCATATTCTGTATTATCAGGGTTGTGCCAGATACTTCCCCAAAATATTTCCAGAGGGAAAAAAGTGGTCTCAAGAGTTCACAATCTCTTCCTGACAAGATGAGAAACAAGTACTTTTCCCTCATTTTCTAAGTGGACCATTTACAAGTAACATGTATGCCAAAGAGAAAGACTAAAAGCACAAGATTTAAAGACATCTTGTTTTGAAATTGAGTTATCAGTGTTGTGTGAGCAAAATAAAAGATTTCTCACAGCAAAAATAAAGATGTACTTGGGGTTTCTACAGCATCATAAAACCAGTTTATGTTTAAATAAAGCTGGAAAGCAGTACATTCTTTGCCTTATAATATTTAATGATTTGAGGGCTAAAATACGGCACACTAAAATAAGCACGAAGAACCTGTTTAGCAAAGATGAAAGAAAAGTAATCTTTCATTTTTCTTATTCCAAGCACACTCTTTTAGAGAAACAGAAAATAGCATACTCCCTTTTGAGAGGAAAATGCTTTTATGATTCAGAAGCAGCTAATGAGCTCTACCTGCTAGAAATGCATGACAGAGTTAAGAAAAAAAGTCAAAAAACGGCACCAAAAATGTTAGCTTTGCCCATCCTCTGTGTACATACTGGGTTTCCCAACTGGAAAGTTACTCATCCTTCGTAAGTCAAAGATTCAAGCTTACACAGGAGAGTTTACTTGAACATCAGTGCTGTTAAAAGTCATGTGCAATACACTTCTATAACTTTACTGGAAAGCATGAAACTCAGGTTACAAACTTCACCCCCTGTTTTAAATGCTCTTGACAAAGAATTAAGCCACTTAAGATTAGGTAACACTTCACTTTTGTCAGGGTTTTTTGTTTGCTTCAGGGGGAGGTGTTGGGGGTTTTGTTTGTTTCTGAAGTTCTTGTAACCCCGGATTCAGTAGCTGCCCCTCACCTCATTCTGGACAGGTCAGCTCACTGCTTCACTGACAGAATTCTGCTCCTACTTTAGGAGCCAGCTTCTCTCAAAACTTTATACTTGCTTTGTCCATTTTTCTCCAGAAACCATACAGATCTCTTTCAGATCACAAAGTAGGAAGGCCATAGGGCTCCATCCACTTCTGATCCAAGCAGTCCACTCCTCCACTTCAGCAAAAGGCCCCTGACAGTGGTTACCATTGACTCAGATCTTCCAGCTGACCTATTCACACAAGTGCTCCACAGACTGGAATTACAAATTAACCTTTTCAATCAGCACAGCTAAATTTGGACTATGTGCACCCACATGCAGACAAGGAGCATTACTGAAATGCAGTATTCTACTCAGACCAAAGACATTTTCTTTCCTGTAGCTGGTATCAGATTAGATGAGGGCAGCAGATATCATTCTTCCTCACCCATAACATCTTTCAGTCTGTGAAGCAATGTGATTCACCATGGGAATTCTTTTTCCAATGTTATTCCAACATTTTAATACAATGTTGAACAGAACCTGCCAAATGAGCTAGCTGCACAACTAATAAAGCTGAAGACCAATGCACAAAGCTTTGAGGTACACGTTAGCTCTACCTAATGAAATCCTCTCTCCTTTTCAGCACAACTTTTATACAACTAGCTCCCTGTCCAGTGAGAAATATCATACACTTAAAGCCTAGACTCCTTCCCGCTTTCTTCCCCTGATGCAAATCACAACATTCAGCAATATAATGTAGAAACTACAAAGAAAAGGTAAGGCTCACACTGGCCTGAACATACACGATTTTCCCTCAGGCTGCTAGTGCTCACCCAAAAAGTCATTCACTAACAACAGACTTTTACAGTGTCTGGTTCTTTCACCTTCATGCTAAGGCCACAGGGATGTTCAGATCTTGCTTAGCCTGTTGAGAACACTGATCCTCAAAGAAACACCAGCAATTCTCAATACATTTTTCCCTTACTGAGCTAACTCATGAGCTAATCAGTTCATGCCCTGATTTAAAATGTAACAGTTTGAACTGAAAAGAACACTTAGGTTATTTCAACATTTCTGCAAATAACTTAATGCAACAATACACCCACCCAACATGGACCTCGCTTCAAAACCCACTGAATCTTCAAGACCTCCAAGTACTGCAGTGCATAATGCATTAATCCACAAGAAAAACCTGAGCCATCTGCTCAATTTTTAAATAGCTACCTCTATATGCCACAAACAGAAGGGATTCAGGTGAAACTATAAAAACTTGAAAAGGAAGCCAAATGAAAATGCACATTCTGCAACTTTTAACAAAAAAATACCATTATGAAAAATCAATCAATACTATACAGTGAGGTATTTTATGCTTATAGTCACTAAAAGTTCTGAAACCTGCTACTGGAAAATAAATGGCAATAAAAACCTTTTCATTCTTACCTGGAGAAGGGGAGTATGGACATGTGAGACCACATGAGGAAGCCTTCGCCATTCTCGAATGGCTAAACTACTCGCCATCTCCACCAGGCGCTCAATGAAGTTAAGCTGTTGCTCTTCTGGATGGCAAATTGCTAAGTATCCTCTGTACATATTCACTTTCCAGGCCATCTCTTTTGGACAACTCAACTCCACCTGTAATGAAAAGGAAAAAAGTCTAGTGAGGACCATTCATACCCAAAAAGCCTTCTTAAGTAAATGCTCAGTTTTATTTTTTATAAAAATTAGCTCATTTTCTTAAAATATCAGACTAAAATATCAAGATTTTTGGCATTAGTGGAGTTTCGGCTCTCTTAAAGTTACTGGCAAGGGCAGACTAGCAAATAAATTGCCAATTCAGCACTAGAGCAGAAGCGCCTGAATACAACCCACTGTTAGGGTATTTTTACCCTGACAACTGCAGTGCAGCTCAGACAGCTGAGTAAGCTGAAAGCAGTCTTGCAACAGGAGCATGAAGCGCACTGCAAACCAACTCACCCTGTATAAAGAAAAAAGGTGATCCTCAGCAGATAACATACACTACCTCTGAAATGCTTCAGAGACTCCAGCACAAGTAATGTCAACTTCTCACTTAAAAGGATCCCATCCCTGTATGTCAGCACATTATGCTAGCATTACGCACATTATGCTATTCATTAGAGACTGTAGTGATAGGACAAGGGGTAATGAGTTAAAACTTAAACAGGGAAAGTTTAGATTGGATATAAGGAAGAAATTCTTTACTGTGAGGGTGGTGAGGCACTGGAATGGGTTGCCCAGGGAAGTTGTGAATGCTCCACCCCTGGGGGTGTTCAAGGCCAGGTTGGATGAGGCCTTGGGTGGCATGGTTTAGTGTGAGGTGTCCCTGCCCATGGCAGGGGGGTTGGAACTAGATGAGCTTAAGGTCCTTTCCAACCCTAACTATTCTACGATTCCATAATTCTGTGATTATACTTCCTGCCTGCTCTAGGACATCACTAAGTTTGTGAGAATAAACAGTTGATAACTCAGTAAGTAACCAACCTCGCCATTTCTGTCAATGGGATCTCTGAGTACAGGGGCAAAGTCAGGTCAATAATCTTAAAAATTATTTTAAACCATTCTCTTACAATCCTGGAAGAGCAGAAATATGGCAACTAAAAATAGCACGGTACCTGAACTGTCCTGCAGGGAAAATGTGAGTATTTTACAGTAAACTTGTACTTGTCACTAGCTGACACTGCAGGCTTTAAATTTAGAACTTTTTCACTTTTCTTTCTTCCACTTTACATCAAACCCTTTATGATTTGATATGCAACACACAAATCCCTCTGCATTATCCTCGTGTTGATATACTGTATCTTAACCATTACAATTGTTATTTCTGTTATCCTCAACTGACTTTCATGCTTGATCCAGCAACAAGAAACTGCCAGGTAGCAACCTTACACTTACACAGTGAAAATAATCTTTCTTTATTGCATTATCTACTGGATCATTAAACACAAAGGCAATGTGAGCAAATGGAAATGAGACTCGGGTCCTATCAAAGGCCACTTGCTGTTTTAATAGCTCAACTTTAATAGGTAGATTATTAAAAGTGTTTCACAAAGATTTACAAAAACTGATACTGTTTGCCATGCTTTCTGACCTCTCGTGAATCAACCATGGAACCTGATAAAACCAGCTACATTAAAGAATATCAGCAAAATTGGAGTAGTGAGTATAGCAGCATAGAATCAATTATTCTTTCACAACCTAATATTTATGCAAACATGTCCTGACACTTTGACAAGATTCTGAGTAGAGCCACAAAAGCTCCATTTATGGCTTCAGCAGCATCTTCTCCTTCATAGTTTAGTAAATGTCTCATTATTGAAAATATCTCATTTAATACAACTGCAGCTAAAGCATTTCAGCAGTTATTTGCAGTTGTCACTTCCACTCAGCTTGCAAATCTCCAGAATCAGAACCTGTCAGACATGATCTATTTCAGCCTGTTCGAACTGAAGGTTTATAACATACTGTACAATACAGTTCTTATTTTAGGCATTAAAGTTTTTTCAAATAATAATATTTCTATAGTTAGACACTGAAGTTGCATACTTAAATAGGACACAAAATACTAATTGTTGTAAAAAAAAAAGAAGTTAATTAAAATGTAAATATAACTTATAAGATAATTTTTGTCACATATACAGATTGCTCCTTACACATCGGGCTTCTCATGGGTTGATAAAAGATAAAATCCATCTTTAGAAACACCCATTTAATTCAAACCATCAGTACGACAAATATGGAACAAATCCATTTCAAATGTTGTAGTAGTTTGACACCCTTAATTTAGGTTCCCTCAAAAGATGCTACCTTTAATTAATTGAGCAACTTTTACTCTTCTCACAGTTTAGCCTCTAAGGCAAAACATACTGATGCATCCACCTATTTTCCCTTCTAACAAAAGTGTTACAGCAGAATAAACATACTACATTTAAAAAACATAATAGCATGATTTTGAAGAAAGACACACAACTCTACATATTTATCATGCAAGACTAAGTGATCACAATTAAGCTGTTTGGTTATTCTGTATACGTGAACTTAGTGCTGCAAGATACTGGAATTAAAGGATGCTCAGCATTTTTCATAATCATGTTTTCTCTTTTGCAATTTGACATGAAATACTACTAACTGGTAGGTATTGGTTTAACACTTAAACACTACTGATAAAACAATAAACCCCAAATAAGTGAGGGACTAATCCTCCTGACTCTCTCAAATGTGAAAACCACCACTGCCTAAGGGTCTACTCAGAGCTTTGTTAGTAACATTCTGTTTTAAATATGCAGTTCACCACCTTTTCCTGAACTCTGACATCTTCAGAAGAGTAATTCCAGTAACGTCACACTACATAGCAACGGTGCAATGAAGATAGCAAGCTTATTTCCACTTGTGATTTAACGCAATATTCTCACAATTTGCTCTCAGATAAAAATATCTATCTACATATTTTCTGTTGCACCTTTTCCGAAAATGAGGGGGTCATTTACAGCATGTCTGCCATGCCATTTAAACTTTATTCACACAATAAAAATGTTTAGGAACACTTGGAAAGAAAAAAGATCTTCCAGATTTAAATCTTTCACAGTGTTATTTTCTGCCTGTAGTGTATCACCCACCTTCAAACTGCTCTGTAACAGCCAAAACTTTACAGAGCATTCATTCATCAAGCACATTGATAGCACAGAACACACAGTCTCATGAGTGAAACCCAGGAAAGGACAAAGGGAAGGTTAAATGTTTTAGCAGCGCATGCTGTTCAGCAAAATGAATTACAAGCAGAACACAATAATGAACTCCATAACGAATCAGGAAGGTCAGTAGCGGGGAAGTACAAACAATACATATTATTCATTACCAGCTGAAGATGGTAATAACCTCACTTGCCATACACAAGTTCCTTAGCTCTAAACAAAGAAGCTAAGTACTGCACTGGTTTCTAAAACAACATGTAACACACAGGGCACACCTATGCTACTTCAGATGAAGAATATGTCCAGAAAGGCTGAAGTATCTCAATTCTTAAAGATACTAAAACTCTACAAACAAGGCAACCTGAACTACTTGGGCTCTGCTCTGAATGGAGCAATGGACCAGATGCCCTCCAGAAATCCCTTCCAACTCAAGCTATTGTATGGTTCTGTAAACTTGACATTAAGCTATAAAAGCATAATCATTGAGGCATTAAGCTTCCGTGAAAATCCTGGGACATCAGAAAATTCCAAACTCAAATTTTCTGATTCCTCAGAATATCAAATAAGGAACTTACAGGAAACAATTCCTACTGGCAGTGCTATCTCAAGACCTCAGCACTCTGTCACAAACATATACGTATATATAAGTCTGTGCAATTGTTATGATATTTACTTCTCAGCAGATTGTCACAATTTGAGGAGATGAAAACAATTTTTAGCCTTTTTTCTTTTTCAGTGAAGACTGCAGATTTAAACAGTGTCACTTCACAAAAGCTTACTTTCTCTTATAAGTGGTCTCAGTATTTTTACTTGTATGCTTTCTAGTACAAAGATTATACACACAAAAAATTGTTTGGGGAGCACATTTGAATGTCAATCATCTAGAAGGGAAGTATGACCTTGGGCTTATGCATTATGATTCTATTTACTTTATGGTCTACTTTTGCAGAATAGAAGTATTTATTCCCCCAAAACATTTATTCTGTAATCTTAGTGATCTAGTAGAAGGTGTCCCTGTCCATGGCAGAGGTTGGACCCAGGTGATCTTTAAGGTCCCTTCCAACCCAAACCATTCTATGATTCTATGGTCTTCGTCTAAGTTCAATCCCCATCTCTCTCTGTGTTAATCAACTCAAACCCTGTATCAGTCTCTCTCCTCTCTATCAAGTTCTTTACACCTTCTCAAAGGAAAGCACTTCAGCTTCTTGCTTCAGTCTATTTACCCAGTTATCCCTGCCACTCCTAGTCCAATTTCTACTTCTCCAGCCTTCTTCATCCTCATGTCATACTCTTCTCACTGATTCCCAATCTCAGGCTCATTGCCTGAGGTTTCTTATCTGGTCTTCTTGTCCCTCATCTCCCATTAGATTGTTGCTTTCCAGTCTTGACCACACTGGCTCCAACCTCTGGTGCTCCCAAGATATTTTAGTATTATATGTAATGAATATATTGCAAAATAAAATGAGTCTTATTTTAAATGGAATTAAAGTAGACTCAAAGTGAGAATAAAGCTAGAAATCTAGTTAGTTAATTTGCCATAATAAAGTATTTGAGTACTTACAAAGAAAGCAAAAGAAGACACATAAAGGAAGCAACCCCCAGACAGTACAGAAAAGCATGGCTACTGAAAGAACAAACCTTCTACTATGCCTCTGCTAAGCAAGACTATAAAACGTAAGAAACAAGAAAACCAGCATGTGCCAAGTAAGTAATCCTAATACATTTCCCACCACATGTAAACAACTTCAAATTTGTTACTGTCTTAATCAAAACACTAACAATCACTGGTATAACCTGCAGTGTACACAAGCCTCACCAACCAATAAACACTGAACCTGAGATTTTGTGTTGCATTTTCAGGGATTTTTTTTAACACAGATCCTGAAATGCAGCCATATAAATATTCCTCAGATACACTAAGGTATTTAATGTAAACCAAATCTAACTGACAAGTCCTAAACTCTCACATTTTCATACGTATCTTAATACCCCTTCATGTGTAGTGGAGATGAATACAACAAATTGTGTTTAGCGGTTTTATGCTTGGGCAGTAGAAGTTGAAAATGCTTTGGCTTTGCCTTTCAGGTATTAAACCAAACAAAAACAGAGGAAATAGCTTTTTGCTCTTTTAAACCTGGACGTATGGCTGTGTTGTCCACTGACAGGGAGATGATAATAGATGTATTTTCATACTTTATTCCATTTTACAAAAGGAATATTTGTTCCTGTAAAGGTGTAAAACACAAAAAGATGTCTCTCCCCAGTACTGTATTTTAAATAATACCATATACTTACTTGCAAGGGTTCCATTTTAAGTTTCTCCACATATCTCTGATGGCACACACTTTGAAAAACATTTGTTGCTTTTCAGTGACTCATGACTATGCACCTTGCCTTTCACCTGCCCTGGCCACATTACTTACATACACTGCAGCTTTATAAACAGATAAAAAAAAGGAACCGAGTTTGTCTGTTGAAATGACATGCTTCATTGCCAAAATACCCAGCTGTGAGCTGGGATACCAAAGAATATTTCCCAAGAGCAGTTCACTGTGTCTGTGAAACAAACGGTAATGCTGACTTATCAGAAATGCAATCAGTAAAATGAAGAAGTAAATGAAACATTAGCACAGAAAGCCCACACTCACCTGCACCAAAGCCTCCTTCATAGCAGTCCAGTTTGAGACTCTCCATGCACACTCCAGTACGAGGTAAGGATTGATATGACCTTTTGACTGGCCATATTCTGTCAAAGGTTCCCATTGGTTCAGTTCTTTTGAGCAACTAAGAAAATCAGAACTTTTGTCAATTTGCTTGCCAAAAACTTCAATAAAAGTGACTGTAAATGTTGTGTACCAGAATATTATCTGCATATTTGTTTGTCTATGAACAGCTCTGCAACCACTGCAAAAGTTTAATCCAGATAGGATGATTTTTTTAATTATTTATTTATTTATTTACTACCAGTTATAACACAGAAATCTGTGAAGTGGGAAGAGCTGCATTTTGTGTCTCCCAGAACAACCACTTTAAACAGGAAAAACAAATTTTAACTCTAGTCTGTTTCTACCAACAGTACATTACGTGTTTACAACACTCCAGGCATATCACTTTCCCCTGTATCTTAGCTAAATCCTGAGCTAAGTTTATTCTCATAACTAATGCTTTAAACCAGCAGAGTATTTTACTTCTATTGCAGGGCAAAAATGCTTGCTCTACATTAGCTTTTAAGTCTCACCGAATCCAATGGTCTTCCCAGAGCTGATACTCAGGAAAGATCGAAGGGGAAGCATTGTTCCGTTCATGTTCTTTTTTCGCCTTTTCCATTGCTTTTTCATAAGTTTCTTGAGCCTAAATAGAGATCAAACCATTTTATTTTTTACAACTGCTATATACACATTAACTCAACATTCTTTTCCTTATAAAAAAAGTTATGAGAAAATGTCTATGAATTCTAAGTTAAATAAATAAATAAATAAAAGTGAAGAGTGATGTGTGTTAACTCGTTTCTGAATATAGTAATTTTTGACAGCTTTACAAATATCATGAAAACTTGATGGATGTGCTCAAAAATCTCACCTTGTCTAGGTATTAAACTGACATTAAACTACTACTTTAGCCAGGACAGAAGCTGTGGCACTTTCTATTTTAGAAGACTGAAGCTATTTATTAATATTCAGAATATTTTCTTGCTGATCAGCATCATCCTAACAGTAGAAGTACTCAAATCGTTTTTAATATCAACAGTGTACCTGTTCAAAAAAGCCATGTTGCTCATAGGCAATAGCTGTTGCTGTCTCTGGGAATTTACAGCGTTTCTGCCATAGTCCTGCCCACATATCCTCTTCTTGTAACAAAGAGTAGAGCTCAGCAAGGGAATCCAGTATTTCCTAGGATGTTAAGCACATACATTTCTCCATAGTCAAGCTGTCCTTATAAAGCACAGTAGATAGCAAACCCACATGTTCTACACTGAGGCAAATTGATAGAGATATTGAAATAGAGAAGTGTTTACATAAGCTCTTTTTCAAACTCTAGAAGACAAGCAATTAGTAATGACCAAGTACTGAGAACAACTCCACTGCATTACATGACCAAAAAACCCTCAAAAGACCAAAAAACACTATGGCTTCACTATGGTCTGTACATTGATACTTCCTGGTCTTCCCTGATACATCAGATCAAACCATAAAGAACAAAATTGTTTAACAAGCCAACAGCTCAGTCTTTAATGTAAAAAGAATCTAATACTTAGCTTCCTCAGCTGATCACAAACATGCCCAGGTAGATCTTAACTACCTGACAGACTACAACAGCACCTGTTCACAGGGTACTCCATTTGTTTAGGTAGCAATTTGTTAAGGAGAAAAGGAGTCTTAGGGGACACCTTATTGCCCGCTACAACTACCTGAAAGGAGGATGTAGCAAGGGCAAGGTGGGTGATGCTCTCTCTTCAAAAGTAACAAGCAATAGGACAAGAGGAAATGGCCTCAAATTGTGCTACGGGAGGTTTAGACTGGAAAAAATTCCTCAGTGAAAAGGATGTCAAGCTTTGGAACAGGCTGCTGTAGTGGTGGAGACACCATCCCTGGAGATATTTAAAAGATGTGTAGATGTAGTGCTTAGGGATATGTTTTAGTGGTGGGTTTGTCATTGTCAGGTTTACAACTGGACTCGATGACTTTAAGGGTCTTTCCCAACTTAAATGATTCTGTGATACTATTGTACTACACTGTCACTGTGTGTTTCTCTTCATATTTCATAAGGTATTTCAATTAATATAACACTACCTGTTGAGGAGGAGTTATGCTTTCCTGCTCATAAAATTCTGTTGTCTGCTTAGGCTTAATTTGTAGACTCAGTCCTTTTTCGAAGGCTTGATGTTCCAGCATCAGTGTAGAACGAAACCAGAGATTGTGAGTTTTACCCAAGTATTTCAGGACACAAGGTCTGATGGGAATGGGAGGAACACACTGCGACATTGCTTCCACAAAGCAATTCAGTGCACTCGGCTGGCAATCTCGCTGTACTTGATGGCTACCACTGCACAAGAATGGGCTTATTTCACCTGCTAGAGCCTAGAACAAAAAACATAAGAATAGTTACTTTCTCATTCAGATTCTTCAATTAGAGAATTTAGATTTAAAATCTCATTAATACAGGAAACAGTCATTTCATAAGGGTATTCCTCTTTGTAAGCTGAAGGACCCTATTCCATTCAAAAGATTCACTAGCCACAAAGAATGGCAAACTTCTCAAAGCAAGTGAACAAGTCACTATGCCATCATAGAAATTTTTCCCTGAAACATCAGTCAAAGAGGAATTTATATGTAAGGAGAGAGATACTCACATGTTGTTGTCTGTCAGACAAGATTTTCCAAAGTCGAGAAAATAGCTGTATCCAAGTCTTCTCTGCTAATGGTGTGGAAATATGACATAACTGGACAAAGGCACTCAGCAACGCTCCAGTCTAGGAACAAAGAGAGATGGATACAAATGAGCAAAATACAATTTACAGGAAAAAGCAGTACACAATTATACAGTTGTTTAAGCAGTAAAGCAAATGCCTTTTCCAACCAGCATATCAAAAAGACATTTCCTTTAGTGATACAGATTACTGTAGCAAGAACTTAATCCCATTTTCATGTTGATAAAGACTCTGATTCATTACTCTTACTATTAATAAAAAAATAGAAGGAAAAAGGAAAGAAGTTGATGACTGGTAAAGTTAATTGGATAGAGCTGTTATGGAAGTACTACTTCAACATAGCTTTCAGCCAGAATTAGTTTCTTTGAAATTATTTAAACATAAGATGCTGATTCACTTTTCTGATCCTATACCCTGTCTTTGTCACCACTGTTTTCTTAACTGAACAGTTAAAATATACTTACAGGTGGAGAAGGATGCAATATAACTTTGTAGGAAAGTAACAGAGTAAAAACTAGCAATTAAGTAAAGGCTTAAGAATTTTTTACTCTACACAAGAAATTACATCAGATTATAAGAGATGTCTACATTAAAAATAAAGTCAGCTAAAAAAATCAGAAATGTCAGATAAGGGGAAAAAAAGGCACGTCAGGTCAGCTTGAAGATTTCAGTATTAAAAGTGATTTGTCAGGAAGCTGACAACCTGTACCAACCTTCACTTCTCGAAGAGAGTCAAGAAATTTGTCATGCCGGTTGGTCAACATGTGCAGCTGATTGCCAATGTCCTTCTCAGAAAGTTCCTTAGTTTTAGGTGTACTGGTCTGATCTCCCGGAGCCAATTCAATGTCTATTTCAACATCCTATCCAGAAGCAAACAACACAAAGCATGAAGACATTTTCTATGTAGTTTTGCTTTTTCCCCCCATACAAATATAAAATGCCCTTTCAAACAACTTATTTCAGGTCTCACTGTTTCTGCTAGTTCTTCAGGTTCAAATATGCAATTGCTAGAGTACTATAGTAAAGAAAAGGCTAAACAAATGAGTGAAAGTTCTGAGAAACCCATGCATGGTTAAAACACAGTGTATTAAAAACAAGATACACTGAACAATCTTTGCACATCATCTTCAAGACATATTTTTCAAACTTACACAATGAGAAACTATGGAGAACAGTATTACATAAATAAGATCTGTCTACGGTATTTTCTCTAAGTTACCTCTTCTTTGGATTCACTGTTTTCCCTTTCACGAGGCTCTTGTTTGACATGGGTTACCATAGCGAATGCTGCTCTATCGTGACTGTCAGCAAGGTTGATAACATTGGTGATGGAGGGCAGCATAGCACCCTGACAGCTTGTCCCAATTGTAGTATTCCTTTCACACACTGCTAACAGGAGCTAAGACATTCAAAAGCACAGAGATTGCTTTAAATATACGTTTTACTGTATTATTTCAAGGAAAACATCACTACAATTTAATATCAACAAGATAAAAGTTGCTATAATGTTTAAAGCCTATTTATTACCTTTATTCATTAAATACCTAAATACATTTTCATCTTAAACTGGTCACATTTTGCCACCACTCTGAAGTTCATGACTGTACTTTCAAGAATGTTTTTCAAGCCTCTCCTAAAAATGCTGAAGAAATAGGAACCTTCTATGCCTAAATTATGTATTTTGTACTTTTTGACATGTATATTTAGTGCCCTCAATTAGCTGATGTATACAGACTCTCACCATTAACGTGGAAGTGCTCCCAAAACCAGGTAAGGGGTCAAAAAAACATCAAGCAATGCTGTTCTTTATCTCTCTGGAAGGAGTTCTAATACCTTTAAGAGTACAAAGTTATCCTCACAGTCACTTTAGGCCCATGCTTTAATATGCAACTTGTTTCAAAACTAAAAATAAAAAGGCAGTTTGGCCCCATCTTGTTTTAAATAAACCAACCCAAAATGCAATTGCGTTTCAATGCTAATCCCACCTGACAGTTATATCACCAGAACAGACTCTCTGGCCTTAACAGTTTTCTTGAAAACATCTACTATAACAATTCTTTTATTTTTTTTTATAAATGCCATCCTTTAGGAGATGGGTTTTCTTAAACCTGGTCATTAATCTTTTCACAGAGAAAACAGATTTTAAAGGTCGATAATAAAGCCACTTTAAAAGTATCACCATTTCATAGTTTAGACATTGTGCTTATTTTTAAGCACCACAGGAAGTATCTGAGGCAGCAGATTTAATATTTTAGCTTTGATACAGATAATACATACCACAAGCAATGCCGCATAATGCTTTTACACCCAACTAAGAAAAATGAGGAATAAAACATACTTCTCAAATTATATTTCCAATGCAAATGATTTCCCTACCTCAATGCACTGTTTGATCCAAAAGTGATTTCCCATAGCTTCCCAGTTTTGAGAACAGGTCACATAAAGGAGGCGCTCATAAACACGTCGCTTCATAGAATTGTCAAAGACCTCAAAAAATTTGGCTCGGATGAGTGGCTGGGCACAACGCAAACCCGAGAGAAACGCTGGCTCCAGTTTAGCAGTAAGTTCACTACCAGAAAGATTCTCATCCCTAAAATGATAAAGATGATATGACAGAGACATTACGAAGAGAAGCCTTTTATGTTTTGCAGATGAAATACTAAAAATCAATAGAGGTGATACTCTGTACAAGCCCACATGGTGAGGCACACACACAGGTGTGGCATTTTGAAAGAAACAGCAATGACAACATTGCTGCTTCCTAGAAAACTACCCCAGAACTATGATAAAAACTCTCTCAGGATAAAATTGTATTATAATTATGAAACACTTTCAACCACATCTGTATTCTGTTTGAAATGACACATGATATTCATTGGTAACAAGCTTTTGATCACCATGTCCACACTAAGGATTTGCACAATTACTCAGCAAACAGAACAGCAGCAAAGAGTAACTCAAAATAACATGAATCATCAGCACAAAATTAAATACCTGGCATTTGTTGATAATTAATTATTTCATTATATTACAAATCCTGCCAGTTTAGCTCTAGCAAAGTAACTCTCCTGCAAATGTAACATGCAACAAATTTCCAAGACAAAAAAACCCCAAACCTTTATACAGTAAGGATGTGAATAGACAGACTTCAGCTATCACCATAATGTTTAGAATGCAATCAGCTATGAGAACACCCTGTTCTCTTGGGAAAGGACTAAGTTGTGACAGTGGGAATATTTTAGTGGAGTCAAAACAAAAATCCTTTCAAAGAACTTCCATTTTCAAACTGTCATTTTTAAACACATTCTGTGGTCTCAGTGAAATCAAAGGATTTTGCATTTTAGGAAAAAAGCAAAAAATAATAATCACTTAACTCAAACCTACAAAGATTGATGCTATGGTATAAAGGTCATATATGATACAAATTATGAACCAATAAGCTGCAATAAATGATTAATTGCTGTAATTACCTATAGACGTAGTTAACAAGGTCTAAGAACTGGGCATTTAATTCAAGGTCTTCTGGAAAACGCTTTTCAATGTAAGTCATCATTTTCACTAGTAAAATGGACTTCTCCCGGAGAGTAGGTGTCTGTGTTAAAAGAAGACATGATTAATTTTGTCACTTCATCTTAAAACACGCAGAGTACTGGCAAATTCAAAGTACACCTCAGCCATCCTTTATGTCACTCTTTCACTTCTAAAGTACTGAAAAATAGCTTGGTAGAAGGTCATAGTTCTTGAAAAATAACTCAAGCATTTATCCTTCTAATATATGCTACAGAGTTTTAAAATCATGACTAAAACCAGGTTTGAGTTCTTCTATGATTACAAAAATCTTAGATTTTTAGAAGTGCATGTCCTTTTATAGAGCACTAGACTCTCAAGTACTCAACTCTAATAGAAAATATGGCAAAGTGAGGAGGCCACAAAATGTTAGAGAAATAGCATGATTTAAACCAGCATTAGTCATCCTCCTCCTGAAGAACCTATCTTAGTTAATGTGAAACAGTTTAAAACTTTTACTTTGAAACAAGTTCTCAGCAAAACAGCACTTCAGATCACACACCTAATATAAGCCTATAAAAAATTAGGTATCACAGAATCACAGAATCCCAAGGGTTGGAAGGGACCTCAAAAGATCATCTAGTCCAACCCCCTTGCAAGAGCAGGGTAACCTAGAGTACATCACACAGGAACTTGTCCAGCCGAGCCTTGAATATCTCCAACGTACGAGACTCCACAACCCCCCTGGGCAACCTGTTCCAGTGCTCTGTCACTCTCACAGTAAAGAAGTTTTTCCTGATGTTCACATGGAACCTCCTATGCTCCAGTTTACACCCATTGCCCCTTGTCCTATCACTGGCCATCACTGAAAAAAACCTAGCTCCATCATCCTGACACTCACCCTTTACATATTTGTAAACATTGATGAGGTCATCCCTCAGTCTCCTCTTCTCCAAGCTAAAGAGACCCAGCTCCCTCAGCCTCTCCTCATAAGGGAGATGTTCCACTCCCTTAATCATCTTTGTGGCTCTGCGCTGAACTCTTTCAAGCAATTCCCTGTCCTTCTTGAACTGAGGGGCCCAGAACTGGACACAATATTCCAGATGCGGCCTCACCAAGGCAGAGTAGAGGGGGAGGAGAACCCCTCTTGACCTACTAATCCACCCTTCCTAATGCACTCTAGGATGCCATTGGCCTTCTTGGCCACAAGGGCACAGTGCTGGCTCATGGTCATCCTCCTATCCACCAGGACCCCCAGGTCCCTTTCCCCTTCACTGCTTTCCAGCAGGTCAACCCCCAACCTGTACTGGTACGTGGGGTTGTTCTTCCCCAGATGCAAGACTCTACACTTGCCCTTGTTGAATTTCATCAAGTTTCTCCCGGCCCAACTCTCCAGCCAGTCCAGGTCTCGCTGAATGGCAACACAGCCTTCTGGTGTGTCAGCCACTCCTCCCAGTTTAGTGTCATCAGCGAACTTGCTGAGGGTACATTCAGTTCCCTCATCCAGGTCGTTGATGAAAATATTAAACAGCACTGGTCCCAGCACCGACCCCTGAGGGACTCCACTAGTCACAGACCTCCAGCTAGATTCTGCCCCACTGACCACAACTGTCTGCCTTCTTCCTTTCAACCAGTTCTTGGTCCACCTCACCACCTGATTATCAAGCCCATACTTCCTTAGCTTATCTATGAGGATGCTGTGGGAGACAGTATCAAATGCCTTAGATATCTTTCACTCCATTTACTTCCACAGTGGATGCAAAATATTCCAAACCTCATAAAGGGCATCCGAACATACATAACAGATCCTTTACAAACCTCCCTGTCAAAACCTGAAAATTATAACACTGGCTTACAGTTATGTAGCATTTGAGAGCAATAATGATTTTTATAGTCTCAATTTACCTGATTAGCTGCCATCGGGGAATTGTTTTTCACCCACTCTTCCACTATTTTTACCACTGCACGAAGAATTTTGGCATCAGTAGATTTTTCAATGAGAGATGTTAGAATAGCTTGTATAAAATTTTTCCTCATTTCCATGCTCATCACAGCCAGGCGAGTTTTCACGAGATCCAGGCTTAGCATTACTAGTTCGCTTGTACCTGCTATGGATACAAATAAAGGACTAGAATTGGGCATACTCCTATAAAACACCTAATAAAAATATTCTCAAGATAAGCTACTGTAATTTTAAAAATAGTAATGACAATATCTGGAAATAGATCCCTGGAAATAATGCTTCGGAATTACTACTTTCCATTCTTAAATAACTCAGACTCCTTCAAAAAACCACCTCAAATCCATTCATTCACAATCCTAAAGGCAAGCCTGTGTGGTTTCATTTTGGTAAATTACAGAACCCCAGTACAGAAAAACTGCAATTAAACTTGTGAAAGAAATACTCTATGATGCAGCACACCTATTCTGTTCCGTTAATTTCCTGACTTGCTTATCTGTCAAGTTTAATAATTTTCCAATTGCTTCTCGGTGTTAATAAAATCTGCCAGGTTCTCACTTATCTAATTAAAATATGGGCTGGGAATCTAACAGCAGCAATTCTTACGAAGTCTTTCATTCAGCAGCTTATTCATTAATAAACCAAAGTGCTCTTTACTAGCTCTGAATCTTCTTCTACAAGAACATCTGTTTTTTTCCACGACTCATGACCTAATTCATTTGATGATAGACAGAATTGTCCAGAATTAAAGAGATGCTATTTTTAAGATAAAAACTAAAGCATCAGCTCAAACAAGTTAATTCCACAGTTGTCCCATTGTTGCCAAATAGGAAGCAGTGAAAATTAAAAAGTGAAAGCACAGACCAAAAAAATTCAGCCCCTCTCCCCTCAAAAATGTTACAGAATTTCAGTATTTCTACATATGCTGTAGCTCAACAAATATTCACTAACCACTCACTGAAGTGTTTGGGTTAATACCGAAATTCATATATTGAGCAGGTAACAGGAACTCCAAGTACAATTTTTCCATCCTTCAATACTTGAGTAGTATTTCTCACTAATGCTGAAGTATTTTTCAACATGTATCAATGCACACAAAACCATTTGAACTCCTTTACTATGTTAATACATCCTAAGATACAACACTTCTAATCATTAACATCCTTAGTCTAAATAACATCATACCTGTATTTGCTTCTGCTGTTCCTGCTGTAGCCTGTGGGTTTAAGTGTTCCCTGACCATCTTCTGCAGAGATCGCATAAAAACTGAAATCAATCTGTCAATATAGCTGGGATTGTTACTGCATGCAGACTTCAGAATCATTAAAGTACCTACAGAGAAAAACAATACTTAAGGAAATAAAACTTTCATTGAGCATAACTTGATGAAATATAACAAGGGAAAGTGTAGAGTCCTGCATCTGGGCAGGAACAACCCCAGGTTCCAGTATAGGTTGGGGAATGACCTGTTAGAGAGTAGTGTAGGGGAGAGGGACCTGGGGGTCCTAGTGGACAGCAGGATGACCATGAGCCAACACTGTGCCCTTGTGGCCAAGAAAGCCAATGGCATCCTGGGGTGTATTAGAAGGGGGGTGGTCAGTAGGTCGAGAGAGGTCCTCCTTCCCCTCTACTCTGCCCTGGTGAGACCGCATCTGGAATATTGTGTCCAGTTCTGGGCCCCTCAGTTCAAGAAGGACAGGGACCTGCTGGAGAGAGTCCAGCGCAGGGCAACTGAGATGATTAAGGGAGTGGAGCATCTCCCTTATGAGGAAAGGCTGAGGGAGCTGGGTCTCTATAGTTTGGAGAAGAGGAGACTGCGGGGGGACCTTATTAGTGTATATAAATATATAAAGGGGCAGTGTCATGAGGATGGAGCCAGGCTCTTCTCAATGGCTAACAATGATAAGACAAGGGGTAATGGGTATAAACTGGAACACAAGAGGTTCCACTTAAACTTGAGAAGAAACTTCTTCTCAGTGAGGGTGACAGAACACTGGAACAGGCTGCCCAGGGAGGTTGTGGAGTCTCCTTCTCTGGAGACATTCAAAACCCGCCTGGACACATTCCTGTGTAATCTTATCTAGGTGTTCCTGCTCTGGCAGGGGGATTGGACTAGATGATCTTTTGAGGTCCCTTCCAATCTCTAACATACTGTGATACTGTGATACTGTGATGACCAAAGTTAAGATATAGGTTTTCAATATATACGTTCTTGTTCTATGAAAGAACACAGGAAAATGTTCTAGCTGTATTTTGTCCTGCCATGAAAGCAGCATGGGACTACCCAAGTCATAAACATGAGAAATCTGGATAGGTTTGAAGAAAAACTTCAATCTCAACTTCAGTCCTTAGTCTAAAACTAACAAGTAATTTTTCCATTAACCAAATATGTGAAAGTTCTGTATATATGGAGGACAAGGGGGAGAAAGGGAGGACAGAAAGGAGGGAATGGAGAGCAGATACTTCCCCAAGACCCTAAAATATATATATAAAAGAAATATTATATGCATAGTTAATCAAGCAAAATGAAACTACTCCTAATGTTGCACATTTGTTCAAGTAGCAAAAAGTAGCAAAAAGCTTTCACTTTAATAGACCCAGGTTTAGTATTTAAAAATAACTCCACAAAATTACACAATCTTGGGTTTCTAATCTAGAAACTGTATAAAATTCCATAAATCAGATACTGTACGTTGAAAAAGTTAACTGCAGAATCAGCGGAATCTGGCACAGTTCATGAATGCACTATGCCTAAAGATCACAGTCCCTTCAAATTGCACATAGTTGTTAACAATGCCTATCCTAATATCAGCTTCTCCACATTCATGCAAACCCATCAGTTTCAGCAATATCTATGCTTTAAAATACTTAACTCTTTAAAAGAAGTACATACATCCTATGAAACTGTAACCTCAAAAATCTACAGCTGCCTCTTGCCCTACTGCAACTTCATAATGCAACAAAAGCCTACACCAGTATTCATAGAAGTGTAGCTTTGTTCATTGAATGGCTGCTTTGAAAGTTTTGATTTCTTTCCATGCTCAGATGTGACTGGCACACAATGTTCAGCCCCTTAAACACAGACAAGCTATGCCCCACCTTCAATGGTCAGATTGTAGTGCTGCTTCTAAGTGAGCTCTGGACAGAATCTAAGAAATATCTTTCTTGGTTAGTTTGTTGTAAAGCACATCCTGACATCTGACAAATAGGCAATTCCCAAAGCGAAATTACAACTATCTACACAGATCACAGAGTAAAACAGTGAAGGACATTTGCCATTTAAATCAGCAAGTTTTCCAAAATTGTGCAATTTCAGGTCTGTATTACCAACACAACTAGTTCTGGGCCAACCTGTATTGTTCCAATATATCTTTGTCATTGTATTATGTAGCTGAGTTCTTTACCAGTTAAGTAAGTACAAAGAAGAAGAAAAGAAGAACATTTCAGCTCTTTAGAATGGTATATGTTAAACTTCAGATTTGCTCGCTCAAGAAAAAATAGTATTTTTGTAATTTCTTACTTAGAATTCAAGATCCATAAATACATAATTTTTCATACACTATGTTAGTCAGCTGATAAATGAGGCTTTAAAAACAACTGAAAAATAAAATATAAGATAATATCATGTAAGAATGTTCACACAGATTCCTTGAAATACTCTATCTCAGAGAACTACCTGCAGGATTTTGTTTTTTCCATGCAACAAGTTTCCAGTAACTTTCACTTTTTATTTTGGTTAATCTGAATGCTGCACCTTTTTCCTATACACTTTTAAAACAGGAGGCTTCTACCTACAGCTCTCCACTTCCAATAATTGCTCTCAAGTCAGCTACTGGGAGAAGACAGAATGCAATGAACTCCTCAGTCCCTTTCTTCACAGATGACAGACATCCCAAGCTCATCTCTCAAGTTAGCTCAACATGCTTCCCACAGCTTCCTCTGCATAATATCAGATTTCAATTTCCTTATGGAAAACAAAAGCTCATAATGTTTGTCTTTTGACTCCTAAACAGACACTCTACATATATCTACTAGAGATGTGGGAAACTTAACTTACCGAAGAGCTGAGAAGGGTTAGCATTAGTGGCTTTTTCATAATTAGTAAGTCCTTCATAAATAACCTTTCCAACTGCAGCATAAAGGCACTCCAACTCTTCATACTTTGAAGCCACACTTGAGGTACCTGCAGAGTTTGAAGAGTTGTGTTTATTTTTGGTAGCATAAGCCCAGAACAGGCAAGTAACAGTTAACACTGAGAACTCACAGTCATCTATCTAGACCATCACTGGAAGTTTATGTTGCTGACAAACCACAGTTAACACAAGCAGATCCCTCATTTATATAAACCTCTTTATTATACAACCAATGTCTTCTATAATCGTGTACCACTCCTAAATAATTAATTTTGATGAGAAGTCTAAGATAACTGATTTTTTAAAAAAGAACATTATCTAAATTAGTTCCTATTAAGACACAGCATATTACCTATTGTCTTTCTTTCTCACACACTATCTCCCTTCCTTTCTTTAGCAAAACAGCAGTTTAACAACTAAAAAATTGCACTTCTGAAGCCGAAATATTATAATTTCAAAAATGCATTAAATTTATAGTATGTATTTCTTGAACTAAAGTTATGACAGCCACAGGTCATTAAGTTTTTATGTCAATGGCTAATGATGTATTCTACATGATTACCTATTTCAACTTTTTCTTTTAAACAGAGGTTGAAAGTGTAAGCTAAAATAGACTATTAAATGCAGGAATCATAAAATATAATATTAGCACATTCCAAGGAGTGTCTTCACACCACCCTTAATCACTTAAGTTATGCAGCAACAAAGGATAAAGGGAGGAAGAAAATACCACATACTCGGTTCCGTAGGGAAAATACCCATCAGGCGAGAAAGCAAACTGTGAACTGCTCTCAAAACCTTGGTGTTCCCACAAGTCATACAGGCTGCTACACCTCGTTGCAGGGGTTTGAAGCTGCTAAGGATAGCAGGGGGCTGCAGTACAGTCAACAGGAAGCTTAAGACCTCTAAGCCAGTGCAAATGTTGGCAAAGTTGGCCTGATTGGGTTGTTCCTAAACAGAACACATACAGAAAGGCAGTGAGTGAGGGAAATCACAGAAGTATTACACAGTATAGGAAACCCCACTCAGATCTGTGAAACCCTGTAATAAGGTCGAGGTTCCTAAGCTACTGATGTTTTACAGCAATTGTTTGTCTAAGTCATGCAATATGAAACTGTAAAATACAAGGCACTATAAAATCTTCAGCCATAAAAAGCATGTACAGGTGTATGTTCCTTCTGGTGTCTTTTGTGATCCTCAGATCTGAAATTTGCTTGCAACCTTCCTAGTTGGAAATCCTTTCAACAGAGGATTATGTTTTATCTCCTTGTCAACATTGTTCAGAGACAGGCCTTCAGTGAAGAGCTAAACCAGCATATTCTATAATAAGACATAGCTCAACGGTTAGAAAAGGGGTTGTTTGAACTAAACAAAAAAATAATGAAAATAAAATATTCATAGTAATAATTCATAATATAGATAAATAAACCATAATATATAAATCAATAGGAATATATAGATTCATTAATATTTACAGTAATAATAAAAAAAAAAAAAGCGTGACCAGGAGCTCAAAGGAGATGATCCTGCCCCTCCACTCTGCCCTCGTGAGACCTCACTTGGAGTATTGTGTGCAGTTCTGGTGTCCTCAACATAATAAGGGCATGGACCTGTTGGAGCAAGTCCACAAGGATGATCAGGGGGCTGGAGCACCTCCTGTATGAAGACAGGCTGAGAAAATTGGGGCTCTTCAGCCTGGAGAAGAGAAGGCTGCGTGGAGACCTCATAGCAGCCTTCCAGTATCTGAAGGGGGCCTACAAGTATGGTGGAGAGGGACTCTTCATCAGGGACTGTAGTGATAGGACAAGGGGTAATGGGTTTAAACTCAAACAGGGAAAGTTCAGGTTAGATAGAAGGAAGAAGTTCTTCTCTGTGAGGGTGGTGAGGCACTGGAATGGGTTGTCCAAGGAAGTTGTGAATTCTCCACTCCTGGCGGTGTTCAAGACCAAGCTGGACAGAGCCTTGGGTGGCATGGTTCAGTGGGAGGTGTCCCTGCTCATGGCAGGGGGTTGGAACTGGATGATCTTAAGGTCCTTTCCAGTCCTAACTATTCTATGATTCTCTGATTCCTGGACATATCCTTGTAAACCTACAGAATTATCACTGTAATTTTTTTTTTTTATGATGGCTTATAGCCTCGTATTAAGTAAACATCAACAATGTCCATCTTCCTGAGGATGGAATTAGATACTTCACCTTTCAATAACTATATCCATAAACACAAGAGTATAGCACATGTAGATCAACATCTGGGAAAACATGGCCCTCCTCAAACTCCCACATAATTTTAGACATTTTAAAGTCTCCAAAAGCAGGGTATATTGCTCTTTTATTCAAGGAAACAAAAAAGTTTCTGTTGAAGAGAGTTCCTAAAAATTTTAAGCAATGAAGAGTTACCAGTCTACTAAATAGCACGAAACAAATAAAATAGGTTTAGAGAAACTTATTATATGGCAAATAGCACACAAACAGCATACAGATGATAGTCAAAATATGCTGTATCATCAAATACAGGAAACTAACCTTTCAGTGAACTTCATATTACCATAAGGTAGCTAGAAAAGTAGCAACCAGTAAAATCAATCTTAATCTGTAAAATTCCTATTAACAGAAAAGAAACCAACCAAGCAATTCAAATACTTAACAATTTATGTATTTCACTACAAAGAAGAAAAGACTGTAAAAATCAGTATCCAGCTATTGCTACTATTCAATCAACATACGTGCTAGTGAAACCTAAAGACCTACAGGACTAGAATGTTACCTACCACAGTCATTAACAGCTTATCAAACCACTGCAACTTCAGCTCTGATTTTGGCCACATATCTGGTCGTAAAGCTGTCTTCAGAAGGTTGACACAGCGGCGAGACAGCAACTCCCCAGGAGATCCAGCAGTGTTCGAGTTGTCATTTACCTAGCAATTAATCAGAGTTAACAAAATGACACCCTTTTGTAACCAACTCATTAATTTATCATGCACTGCAAGCAAGCATATAATTTCTTATTTCTGAAATGGATGAGCTTAAGTAGTTTCATCAGTACAGTCACAGAGCATTTAACTGCATAAAAAGCCAACAACTAATAGTAAACATCAGAACTGGTGTCTAAACTGCTAGCTGATTATCTTAAATCACCCATCAAAGGTATATTTAAAAAAGCTTAATCCCATACTTTATTATTACATGCTCAGGATGGTTAACGTTTTCCATTTGCAAAGTATCCATACCTTACTCTTTACTCAATTCATCTTTATACTTCAAGAGCATGTCTATTCTGTGCAATGGACTGTGGTGTATAAAATCCTGTATCACTTACCAGCTAAGTCTGCTGCAGAAGCAGAAGCCATAACACTTGTCAGCCTTGAGCTACAACTAACTAATTTTCCCCACTCTAGAAATATTAATTCTTAACAAAATTTGGTGAAAAGCTTTAGTTCTACGTGCTGCATGAAAAGAAGTAATTCTACGTATTTGATCTTGAAAATACAATCACAATCATTATCCTTAGATACATAATTTAAATAGACTTTCCTTATTAAACTCTCTAAATACTGTTCAGTTAAAGTATTTTACATGGGTAAAATATTCTTGACATTAAATCTAAGCAACAGAACAAACATACTTTGCAGCATCTGGGAAATATATAAAGACAAAACACTTATGGGAGCTTTCTGAAGTCTTTGGCTGGCTTCAGCCAAATTCTACTAGTCACATTTATTTCAATCTTGTCACTCCTAATATAGGACTTGCTTGAGAAGAGAACATAAAGAACAAACAAAATGCTAGAATTGATCAACAGCACAGTAAACTGGAGACTCCTTCAATTTCAAAATCTGGATTGCAATTGTTCACATTTAAAGAGTTAAGTTCAAAGTGCACGCTCCCTGCATCAAGCTATAAACGTACAATGCCAACAGTAAGAAGCTAAAGCATACCTGTCATGAATAATACCCATCATTTGTGAAATTAAAAATATGCAGAGGCTGCTTATCAAATTCATTTTCTTTCCTCCTTAAAATAGTAACATTTTACTTTTTGTACAATTTCACATTAAAGTTTCTAACCTTTCACAAAAGAAAGTACACAAACACTAGAATAATCCAAGCATAAAAAGACTCTTGTGAAAAAAGGGGACTAAGGGTTTGGCCACTAATGCCACATTGGTATTTGCATATCAGAATAAACACACTACCTGGCAAGCAATTCTAATCAAGAAATTCACAACTGTATCTGTGTGCTGCTTGTCAATTGGCTTGGAAAGCAGTGCATCAGCTCCTGGCAAGGACTGGCTACGTCCAAATACCTGCATGTATACAGAACACGAAAACCGTAAGAAACATTGAAGGATAACAACAAGCAAAACAGATTTAAAATATATTCTAAAACTATAACCTTTAATTCAGGGAGTTAAAACCTGCGAGTTACGTGGAATAAAAAATTTCACTAAATTGCTTAGTCAGTGTAGGTTATAAATTCAGAGAATTTGAACCCAAATTTATGTTTTCCTTACAGCACTTATTGCTCCTGTAGCGGTCCTGAATCGTTTTACTTCTTGGCCAGAATCCACAGACAATCCTCTTTTAACAGCAGATGAGGCAGAACTTGGTCCATCTCCACTTGCACTCGAATCCATATCTGAATCTGGCTGAAATATCAGTAATGTGCATGTTAAAAAAGTATTTACCTGTGTAACATTTCAATCTTCACCAGTTTATTTAAACTACCTACCTGCTGGTCTTTAATTCTTTGCAATTCCCATTTAATAACTACTTCAGCAAGATCCACAGCTAATTTTCTTTGCTCTATTGTAACACTGGGAGTGAAGCCCAGTCTCTGCATGGCACTAACCATATGCTGAACCAAGTGATGTCTCACTGGATAATAAACCTGAAAAGATGGTTGCACAGTCATGTTAGCCATTAACCAATAAAATTCTACACAATACAGAGTCGAAATAAAGCAAAATGCTAAAACAAGTCTTTTAATGCCATAGTTTGCTAAATCTCAACCAGTTCAAATTCTGCAATCCAGAAATGTAATTGATGCTTTGGAAATGAAATTTTGGCTACAATTTTCAGTAGTGACTACTGACTTCACGTACCCAAATGAAGGTGTTCTTCTGAAGATATACAATTTTTCTCCAGGAACAATCATTCCAAATTTTTGCTGATCTTTTTAAAGAGCTACAACTCACATTTGAACACACTCAAATATTGCCTTCTAAAAGCATTAAGCAATCAATTACTGAAAAGTCACTTCAATGCATATTAACTAGCTGTCACTTTGCAGCATGTTTTAATATGTGTTTTCAAAAATGCTCCTATACTGACATTCCCCCATTTGTTTAATATTTCACAACATAACATTAGCTGGAGATAAAAGTTACGTAGTTAACCCCACAGGATATGTAAAGTCAAACAAACAGTGATTACTGAAGCATGGAAAAGAATATGGTTCTGCACTTTTTATAAGCAACTCTTTTTTTTTGCACCCCTGTTAGAGAGCACCACTAGTGCATGTGCAATTAATTAATCTTGCAGACTTTCACCTAACATTTTGAGTTCTAATTTCATTCATGCTAAAACTTAGTAAGTGGTTTCCTACTTAATAGTTGTTTTCAGTCTTTAATAAATATCCTTGCAGACAGCTGAAGCCTTCTGAAGCTACACCATACAAATCAGATGTTATTTGCTAATCAAACTGCAGTTTGATATCTGAGATACAGTGACTATCAGAATAACTGGTACAAGTACCTTGAAATGTTGTACTATCAAGTGTAAAATATGTACTAGCTGAGGAACTGTATGACCCTCTTCCACAATGATTTTTCGTGTCCAGTGAGTCAACATCTGATGCCCATCCTCCATTCGAGCTGGCACAGCTGGAGTCAGAATAGCCATTGCTTGCCTGACAATAGCTCGGGCCTCCATCGCATGAGCTTTTAGAAGACTGTGGAAGACCTAAACAGCAAAGTTTGTGATCAATGTTAATATTATACATATTTATCAAAAAGAAAGCATTTAAAAACAAAGAGAAACAACAACAAAAAAATATGTTTTCTAAAGAACACGATTTTTTCCTAAAGACCCATATTTTAGTAAATATATGATAATTCATCATCGGAAATATATAGTGTATCCTTCTGCCTCCTTCCCTTTTTCTTCCTCCCTCTCTACTGTCCAACTTGAAATTTTCCTTTGGTCCCCACATTCTCAAGTGAATGTTTGCCTCTTAAACAAGGAAACATACCAATTTTGTTAATTCAGTTGAAAGCACTTCTTATTGCCCCCTTTATCCTTTCTGTTTTCACTTATCTTTAAATTTTCTATACTCTTTAAATTTTCTATACTTTTTCTTTTAAATTTTCAATACTTTCCTATCCAGAAATAAATCTGTATTAACATTTGGCTTACTGCTTTCATATTTTTTTGTTCCACACGAATTTAACAGTTACTTTTATAGCAAGTATCCAAGACTACTGCACACCCTCTACTCTTCAATTTAAAAATAAAAGCAAGCACACTATGGAACTTATCAACATCCCTTAAATGTATGAATACAAGCCCATAGCCAATACCTGCAGAACTATCTTCTTATGTATGGCAAATTTTGCAATGATGTGTGCCAGAAGCAAATGTCCACTGTATTTGCATGCTGGGTCTACACATGCCTTGGACAGGAGGCAAGGCCAAGCAAACGTCATTAGGCGCCGCAGTTTGCTGTTCCGGTTTTTGTTATTGTCATGAATGTGGTGTGGAGCGTGCTCAACCAGAAGTGTGGCAAACTGCAGGAGATATATCCTGAGAGAATCCAGCATATCAGCCTGTTTTTCCGGATCAAGTACCTAGTCCCAGGGACGATCAAAGAGGAGAGGAGGAAGGTGAGATGGGGGAAAAGAAAAAATAAAAATTATTCTCTATAATAAAGAAAAAACCCAAACCTCCCCTTCAGCAACACCTATTTTATAACCAGTAACTGATTCAATAAAATTCAAGTGAATTACACTCATGTTCAGTCATGGAAAGCTTTACTTATGAAAAAGACTGGGTTTACAGCCATACAAGGCCCATTTCTAAAGCAGGTATTCAAGTCCTAAAGATAAAAAATTGTAGTCAAATCCTACCAATGACTGACGGATCTCACTATAGTTCAAAGTTATGAAATGATTTGATACAACTGGTCACAGTACTTAGAAACAGCACAACTAATTCACATCAGGATTGAAAAGCCAAATGAGGGAAACCATTTTTGTTTTATTTTTCAAACCCTTTAATGTAAGCAAGGATTGTTACCTTTGTTATAAAAACACTAGTGATGCTCTCTGGATTATCTCCTTCTGGGTTTGGGGGTCCCAACAGCTGTTCACCTTCTCCCTTTTCAAAACTGTACAAGAAAGCAGGATTCAGGATATGTTGCAGCACCTACAGAACATAAAAAGACCCCAAAACAATTATACTTAACTACTGGATTCTTCTAACAGCAGTCAACATTCAAGTAATTTCATATGCAAACCTGCACGTTAGACACACTCTGTGTTAAAGAAAAGAAAGTATAAATAAAACCTTAAGAAACAGATACACACAGGCTATTATTCCTCTTTCTCCTTTCCAAGGGCAAAGATTCTTAGAAAGTGTAAACTAAAGTAGCCCACATTGCAGACAAGATGAATTGCTGTCTCTGTTTATTATCGCTCTTCTTCAGGTATGATATTTTCACCTAAATGGCTCTGCCAATTATCAAACTCGTTGACATTTAAGTAAGAGAGTTTTGTTGCCCTAGTTCCCCAGAAGAAAATTAGACCTAAATACCAGGCTTCTTTGATTTAATTGCTTTAGTTACCTTGGCTTTGAGCTCATCTCCAAAGTTTGGGTCATTGAAGTCTACAAACCGGAAGAACAAAGCCCGTTTTTGGGGAATGCTGTAATTTTTGGGGATCTCTTCTTCCATGTATTCCTTTAAAAAAGTCATATTGCAGAGAAATCGACCAGTAAAAGCTCGAAGCAACTGGAAGAGCAACTCTATATCACCATAATTCCTTCTGTAAGAATACAATAAAAAGTTTCAGTGAAAAAACACCCAGCCAAACTACTGTGCTGATGACTTGGTGAAGAAACTATTCTTGGTTTTAAGTGAGCAGAGAGGCAAGTGCAAGCAGTACCAGAGGCACGGGTTTAGAGCTAATGGCAGTATTATGAAAGACATTAAATTTTCTCTTCAATAACTACAAACCTTACAGTATTTTAAAAACTAAAAAAAAAAGTAATGGTAAAGATTATATATAGAGAAGCTACAGGAAATAAATGTTTCACGTACTTGCAGTAATTCAACAAGCAATATGCTAACAGCTTCGGTTCCTTCCAATTTGTCGCAGCCATATTCTCCTTACGATGTCTCTCCTGAAAAGCTTCACTCACCCATACACGTTTCAGCTGATTCACCAAGGAATGCTGATTTGCTAACCAACATTCATCATTCTTAACAATAATGCTTATGATCTGTCAAAACCAAAACAAGACAAATGCAGTCAACAGACAACAGATCTGTCAGTAGAAACAATTTATGTAAAAGCTCCTTTTTAAGGTAAATTAAAGGTTCTAAAATATTAAAAGTCAAAAAACCCTCACGTAGATGAATTTTTAAGGGATTTTTTTCTTCCTTAAGTTTCTGTTGCCATGTCTGACCCTTGTATCTTACTTGATTAGAAAAAGTATAGTTCGAATGCATTTCCCCTTCCTAGAGCGACTCTAACTAGAAACACTACATTCTTACAAGTGTTTTTCTACAAGCTATAATACATACACATACACTTGAAAACCTGTATGTAACAGGCTTTAGCTAAATAGCTTTTAACTATCTAGTGCAGAGACATACAAGAATAAATTAATACCTTGATGGCCTGAAACTGTAGATCAAGACGCATTGTGGTAGTGCTTGGAGAACCAGGTCTAACAGCTGCTTGGGTGCCAACAGGTAACAGTAGAGTGATAAATCGGTTAGGATTTGCTGCCAGTACATCTCGTAGAGGTTTGGCATCTTTATGTTTTAAGAAACTCTGAAGAAGGGGAAGAAATAATTTTAATAACAACCTTTAAAAGCAAAAATACCAAAAGCCTATATCATCCTGTAGCTTTTATATTGCTCAGTAAAGTTCCAGAGGTTATATTTCACATATATAAAAACAGCCTCTACAACTTCAGTAATAATCCTGTATGATCTGGAAAGGTACAAAATCAGCATCCCAGGACAAGCAAACGCAAAACTGAAAACAGGCACCTACAGTCAGAGCAAGACCATGATTAAGGACTACAAGGTTATACAAGGAAAAAAAAGATGGAAAAGATGAAAAACTTTTAATTTATCAGATTTGTGAAGATGAGGGTTTTTTCCTGCTCCACTCCCCACACAGCTTACCATAAACATTCTGCTCCACTGTGGATCATTTAAAGTGGCTTCCATCATGAACAACTCCACAGTCTGGGATGGATGACGTGTCAAAAATTTGATGAGCGGTTCTCTGAATGGACTGCCAGCCTGAAAGATTCATAAAGCTTAAATTAAAAATGCAGAGTACAGAGCATTTTCTACTAATTTACTAGCACTCAAAAAACCACATTTGACTTGGCATTTATGCAGATACAAAATGTTCAGAACTTTTATGATGACAATTTATTGACAATTTTTAAACTTCACTTTTAAGAGCCTAAGACAAATATTATCACCTCCTAAAAGGCTTGAACAGCGTATTTATTTATTAAATCAAATGTTCCCACACCATGTTTAAGATATTATATTTATTATATGCTAATGTTTAAAAATACCATAAAGCAAAAATATCAGCAATGTTAACTTCCCCTCTTACCTCAATTAACATTGCTCGTTCTGTTTTCATAACAACTTCCAGCAGAGGTTTAACCAAAGTCTGAGGGGCAGCTGGGATCAGATGGAATAAATTTATAATGGCTGAACAAATCTTCATTTCCTACACGTAAAAAGAAACACAGGTTAATGTTACCAGCTAAATATATAAAAACAGTATCACACATCGTACCTTTTTTCTTCCCCTCTATATTAGCATAGCCAGCAATCAAATGCAAGGGGTTAACATATATACAGCATCTACTTATCATGATGCATAGAGAAAATTGCTCTTGTGGAAGTCTGCCCTTCCACCCTTGCAATATAATACTTTAATTTTATTTTGTCAGTAATGGTTGTGTTTTACAGGTAAGAGCTAAACACTGCGTAATGATAATGGTGACAGGGGAGTTACAGAGTGCTCACTGCACTACACCGAAGTGACTCATGCATCAAAAAGCCAGACCTTCCCTTCTAAACAGCTCCTCACATACAGCCCACCATCCCAGACTAGACATGAAGAAAAAGACAAGCATCTTTCCCACATATTTCAAGCAAGACCATGATATACTGAAGTATATCTTGTAAACAGCTGGTTATTTCAAAGAAAAGTCAGCTCTGCTCTACCACTAGATGCTAAATTCTTCTTAAGCCCCAAGTCATTTTGTGTTTTTCTTTCACTGTGTAATTTAAAACTATATTTCAGTAAACTAGAGTTTGGATTTCTTCAGGAAGAAAAGGGAAAGGAAAACACCAAAATATTCACTCTCAGGATCTCCCTAAAACCAATTTCTAGTATGCACTACACAAAAGATTATTATCAAATGTATTGCTTTTCCTCAAGTGAATGTAAATGCAACATGATCTGCCTAGGCAGACCCCCACAAGGCTACTCTCATGGATTGAAGTGCAGGACTGAGAACACATATCAAATCTTTTGAAACCACTAGTGCCTTCACAATTAAAAATCCTGCTCTTCCTAGTACAAACATGCTTAGCATCCTGAACAGCAATGCTACCGAAACAGCTCTGCCACAGACAAACAGAAGACAATTCACAGCACTGCACTCAAAGGCATAATGCACTCTGCCCAAAACACAACGGTAAAACTAATACACCACGCTTCAAAAGAAATCCAAGAAAATAAGAACAAAAAAAGAAACAAAAAAAAGCCCAACACAACAACAAAGAACTTCCTGGTGCCTCCACTGAGTTTCTCACCTCTACCACTTCTGCAGCAGGCTGAACCAAACCAGAAGTCACAGCATGAAAAGGAAAAGCCCACAAGAATATCAAACAAATGAACAAATCAGGATATGCTATTCTTCAGGCTGCAGCCAGAAACTGACTTCAGTAGGGTTATTTCTCATCTCAAAGTGAAAGAATGGAGACAATGACTCTCTCATGCTCTGAACTGCTCTTCTAAGAATTAGGATGAAAAGCATCCTTTTTTTACTTTACAGCTTCTCAAATATTTATAATGAATAAAAAATAGATACAAGATTATTGAGTCAGGGGAAACAATATTTTAGCTTCTTCCAAGAAAAGTCTGTCCAGCATCAATTATGAAACCACTTTCAGTACTTCAACTACCAAGATATGAAGTCCTTCTAATAGGCTGCAATGCAGAATTTCCACATGCTGCCACTGTTCATGAGAGGAGACACAACCATCTATTCAAAACTTGGTTTTTTTTTCAATTACTGGACATGACTTAAAAAACTCCACTCTTTTCCTTGGGGAGGCAGGGAAGAAAGGAAGGAGGGATTTAAATCAAAGATTTCACTCATTGGGCCAATAAATTAGACCTTAATCACTACTTAATTTGTTACGTTTTAATTAGTTTATTTATCTAAATAGCAAAGACACAGTTCAGGAACACAGTAGGACTGTCATTTTAACTGAATGAAGAGCTTAGTAATTTTGGCATCAATGTGGATCTTCACAATAGCTGCTAATTATTATGCAGCATATTTAACTGAGACGTCTGAAGTTTTCAGTTTGTCTAGAATTTTCATTTACATATAAAAACTCTATATTTCATAGACTTCTGGGCTGTTTCATTCAGAAGCTTCGCTGACTAGCCACTCTGCGCTCAGCTGGAGAGCTGCATGACACCACCAGCATTACCATCAAGTAGCACCTTCATTAACTGCTGCTGGAAAAAGATGAAAACCCTTTAGGTCCAAAAAAAGTTACCATAAGTAACAGCGCTCTGTACTGTTTTAGCTGGCAAACTTAAGACTTTCCTTACCAATTCTGTTCTCCACTGCATGTTTACCATCTCCCAGATCCAAACACTCACCCACTCTGAATGATGCAACCTCCTCCAGTAATACTCCCCAACACTGCCTGTAAGTATCTCAGATTTTGAAACCTTACCATGGTTAAGAAAACACGAGCAAGGGAAATGCCATCTACAGTAACTCTGACCACCTGTTTCGCCATCCTAGTTTTTCACATTTAGAAGATACAATTAGAGCATATGGACAAATGAACACAGGCTGCCATAGCAATTGTATAAAGACCATAATGTCTGTGCCTTCCTTCAGTTTCCTTGAGTTTTTACAAAAACATCAGAGCAACAACTGTGAGGAAAAAAGTAATATTTCAATCAGCTTTGCAGTCACACAATTCTATTTGGAAATGTTTCCATAGACTTCTCTCCTCCCTCAAGATGTGACAATAGATTCCTTCTCTCACATGTCTTGTGTGTACCTCCCCCTCAACATAGACAGGTTTTAAGCCAACACTAAAAGAAAAAATTACATGTTTAGGAGACTAAAAACACAACTCATAGAAAACATCAACAGAAGACATTAAGAGCAGAAGAATTCACAATTACATGTGATTTAGGGACGACTAAAAACTGTTCTAGAAGTGCTTCAAAAGACTATTGCTATAAAAAGATCTGCGAGATATCTGTAATCATCACACTTGAGGAAAAGAGAATCCCAAAAGAAGACTATGGAGGACGTAGAACTACTTTGACCTTAATACAACGCGTTTAACTGAAAAAACGCACAGTTTTTAAGTTTAAACATAAGAAACAAATTATACTCCATTAGAGAACATCTAGGTCAAATACAAAGCAATGACTAAATTCATATTTAAAAGTTCTCTTTACAATGACAGGAAAGAGTGAAGAAAAGGCATTTCCATGTTTTGAGGGAAATAAAAACCCAATCTAATTTCATTCTCATTTGAAAAACAAAGAAATTAGTAAGATTCCCCCATTTTTTCCTACTTGCAATAATAAATCTCAACAACTAATATAAGTTATTAGTAAAATCTTAATAGAATTATGGAGCTTCTGGTAATCTATATGAAACTACACAAAAGCAGGAATTCCCTTCAGTGCTAAACTGCTAAGAGGACACAGTGTTGTCATTACACTGTGCCATTTTCAATTTATAAGAACACTGATCAGCTTCCCAGAGTTCGACGTTGAGACTATTAGTCTGGATGGGAGAGAGATTTTAATGTGATCTCAACTTGTTTTTCATAAGTTATATAGTATCATTAAAAATTATCATTAAAATTAAGCGGGATTATATTATTCTGTAGAATTTTCAAAATACTATGTCATGAACATCAAACATATTAGTGAAAAAAGAGGGAATATCCCGCTGAGCTTATCAGCCATTCCAATGAAGAACAGACTTCTAAGCAGAAAATCCTGAGGAAAAAAATATAGAAACCAATGAGCTGTTCCACACCAACCTGTATGGAATAGGCTTTGAAGTAACCATTATCAGCAGATAAGAAGCTCCTCTTACTAAGAGTTGTAACAAATATTCAACAAACATCTAAGTTCATTAGCTTGTAACAAAACATCAGTGTGTAATCAGTTTATGGCAACATTTACAACTGCGTTCTGAAATTCAAAAAATACTGTTTTTTCTTGTCTTCACACATACAAGCATTCACTGACTTACATTTCCATCACTCCGTTGTCCACCTTTGTGTGTAATAACTACAACTTCCATCCATTTACGCAGGTGTTGCTACAAAGAGAGGATAATTAGCATTATTCTTCTAACTATATTACTCCATTTTAGCAAGTGACAGCCTATGCTACAAGAAAGCAAGTAGAGGCAAAAGTGATTGTTTGAAGGAAACAAAGGAAAAACTGATTAGTTATTTTCACTGCCTCAGAATGAAGAGCTTGCTGTTGTTAGAAGTCCTTTCCATAATAAAGAAAGCAGGGATTATAAAACATACATCAAATGGCACAAAAATCTGATAGGCTTACATTTGTTTAATGACTTCCTTGATATGTATGCATTTAAATATTTGAACATCCATGGCAAAAGGATAAAGAATTCACAGTTTAAAAACTGCAAATAAGAAGGGCAATACCTTCCACCATTTTAAAAATTGAAAAAACACTAAAACAGACTTACTTTATGAGGAAACATAACATGTTTTCAAGGGTTTCCATAGCATATTGTGCTGCTAGCACCTTGCTTAATGATAAATTTGTCCAAGCAGACCTCAGAATTACTAGGTATGTCTTCACCAGAAAAGATCTCTAAACTTTCTGGTTTAGCAGCTCTTTAAAATGTTTTAGCTCTTTAAAAATGTGGGCTTTTTTTCCTATAAATTGTGAAACAAAAATCTTACGCTACCAGTATGTACACTGAGTTACTACTGATTTGTTCTTTAACCTTTCAACAATATGAATACTCATTAAAAGAAAAATTCTTATGGAAGAAATAAAGAAAACTTAAACGAGCTTACCATCATCTGATCACAGAATTTATCATTAAAAGAGTTTGGGAAAAGTCTAGTGACAGATGTCAGACGATTCACAACGTTCAGTGTCAGACTTCGATAGTCTCCCAACATCATAAGCAACGGTCTCATGTGTGTATGAATTTGATCAACTTCTATAGTAGCTCCTTCCAAGAACTGCAAGAGAGTACAGGTTTAAGATACAGATGGAGAGGACAGTGATTTTTCTGCAAGCACCTTTCTTAAAATGAATTCTGCTGATTTGATATTTCTTCTTTTATTTTGTACTTTCAAAATGCAATACGTTAAACCATGTTTTTTGCTGGAAATATACACGGTAACAAGATGAATTTGGGAAGCACTTGGGCATTTCTGACACACAGTAGGATATTCCATAATAAAAAAAAAGGAGGAGATCTTAATTACAGACAGACTGAAAACTGGCCACAACTATAAATTAAATATACAGCTATGGACAAACCACTTAAGACACTGCCTTTTTAAGAACTGCCGTTCATCTGGCTGTAGGCAAGAGCAGATTTTCTGTCTTACAGTCTGCATGCATTCTGAGTAACATAAAAGTCCAAGAGAACCTGGCTGCAAGCAGCCAAAGAGAGTATTTCATAACCAAACATCCTGTGGGCATAGATTTATGACAGAGAAAAAAACAATCAGAAAAATCTTATACCAACTGCAAAGGTCAGAATAACCCTTATTTGCTTCCTCTTACCTCTCAACCAAACTGTACTGTCAGCAAGCCATAAATAATAAGTACATTCCCTCTCATGACCAGAGTGACATGAAAAGACAACGTCTGACCTCTAGTAAAATGGCCTAAACAATCGAAGCCAGCAGTATTACTCTAGTTATATTCCCAATTAGATAACAGCAAATCTACACAGTACAAAGAGGCTGTATTTTTATTATTTTCTGTATTAAGAAAAATGGCATTAAAATCTTACTGAATCAGAATTAAGCACATTTAGTGTGCAACAAATCATGATGAGAGAATAGCCTTTTTCCTGTCCTACCAGCTTTTTTACACTACCCTGTCCCTGGCATCCCCAGGACAGGGCAGTGCAGCACCATATAAGGATACTAATTCTGAACATAAAGAACAGCCACAGTCCTGTTCCTTAAAGTAACTGCCATACTGTGATGCAGAGTCTAACTCTGCTGTATTGCTTACTTTTCCAAAAACAACTATGAGGTCTTTTACTACTTTTTAGGAACAAAAGAGAAAGATGAGAAAAGCATTTACAATAAAGCCAGGCATGAACATCTGCAAAACTGCTGGGAAGCACTGACACTATTTAGAAAAGAAGCTTCATTTTACAAAGACCAAACAAACAGAAAGACCAAAAGACCAGACAGACAGAAAGACTGAAAGACTTGGTCCTTGCCCAAGAACTTTTAATGCTTAATTTCAATCAGAAGAAATTTTTATGGCTAATTTCAAATCCCCCCCAAAAAACCCACATCTGACAGAAACTTAATTATATTGGTGTCACTAACAAGAAGTTAACAGCCATCATTTACTATACAGAACTTTCACAAGAAGCTTTGTAACAAGGAAGTAAAGCAGAGAGAACAATGGTCTCAAAAGCAACACTGTTTTAATACACTAACCTTTCTCATGCATGCTTCTCCTGCCTCCTGCAGTTCATTATTTGTTGAATTAAGTGCCTTGAAAAGTGCAGCAATGATCTTCTCTCTTGACTGAGGCAAGTAATTGCAGGCAGCTAGAGCATCTGCAAACATCAAATTTGTTCTCTTTGTTTACTCAGTATCAAGGAAGAAAAAAAAAAAACCACACCAAAACCTAATTCTACATTTTTTTCTCTTCAAGTTTCTTCTATTTCATCTTAAATTACCGACAGATAAATTATAGCATACTTCGCCAAAAAGCTACAGGCACCATAAAACAGTGAAAGACTGGGAATGCTATTAACAGCATTCTAAAGTTTTCCTAATGCTATACAACATAATTAGTCTAAAAAATATTTTGGGTTAATTTCAGAAACTAAATCCTAGTCATTAATAAAGCAGCAACACTTTCCCATTATTCTCTCCATTAAACTGTGACCTCTAGAGAGCAGTCATCAGTCTCAAGTTTCCTGCTGATCTTGGGGAGAACACTGCCCGCTGCTCACAAGGTCACTTGTCTACACCAAACTTTGCTTAGGAAGTTTTACTTACTTAGGGCTGCAATCCGAAGAGGTACAAGTGATGGAAGACTCTTGTAACAGGGTAGTTTCATTAAAGCAGCATCTTCAGCCTCACACAAATTCAGTAACTAGAGAAAAGAAAATAAATCATTTCAGCTTAGCATTGCAAATCACATTTGAAATGGTATTATTACTTTTTGAGTCTTGTTTCCTCAAAGAGCCAAGTTCAAGGAAGCACACTAATCACCCTTCAAATCTCACCAACACGAAAAATTCTACTCAAAATCAGGGTGTAAGTTCCTATTAAAACTGGTGGTTAGCCAGAGGCACTGGATCAGAGAGAAGGCAGGCAATAATTAGCCATTTTGCATTTCATTGGCCAGTACCTTGCTGGTCTATTTACAAACAGGCTGCTCATATGATAGAAGAGCAGGTCTACAGAAAAGCTCGCCTCCTGAATGACAGTGTAAGAGAAATGAAAATATTGAGGAATGGGGTAAGAAAACAGAAGGAGATTAACAGAGAAAAAATGTGCTGAAAATGTCTTCAGGAATTCTAATACCCAGAGGGACAATTCTTTCCTACACAGCTCTTCTCTTTGCTCTTGCTCCTCAGGCAAGCATCTTCAATGTATGTATAGAGATTTAGTTAGAAAACACTGAACAGGCTGAAACAAAGTTATGAAAGTTCATAATGTCCAGGTTGCACCTATATCCAAGAACACTAACAAGATTCATATATTAAAAATATCAATATACCACTCTCACCTTTACAGACTTTTTTGATGTACACCATTTTGGTTTTGTCATAAGTCAAAACCAGAGGATCCTCTGCATATCCGGCCCTACTAATTGCAATTACTGTTGGAATTAAAGACATCCTGAACTTGTATTTGGACAAGACAACTAGGTAACCAAGGGACTAAACAGTTTCTCTAAGTTAAATCTACACACTAGTTTTATATCTGATTTTATTCAAACTGTTAGGGACTCATAAATCTTAACAAACAATATCTATGTTTTGGTGTTACAACAATTTATTTAGCAGATATACTATGCATAAAATAAGACCTAAATATGAAAGTTAGGGCTGCTAGACTAGGACTTCAACACCAAAGTTCATTTAATGTATTTCATAGAATCACAAAATCATAGAATAGTTAGGGCTGGAAAGGACCTTAAGATCATCTAGTTCCAACCTCCTTGCCATAGGCAGGGACACCTCACACTAAACCATGTCACCCAAGGCTCTGTCCAACCTGGCCTTGAACACCGCCAGGGATGGAGCAGTCACAGCTTCCCTGGTCAACCCATTCCAGTGCCTCACCACCCTCTCAGTAAAGAATTTCTTCCTTATATCCAATCTAAACTTCCCCTGTTTAAGTTTGAACCAGTTACTCCTTGTCCTATCACTACAGTCCCTAATGAAGAGTCCACCCCCAGCATCCCTGTAGCCCCCCTCTTCAGATACTGGAAAGCTGCTATGAGGTCTCCACGCAGCCTTCTCTTCTCCAGGCTGAACAGCCCCAACTTTCTCAGCCTATCTTCATACGGGAGGTGCTCCACTCCCCTGATCATCCTCGCAGCCCTCCTCTGGACTTGTTCCAACAGTTCCATGTCCTTTTTATGTTGAGGACACCAGAACACAGACTGCTTAGCTCAAAGCTAGTACGCTGCAGGTAAAGGCAGATCTCAGTTCATGTTTCAAAAGGTAAAATCTTACATTTTGGTGAAAGTTTAAAATGCACAGAGAAAAATGTGTATTTTTAACAATGAAAGTCCTAACACCATCTCTACTTAAGCATCTACATTCAAATATCAGAACATAAAAGGAAAGTACCTCTGTGTAGAAAACTTTGTGTTCCACAACGTTCAGATCCATTGTAAACAATCGGGGTTGCAGGGTTGTACAAAATGTATTTCCCTCCATCAGGCCAATCTGGGCATTTGCTGGTTGATGCCTAAGCAAATGCTTTTTAGGAGGAACCATGTCTTGGAGAACCTACACAATGTAATTTAGATTACTGAATTAGCAGTCTATTCAAATGACCTTACAGACCTAACCATTAAGAGGACACCACTGGTAATGGCTGCATGTTTCTATCCATTTACTACTGTGGCTACAGTCATACCTCTTCAGAAATCACTATGCAAGAAGAAAAGTACTTTTCTGAACTAATTTAATTCATAGACAGTTATTAAAACAACTCAGTAACTGTAATTATTACATATGCTCTGTGAACAGATCTATGATATTTAAATAAATTCACAATATTCTATTATTTTATTATTATATATTACATATATGAGAAATTCATAGACCTGAGCATTTCAAATGTTCAGGTCAAGAATATTTTAAGCTCCTAAAGCATCACAAAAACAAAAACATTCATGTAAGCTTTTTCCATCACATCAACCTCTCTTTCCTCTTTAAACACCATTAGCAAAAGATACCAATTAGGGGGGTTCTCTGTATGTTCACGAACTACTATAACTACAGCCACAATTTCATATGTTGTGGTGGCCCTTAGGGCTTATGCATGTTTACTTCTCTTTCAAAAGCATCAATGCTATTAGCTTTAAGGAGTATCGAGCAAAAAGTTATTTCAAACAGCTTTGATCTTTATAGTCTCCTTCTGGATACAGAAAGGCATAGCAATGTACCTCATATTTAGAAAATAACACAAAATTGAGGTTCTAAATGCAGTATCTACCTGGTCTAGCCTATGTCTGATCAGTGGTAGGATGAGCAGCCCATAATTTCAGGAAGTAAATAAACCTGAAGACACTATAAATACTGGCTAAGTAGTCAGGCATAGCTTGTATGCATCTGCACAGTACTGCAACCACGGTGTATTTAAGAACAATGAAACCTAGCAAATGACAAGCATATGCTACCACTAATGTGGGAAAATGTACTCAGAAAAGCATTTTGCAAATCCAAACTGGTAAACAACTTTAAACTCACTTTTAGTAAGTATTTCTCTTACCTCTTTATGTGGCTCCATAATCACTGTGACACTTTTTCCAGTGACCTGTGCAAGTACCTGCAACGAATGCATGGCTTGTTTTCTCACAGTGGAGTTTGGAGAGGTTACTTCTCGAACAAGGTCATGTGTGACATGATGGAAAGACTTTTCCTGTGCTGCTAGTATTTCTTCTGTTTTTTCTTCATCTTTTAAAGGAGTTGCACATCTAATTAAAAGCTGTTCTAATGTGGTCTTTGCCATAGCAACTGCTCCATTGGAAACCTAAGGTATCATAGATTATTTTTATTAAATAGGTACAGAACAAAAATCACAGATCTACACACTACTCATCAATGAACTAAGCATTTCATTTTGATGAATCCTCTGCAAACAGCTAAAACCACGTAAAGCTTGAACAGAATACACATTAAACTAGTCTTCCCACCAACCATTCCAAAACTAAAAGCTGCAATACAGCACAATTTTATAAACTTAATTATATATAACAATTTTATAAACTGAAGTGCTGGAACCCTTAGCAATGCTGTCACTGTATGATTCACAACTGAGAAAAGGTCAAGCCTGCAATTCTCTAGGTATCTATAACTATATACAGCTTTTTGATAACATGAACAACTTTCAAACTAAACAAAGAAGAAAAACACACCAGTGTTTTTCATGCAAGTGACAGTGAATCTAGTGTTCTTTCACTGATCTAAATGCGACCTGTACACATCTCCTCTGAAAGAAACCAATGTAATCCCAACAACTTCAAAAAAGTTATGTAGAAAAAACAGACCTCATTCCTAACCTCAGGTCTTGGTTTAAGTTAAAATGACTAAAATTTACACATAACTATCATAGATATGATATATTCTGAAGTTAAGTGAAAACAAGATTAGCAAGAGTTCAATCTGGGTGAATTTAAGAACAAAAGCTTGTTTTCCCCATACTATTTGATACAATTAATTCATTAAATACCTCTCCAGTCAGATCCATCATAACAAACAGAAGTGCCTTCAGGAAAGTCTGCTGGTTCTGAAGGACCCAAATTAGTGGCAGTCGTTCCATAAGAAATTTAATCGACACAACACCTCCTAGTTTAGCATACCAAGCTTGTTCATAACAGCAAGCACATAAACGTTCCACAATGTATGAAAACAAGGGAAGCTGACAAGCCTGGACAGAAAGAAATGTATCAGTTTGCTTTTTCAGCTCATTGGGAGTCTCCAAAATTTTAGAAGCAAATTTGTATTGGCTGAAATTACATCATTCAAATTCATTAAAAAAAATATATATATATTACCCTTTCCTTTGAACCCAAGATAATGCTTGCAACATCAAATATCACTGCTAGAGCAACTTCTCCTATCTTGCAGAGCTCCTTCTCCTCATATGCCATGCAGATTGCTATGGCATCAATAAGTACCAAGGGATCCATGCCTTTTGACCCATTTTCTTCACTATGAAACATGGCTGTACTAGGCTGGCTTCCAACCTGATAGCACTGCAGCAAAAAAGGACCTGTAATTTGTGTTGGGGAAGGAAAGAAAGAGAAGAAAAAAAGATAAAACAATGGATATTTCAATATGAATAGTCTTTCAAGTAGATTTTACTACTCCTCAGACTAGTTGATGGCAAAACCAGTAAGCACTGTGTCTATTTGCATATAAATGGATTCTAAGGCATTCTTCATTTTTAGAAGAAAAAAAGATTGTATCTACTTGAATATTTTCTTCTATGCACTAGAATATGCACTGAAAGAAGATTTAATTAAAACGAAGAATCATAAAAATTCAAGTTGCATTAATGTGACAATGAACAGTGATATGCTTATACCATGTCTTTTCCCAAATTACTTGTCATACAGTATAATTCCAAGCAAAAAGTTTTCTTCATCGGTACAAGGCACTGCAGTGCTCTAACATTTACTTCATTTCTCTGATGGCCCTTCAAAACCATGAGTGGTAACAACCCAATTAAATACCACCTACAAAAATAGCTATGTATATCAAGTAACACAAATTATCTGGAAATATAACCTGTGCTAAGCTGTAATTATTTCATTAGGTGGAGCATTTTAAAAGTATTATTAGGTCATTGATGGTTTTCTTTAGAACCTGCCTCATAATTTTTTACTGCTCAAAAGAATTAGAATGTAACTCAGCCATCAAACAAAAAGCAACGTATCTATCCAGAAACCATTGCAATATCATGACTTTCTTAAAACAAATCACTATTAGAAAATCAATAAACTTCTCCACCCCTCTCATGACAGTCCACATGATCTCTAGTCCACTTTACTCACCACACTGCTGAGCAACTGCCACCATTGTGTAATGGCGGATTAAGCTGGCTACAAAAGGTAGAGCACTGGGCCTCAGATCTTTGATGACGGCTGACATGAACGCCCCTGTCAGTGCCTGTTCAAATGTTTTACGAGCTGGAGTATCCTGAGCTTTGTATCGATGAGAAATAATCACACTGGGTATGGACTTCTCAGTAAAGCTGAAAGACAAAATGAAGTTCATTAGAACCCTAAACTGCAGTTCTGGCAGCTCAGTTGTGAGCAGTGTCAAGTACTTGATTTAAAGTTTGCTTTCAATATCTAACTCCTTCTCCACCTCCTGTTTCCCCCTCATTTTGACAGAGCTAGACCAGTTCACTCCATCCGTATTAATTTTGTCAAGCAGTGGTCTCAAACATGATGGATAGCTCAATTTCATCAGGAACATTTAAAGCCAGTGGTTTAGAAGAAGCCACGTATATTGCAAATAATAGGTATACAGGCATCACACTGCAACTCAATTACAGAATGTCATTTTCAATATTTTGACATTTTCCCTTTTTTAAAATGACATTTGATTTTAATCTTGAAAGATTGAAACATTATTTATCAAATCACTGCCCAACAAAACCTATTCTTTGCAAAGTCATATTTATGTCAAGTCTAACAACTCCAAATTATAAAAGCTACTATAATCTTTAGCTGTATTTACTACACTGAAAGAGTCAAAATCAGCACACTCTTCATGGGCAAAGATGTCAAAGTTGTCTAAAAGCAATAAACTCATTAAGTATCAATGACTAAAATTGTAAAATATGTAATTAAAAGCATCAATAAAAAGCCCCCACAGTAATATAAACAGAGGTTACATCTGTGACTATGTTATAGTTTGGTCACTAAACGAAACTGTATTTTGTATCTCTTTCATTTTAGTAAAAAAAATGTACACACAAAGCATCACAATCTAAGTTAGTCTTAAAAATGCAATTAAGGACCAGAACAGGCCAACTATTTAAATAACCTAAACTAAAATTAATTTAAACAAATGTAACAGATTGTACATTGGACTGTGATTAGGGTGAGAAAATTAAAGTATGAACATTGACACTTCACTGGCGTTAAATAATATGTTGACTGGATTCCTCTTACTGGAGAGTCCTGCAGTGATTTAAAGGAATCAGATAAAAATCCCATTAAGATGATGTTACCTAGACTAACCACTGTCTCTAAATTAGGTTGTTCTAGAAACACTATAAATTTTACATACACATTTACGTTTAAAGAATTGTCATACTTGGGATGTGCAAGAAGCTGGTATAATGCATGTTTATTATCATCCAGGCTCATCATAGCTACCAAAAAACACTTGATTACTTCCCACGCTTGCCTCCGATAATACGGTTCTGTGTTAGCACTCTTCAGACAGTCCAAAGCAGTCTCAATTGCCTATAACGAAAAAGAGATAGATAGTAACGAAATACTTCTTGTTCTTAATATTTACAATGAGGTTATTAATCAAGAGAATAGTATCTTTAACACATATTAAAAGTAACTTTAAAAGTATGGACAATTTTTACTGTCTAAGTTAAGAAATGCAAAGAATGCCTGAGAGAGCAGACTGGAAATCATCATGATGCTTGCTGTGCTTCTATAAATGCAAAGTTTCATGGCAGATACATTTATTTGCATGGTCAGAAAGCATTTGAAGTCATGAGTGAGGTACGCCTTTGTTCTCTCTCTCTCCCCCCCTCAAGAAAATCTTCCTCACCTTCCCTCCAGCAATAATTACTGTTCCTAATCCCTATACACTGTTAGTATCCAATGCATTTATATGCATATATAAATGGTACCATAAAATGTTCTATTTTACAAATTACTTTGTCATATTTTCCATGCAACATATTTTTCATCATACATTTAATCATAAATCATGATTAAATGTCCCTGTAAGTAAATTCTAAACACCATTTACTTAATGGAAATAGTATTCTTCCTTTGCAAGAAGATCTAATGTATTTTAGAATAATTCAAATAACCTCTTAAGATATGAATGCAATGAAAATGGAGAGTACATACTTTTGGAAAATGTCTCTTTTGCATATACATAAGCACAGCTAGATGCTTTCTATACTTCCCAAAAAACTAAAGCAAGAAAGTAAAAACAAAGTCTATACAGTCACTAAGTAAAACAACATGTAAAAGTTGTTTTGGAGTGCACGAAATAAGAAATTTTGATACTTGATCAATTGTGAATAAAATCTAACCACTTATGCTTAACCAGGATTATGCATAAAAGGCCGTGCTTTCTTTGAAAGGAAAACCATCTTTCCACTTACTGACTTAACTAGCTGTCATCCCATCACTGTTTGAATAACCTTTAAAGTATCTCAATGAAAAGAACAATATATTCTATGACAACAAATCTCACATGCAGTGATGCAAGCTGGAATGGCAGCGCTCAGGTTCCTCCCTCCTTCAACATTAACAAGGAAGAAGCAGATAAGGTGAACAGGAACTAGCATCATGGGAAGGTTCAGTGCAAAACAGCTCAGATTTTGATCAAGTCTTTTACTCTAGAATTAAGATCCAAATAAGCTATATGACCAGCGGGTCAAAGGAGGTGATCCTGCCCCTCTACTCTGCCCTCGTGAGACCTCACTTGGAGTATTGCGTGCAGTTCTGGTGTCCCCAACATAAAAAGGACATGGAACTGTTGGAACAAGTCCAGAGGAGGGCTGCAAGGATGATCAGGGGACTGGAGCACCTCCTGTATGAAGATAGGCTGAGAAAATTGGGGCTGTTCAGCCTGGAGAAGGCTGCAACGAGACCTCATAGCAGCCTTCCAGTATCTGAAGGGGGCCTATAAGGATGCTGGGGAGGGACTCTTCTTTAGGGACTGTAGTAATGGGTTCAAACTTAAACAGGGGAAGTTTAGATTGGATATAAGGAAGAAATTCTATACTGTGAGGGTGGTGAGGCACTGGAATGGGTTGCCCAAGGAAGCTGTGACTGCTCCATCCCTGGCGGTGTTCAAGGCTAGGTTGGACAGAGCCTTGGGTGATATGGTTTAGCGTGAGGTGTCCCTGCTCATGGCAAGGAGGGTGGAACTAGATTATCTTACGGTCCTTTCCAACCCTAACTATTCTATGATTCTGCATTTTACACAGACCACAGAAAACTACTAAAGCACTGAAACGACACATGGATTTCTCATTCTCAACTTATTCCACTTCTCCTTCTAATTTGACATATCCTGTTTATAGTTACAAAATATTCAGCAGATACATTGTTTCTTGGTCAACACCAAGAAGCTGAAGATCATTCTCTATCATTAACCAACACCTTAGACGCATGAAAACTTTGAAATTAAACCCAGCTGGAGAGGAAAATGCCAGCAATTAAGAGTATTTATATGCATTCAAGTCATCAGTTTCAGTACAGAGGACAGATCCATAAAGCTATCTGTATTTTAAGAATATTTTTTCCAAGCTATTTTGAAGCCTGAGGGTTGTATGGAGCCAAAGACACCCAGCTGCCTGTACAGAAAACTGTTTACTACATTCAGATCATATCTACTTATGGAAGTGTAATTGGAAAGGTAAGTAACTCTACAGGCCAAATTAACTCAAAATATTGCTTCACTCTCAGATCCCAAGACACTGATTAGATTGCTGTAATTAGTGAGAACTAAGCATTTGTGACACACTGAGATTGTCAGAAGAAAGCCTGTACAAGTACAAAGTGGTTTTGTAGCTCTGAGAAGTACTATACCCACGCTAGAAACAACAAACAAAACCAAGCCACTGGAGTCATTCTAATAATCATCACAGAAAAATTTCTACAGTAAGTTTTCAGTACACTTCAAAAGGAAAAGAAGGAGGTTTTAGAGTACATTCTTGCTCCTAATCGAAGCAGTACAGCAAAAGTTAGAAATGGGAAGAAAAAAGACGTGTACTGAAAAGCATTTATTTGGGCAGTTTATCTCCTATCGTATCACTCTGTAAAAGCAGAACAGCATGTTTAAATTTTGGAGGTGTGTCCTGGGTTCAGCAGTAGCAGTCATTTTTTCTACTGGTGCAGCACTGTGGTTTTGACTTTCGGCCTGGGAAAATATTGATAAAGCCAATGTTTTCAGTTGCTGGTCAGAATGTTTATCCTGACCAAGGACTTTGTGAGTCTCATGCTCTGCCAGGGAGGAGGAGAAGCCGGGAGGAAGCAGGGACAGGACACCTGACCCAAACTAGCCAAAGAGGTATTCCATACCACAGCACGTCATGCCCAGGAAGTAGAACTGAGAGTGGCCCGGAGGGGCTAGAACGCTGCGGGGTGGGGGTGAGGTACCGGTCGGTGAGCGGTTGTATTCTCTTCCTTGTTATTTCCTTTATCATTATTACTATTAGTGGTAGCAGTAGTGATTTGTGTTATACCTTAGTTATTAAACTGTTCTTATCTCAACCCATGGGAGTTGCATTCTTTCGATTCTCCTCCCCGTCCCTCCAGAAGCGGAGGGAAGAAAGGTGGGGGGGGAAGTGGACTGCGTGGTTCTGATTTACGGCCTGAGCTTAAACCACGACAAGGTGACATATAGAACAGTTTGAAGGGACAATAAAGAAAGAACAGGTTGGCAAGCTTCTGCTAGTTTTGCATGTCAAAATGAAGGAAGAAGTTAGTGTAAGTCTATCTGCCTTTTACAGAGGTTCTCAACTGATATTACACTACATAGTGAAAAAAGCAAAATAGCTCTTTGCAGTGATTTCTGAAACAATGTTTTGTCCTTTACCTGCCAAGTCTGGCAACTCAAAAAAACACGTAAGTGGGTTTAGATTCTGTGTCTTCGTTACAAACACAAATTAGAAATCTCTTTGTCTAACTGAAGGGTTATTAAATAAAAATAAAAATCAGGTATGCAAGAGATCCTAAAACCTACTTTTAATTATGTAAATTCTGTAGTTATCAACTCACATCTGGAACTGACAGACATACAACACATTTTCACTAGGTTTTACAAGCAAACTTCCAAAAAATTGGTAATAAAGGAAAACTGAGACGATTTCTTAGCACAGAAAATAATTTAAGCTCTTACCTTTTCCATTGGGAGCTGAATGGACGCTTTACAGTCTGAAAATTCAATTGTAATACTGGGTCCTTGGATTTCTGTGACTACATATTGCAGTTTCTGCGACTCCTTTAACATCTTCCTATTACTTCCACCAAATTTACCAAGTACACGATAAGCCACATGAGAAATGCTGTCTGCTGGATTGCGCAGTGTACGCCATAAAGCCTGTAAATATTTTAAATGTTACGTGGTCAGACCAGTCTCACTTCAACATTTTTCAAGTTGCAATGTAAAAAAACATTAAGGAAGACACTTATATTTGGCTAATTGATCCGTAATGTCCAGAAAATACTTATCTAGATGGAATAAAAGCAGTCTCAGCTTGCAACAGTTCAAGTATTTAGTAACAAGGTTGTCCTACATGTAGTTTTAGATTATATCAAAAAGCAGGCCAGTTAAGGCTGAAATCAAATAACCTCAGACATCTAGTTTTGAAATATAACAAGCAAATAACATATTATATTTAGAAGATAAAGCATTGCATTAAGGGAAACAGACACATTTAAAACATTCAAACTTTCAGTCACATCATCTTCACTGTATACGTAAGACTTCACATAGCTGTCAGTCATAAGATGCTGAAGGTAATAAGCTTGTGTTGTTTGCTTGGGGTTTTTTTGTTGTTGGGTTTTGGGGTTTTTTTTAATTAAAAAATTTAAATCATTTTCTGTACCAACTTATCTTAAGCATAGTAATAGTCTTGCTACTGAATTCCAAGTCTTAACTTTAACCCAACTCTTTACTGCTTTAATTTCAACAACTAACCATATGCCTGCTTAAAAGTCTTTAACAGGGGGTGTATTAAAAACAGATCACTTTCAAATTTTTCACAGTTTTCAGTTTAACAACACAACACCAACTGGCCTTATACATACACACCAAACTGGTACGGTTCTCATAACAGATTTAAATTTTTATAACCAAAAGTTCACCCAAATTTCTAACAATATTTAGAGAATCAATGACCTCTTGTGGTCTAACAGGAAACAACATGTTTACCTGCATTAGCTCAGCTCGAACTGGCTGAATGTGATCATACAGAAAGTCTGGCTGCAAGTTATCCACACACAATTCCAGAGTTCTTAAGCCTTGGCTAACCAGGGTCTGAGATCCATTGAGAGCTGACACCAAGGGATCCATCAACATTGGCAGATAAGGCAGTAACGAGCTCAAACGAACTGGCACAGTGAGGCAGAGCTCTACAAACAAGTCTTTCATGTGTTGTTTATGAAGGCCACTTTGCAGCATATTAAGTCCTGCAAATCATTGAGAAGTTATACAAAGGAAAAAGGCAGTTTATTGTTACAAACTGCTGTTTCCTAAATTCAGAATAACCTCACATCTTTAAAAGCTTTCAACTCCATAGATAATGTAGTTACAAAATGTAATACCATTCACAATTTTAACTTGGATCTAAAGATTTTAGGCAGTGAATGCTTTTGTAGGTACATGAATATACAAAAGGAATATCTATGCCTATCCTAAAATTCAATGTTAAAGTCAATAAAGTAGCATTTGAATACAGATGAAATCCAGAAAAAGATCATTTAACTCAAACCTCAGGATTGTATCAACAACAACAACAACAACAACAACAACAAAATAAAATCCACACAGAACAAATTGGTTTTGAAATATCTGGAATCCTGAAAAGAAATATTAAATGAGTTCAAGTACATTCACTGTCCCCTACAGACTAAACACATCGCCCAACTTATTTTATTTCCCATCCAGTTTTCATAAACCTATCTAGCACTTCTGCACTGACATGTATCATATAATGATCTACAGATAACATATGTATTTGCTAACTACAGTAAAAATTGCCACTAGAGCTGTACATGGAAACCACTGGATTACACATTCCTGGAATTGTTCCCATCAGCTTGTCCTTAGGTTTAAACAATTCTCCACATTTCTTTGCTCATCATATCTTTGGAACACAGTTCTTGCAAGCACAAATCCTCAATGAAACTGATTGTTACTTCCATTTCTTTTTGCAGACTGACATTACTTGCATTTATATTTACCATGCACTTGCAGGTGCATGCCCTCAAAAGCAGATCAACCAGAGCTTCTCTGTAATGTTCTACCCACAAAACCACTGATGACCTGCCACCATTGCTTCTCCTGTTACTCTTGTCCCCCAACGCTGCATGCTAACAAAGCTATCCAAGCAAAAAAAAACCTAAAAGAAACAAAAAAAAAAAAAAAACCAACAGCCCCACAATGAAAAGCAGAAAAACAAGCAGCAGAAATTGTGAAGCAGCCAAAACTATGGAGCCTGAAGCAGCTGATAGTAAATGAAAAGAAGCCACACTCAAGCTATTTCATCAACTGCTAAAAATCAGCAACTACTTATCAAGGGGGTTAGGGCTTTAGTTTCAGGGTTTTTTGACTACATAACTTTATTACTACTATTTACATAAAAAGATCAGAAACTAGGGTGGAGAAAGATGGTATTGTTCTACCTTGCAGTAAGTTTGGTAACAGCGGCAAGAATTCTTGATATAAAAGATCATGACTGCCTCCTCCAATAGATCTGAACAGTGCTCTGAGTAGCAGAAAATAGTTATAGGGCTCTTTGGCAGTCTGTGCAAGTTCCATAGAGCTGTTCACAATCTTGTGCAAATGTGGCTATAAAAAAAAAAAAAAAAGCTTGAAGATTACTGAAATATTAATTTTATCATCATTGTACTGTACAATTTTAGCATGCAACAAGTTTCTCAGATCAAAAACCTTCTGCTATTCCAGCTACTCTGATCCCACACTACTTTTATGCCACTGTTGAAACAGGTAAAAATTAAATCTGTATTTGAACAGTATCAAGAACCCCAAGCATTCTTTAATTAAATCCTGTTTCCATATTAGCCAATCAAGCCTGCTTGCTACTCCAAGCAGTAACTTTACTGTAACAAAAACTTTCTGCAAATCTGACACAATTAAAAAGACTTGCTCCACAGAAGCCAGGGATGTGTAGCAGAGATCAGAAGTGCCAGAATGACACAATATTAATTTACTCCTGATCTAACTTCATCACTAATTCGTAGGGCTTGTGAATGCTAAAATTGTGCTTGGAAAGCAACCTTTTACAAGTAAAAAAGTGGTCATGGAATCAGTGGCCTTTCTAGAGACATTAAGAGTTTGAAGAAATCATTAAAAACAGTTGATAAATACAAGGAGTCTCATGGATCAGGGACAAACAGTGATACAATTCTGGATTTCATTAATATCTAAAAGCTTTCTATATTGTTATGCAAATGCTGCAAATAGCCTTCATCATTCAATTAAATTGTCTACCCAAGGCCCATATCATCAATCCTGCAAAACAAAAAAGGTAACAAAAGCATGAAACTGTGAAGGCAGTACATCACACTCTTTAAATTGGATCTAGAGCTTATAAAATCCAAATTACCTTGATTCTGATGACAAACTGGAAGAATTTAAGCAAGATTATATGAATATTGCCTCATATTCTTGTCTTTCAAAGAATATGGAAAAATCAGTAGCCACCACTCTGTTCTACCCAGAAAACATTACTGATCCTGCTGTAACAAACTGTTAAGCACGGAAATGATTATCACACAGTTATGTGTATCAGAATGTTGTTTATTCTAAGGTAGAAGGAAGAGACATGGAGAGAAACTATGAGAGAAGGAACAGCGCTCAATTAATATCTTAATGGTTTTTCTGGGTATAGGCAGCTGTTACTTCTATAAGAACAGAACACTTGCTTCAAGCTCAGTATTTCTAAACTCAGCAAATAATGAGATGATCTCATCAACATAAATAGATCCTTGGACTACAAAGACAGCATGATGTCAATAGCAGAAATAGCATTCTTTAATGCAGACTTTTTGAGAGCACAGAAATATCTAACTAAAGAGGTAAATGTCACTGAATATGACGTGAATGAACAAAATTCAGCAACATACAAAAAAAGAGTGATTCCAGCCTAAGCAAAAGTCTTAAGTTAGTATGGAAACAAAGAGGAAAAATATGCAAGAAGATATGCATATCCTGACAGTGAAGTTACATGGGTTTATTGCAATCCTAATCAGACCACAAACACGTATCAGTCATTTATATTCAGAATTAGTACATCACTTTATAGCTTCAAATATGAAGCAAACATTCACAGAAACCATCTTTTATAAATAAGGCAATGTACCCGGCATTTGGGAAAAACTGAAATGTTTCACTAATAATGATTCAAACATGAAAAGACTATCAAATGTTAGACAGCGTAAAACTAAGTTTCTTCAGACATCTGAAGAACGTATTAAGTAAAAACAGACTTTTTTGTTTTTAACACAAATGACCTTTACCTTCAGCATTTGTTCATTTTCAGCTGCAAATAGTGAAACTGAGCCAAAGACTAACTTGAACAGCTTGAGATACAGATTGGAGAGTTCAACATTAGAGCCCATTTCTGGCAGCCGATCCAGAAGATACTCTACCAAAATCGTTGCAAAGAGGGCAGAGGTAGTAGGGTTTGCCAAGAAGGAATTGGCAACAATCTATAGAAGGAAACAACAAAAAAGTTATTGTTGCTACAATGAAAATAACAAGAGGGATAAATGCACTACCCATTTAAAGCAAAGAACTAAGACAAATTTCTTGCCCCATCTCCACTGCTACCCAAGTGATTCAGGTTATCCTCAGTGGCAATAACCATGCCTATAACTTAACCATTCAAATTTAAAGTTCAATTTTAAATGTGCAATATAGGACTTGTATTCTGTAAAACAGTAGAACACTAACACAACCACTTGAACAAAACAAGAACTCTACAATGTTCAACACATTTCAAGAACAAAGTCTGCTCAGGGAGGTCACTGAGTCTCCCTCTCTGGAGACATTCAAAACCCAGCTGGATGGATTCCTGTGTAACCTGCTCTAGGTGGCCTTGCCTTGGCAGAGGGGTTGGATTAGATGATCTCTATAGAGATCCTTTCCAACCATAACTATTCTATGATTCTGTGTGATTCTATTCATATCTTCTAAACTTGGTCTGGAAAGCTTTTGAGAATCCATCTTCACAAAGTGTTTCCATAGACTGCTTCAAATCCTGCATGCTAATTTCAACATTATTATTTCTAATTCCATATCAGCCTTATGTACTTCAGGTATAAGCTATTTTCTGGATGGTATTTATTCTCAATTGAAAAAAGTAAACAAAAACATAATACCTGAAGAGCATAGTTTTTTGAGATTCGCTCCACCATGTAAGGAACCGTAGTTTGAAAGATTTCTTTAAAAGTTAAAGGGTTCATCATTGTGAACACACCAGCAAAATGCTCCAAAACTTCCTTTTCCTCTTTCATTCTGACTGTCTGACAGTTTGCTACTCGAACATATGTCTGTCCATTTCCTGCTATTTGGACCTACAGGAATTGAGAACACACATACATTGGTTACAGTATTGAGTAACTTCTTTCTCCTGCTATTCTTAGAATACCTTTTGAAAAAAGAAAAGGCATTTTACAGGTTTCACATGAAGCCCCATACAATCAGAAGAGCCAATGGTAACAATGGAAATATTACAATAGAGTATTTTTCACCACAGATTTTAAAACCACTAAGTCAGAAGTGGAGCAAGCCAACAGCAGCAGATATCATAGCATATTTGCAAAGTTACTTAATTCCAAATCATGTACATTTAGTTTCATCAGTGCTATGTGTAGCTACAGAAGAAAAATGTAGCCATAAGAATACTCCAATTGATAGCTAAACTATCTCTTGAAAACATCTAATCCACCACATAAAAGACAACTGCTTTCAGTCTGACCTGACTGTATGAACACAGACAATTACAGCTGTTAAGAAAATAATTTGCTCCTGGTAAGTGGTAAGTACTTTGAAATTCATAACGCTTCCCAACAGCTGTGATCCTGAAATTAAAGACTTCATGAAAATATACCTCATGTGAGATTTGTCTTTTAGCTAGCATATAATTCCTTATTAAGACATCTAACACACAGTAACTGTACAAATAAAAGTGCTAAACAGTCAGGTTACATACCTGATAAATATCTAATGCTTGCATTGCGTATTTTACCAGTTTTATATAGATTTGAGTCTCCTTAGGTTGCAACTGCTTATTGGGAATGAATTGTGCTTCTGAAAGAAGATAAAGAACAAAGCAGTGGTTACCCATTAAAAAGTATTTTCATTGTTTTAACACAAAAGATAAATGTAATTAAATATTATGCAGTTTTACCACCAGGAGCTTTGCATGATGTTATGCCCCATGTGATTGTCTTGACACCACAGACCAAAGTTTTCACTAAGCTTCGGCAATCTGTGACCTGAAACGTCTGTTTATCTTCTTTTTCTTTCTCCCCTTGTTTTTCAAACACAGGTACTGGTGCAGGGGCCACTGGAGCGGCTGGGGCAGGAGACGGAACAGGAACAGGAGCTGCATTTGCTGCTGTTGGTACTCCAGGTAACGCAGCTTCCACAGCCCCAAGTTCAGACTGTGGCTTGCATTTCTTAAAGATTACAGACAGTTGGTATCGTGCTATAGTGTGAAATTTCAGAACAAAAACCTAAGGGAAAAAACGGAAAGGCACATCAAAGAGCAGGGAGGGGGAGAAAAAAGAAAGTAAGTTTCTTCTTCAACTAACCATTCTAAATTTAAAAATACTAATAATTCAAGTCAGCATACTGAGATCAAAAAATTTATAACAGTATTCCTGAGGTCACCCAATGACACCAAACGTTTAACATGTTCACTTAACATGTATCAACAAGTAGTTTGCTTACTTTTTAACAAATTCTAAAAGTAAAAATATTTGCTGGAAACTAGTAAAACCATCAACTAAAAACTGACCCCTACAGTTCTACTTAATTTAAAATGTACAGCTATTTGAATTCATTTTTTAAAATAAGACTTAATATTTCAGTCTATAAATATTTACTGCTAAGCAAAAATAACCTCAAATTTGTCAGACCTGTATTTACTGTGTATCAGATATGTATTAAAAAATGTATACATTATAGGTTTAACTTTCAGTTGTATGCAGCGTATCAGCCTTATAAAGCAATAATCAATTCTGCAGAACATGCAGAGTATGGAACTCTGTCTGGGGACGGGTGAGCAGTCGACAGAGAGTTTGTGGGTCAAGGATAAAGGGAGAGCAGCGATGGGGGACATTACCGTGGGGATCTGTTACAGACCGCCTGACCAAGAGGAATCTGTGAATGAAGTGCTCTACAGACAGATAGGAAAAGCCTCACTCTCACAGGCCCTTGTTCTCATGGGGGACTTCAACCACGCTGACATCTGTTGGAGGGATGGTACGGCCCGGCACAAGCAATCCAGGAGGTTCCTCGATTGTGTGGAAGACAACTTCCTTCTGCAAGTAATAGAGGAGCCGACAAGGAGAGGTGCCATGCTTGACCTCGTGCTCACCAACAGGGAAGGGCTGGTTGGAAATGGGACGCTCCAGGGCAGCCTTGGTTGCAGCGACCACAAGATGGTCGAATTCAAGATCCTCGGGACAGTGAGAAGAGCATGCAGCAAGCTCACTGCCCTGGACTTCAAGAGAGCAGACTATGGCCTCTTCAGGAGCCTGCTTAGTAAGGTTCCATGGGACACAGCCCTAGAGGGCAGGGGGGCCCAAGACTGCTGGTTGTTATTCAAGGATCACCTGCTCCAAGCTCAGGAGTCTTGCATCCCAACTAGAAGGAAGTGCAGCAGGAGGGCCAGGAGACCTCCTTGGATGGATAAGGAGCTGCTCAGGAAAATTCAAAGGAAAAAAGAGGCTTATAGAAGGTGGAAGCAAGGACAGGCAGCCTGGGAAGAATACAGGGATGTTGTCCGGGAAGCTAGGGACCAGGTTAGGAAAGCTAAGGCCCAGTTAGAATTAAACTTGGCTAGGAATGTTAAGGATAATAGGAAGGGATTCTATAGGTACGTAGCGAGTAAAAGACAGACTAGGCACAACATAGGCCCCCTTCGGAAGATATCTGGAGAACTGGCTACCCAGGATTTGGAGAAGGCTGAGGTTCTTAATGACTTCTTTGCCTCAGTCTTCGCTGGCAAAGTCTCTGACCGCACCACCCAAGTCTTGGAAGGCGAACGCAGGGACTGTGAGAATGAGGACCCCAGGACCACTGTAGGAGAGGATCTGGTTCGAGACCGTCTTAAAAACCTAAACGTACACAAGTCCATGGGACCTGATGAAATCCATCCGTGGGTCCTGAAGGAGCTGGCGAATGAAGTTGCTAAGCCACTGGCCATCATATTTGAAAAATCATGTCAGTCAGGTGAAGTTCCCGACGACTGGAAAAAGGGAAATATAACCCCCATTTTCAAGAAGGGGAAAATGGATGACCCAGGGAATTACAGACCAGTCAGTCTCACCTCTGTGCCTCGCAAAATCTTGGAGCAGACTCTCCTGGAAGGCATGCTAAGGCACATGAAAAACAAGGAGGTGGTTGGTGACAGCCAGCATGGCTTCACTAAGGGGAAATCCTGCCTGACCAATTTGGTGGCCTTCTATGATGGGGCTACAGAACTGATGGACAGGGGCAAAGCAGTTGACGTCATCTCCCTGGACTTGTGCAAAGCCTTTGACACTGTCCCGCATGACATCCTTGTCTCTAAATTGGAGAGACATCAATTTGATGGGTGGACCACTCGGTGGATAAAGAACTGGCTGGATGGCCACACGCAAAGAGTTGTGGTCAATGGCTCAATGTCCACCTGGACACCGGTAACGAGTGGTGTCCCTCAGGGATCGGTGTTGGGACAGGTCTTGTTCAACATCTTTGTCGGTGACATGGACAGTGGGATTGAGCGCGCCCCCAGCAAGTTCGCCGATGACACCAAGCTGTGTGGTTCGGTTGATACGCCGGAGGGAAGGGATGCCATCCAGAGGGACCTCGACATGCTTCTGAGGTGGGCTGATGCCAACCTGATGAAGTTTAACCATGCCAAGTGCAAGGTCCTACACCTGGGTCGGAGCAATCCCAGGCACAGCTACAGGTTGGGCAGAGAAGAGATTCAGAGCAGCCCTGCAGAGAAGGACTTGGGGGTGTTGGTCGATGAAAAAATTAACATGAGCCGGCTCCAGTGTGCGCTCACAGCCCAGAAAGCCAACCATATCCTGGGCTGCATCAAAAGGAGCGTGACCAGCAGGTCGAAGGAGGTGCTCCTGCCCCTCTACTCTGCTCTAGTGAGACCCCACTTGAAGTACTGTGTGCAGTTCTGGTGTCCTCAACATAAAAAGGACATGGAACTGTTGGAACAAGTCCAGAGGAGGGCCACGAGGATGATCAGGGGACTGGAGCACCTCCCGTATGAAGATAGGCTGAGAAAATTGGGGCTCTTCAGCCTGGAGAAGAGAAGGCTGCGTGGAGACCTCATAGCAGCTTTCCAGTATCTGAAGGGGGCCTACAAGGATGCTGGGGAGGGACTCTTCATCAGGGACTGTAGTGACAGGACAAGGGGTAATGGGTTCAAACTTAAACAGGGGAAGTTTAGATTGGGTATAAGGAAGAAATTCTTTACTGAGAGGGTGGTGAGGCACTGGAATGGGTTGCCCAGGGAAGTTGTGAGTGCTCCATCCCTGGCGGTGTTCAAGGCCAGGTTGGATGAGGCCTTGGTTGACATGGTTTAGTGTGAGGTGTCCCTGCCCATGGCAGGGGGGTTGGAACTAGATGATCTCAAGGTTCTTTCCCACCCTAACTATTCTATGATTCTATGAACAGTGGTCTCCAACATCTCTGCCTCTTGGCTGATACCGAACAAGGGACATAATGGACAAATTTTCAATTTAAAGTTTTCTGTACTTCCCAGATTTTAAAGTCTAGATCGACTTAGCTTGCTCAGGTATTTCTGCACTACCAGCAAAGTTCTGTATGCCCCCTTCTTGCCATCACCTGTATTCCATATTTAGGATGAAAGCCATTCCCTAAACTACTGCTGCCTTAAGAAAGGTAATACCAAATAATCTGGAGATGACTAAAATGACTAAACTCTTCCCTGGGTCACTCGGAACTGCAACAGTCTGTCACTGACAGAAGAAGAGTCAAAGATGCAGGGGATCCACTATACTCAAAATTTCTAGATCACCAAAACAAGCAGCCACACAGCTTCCTCCGTCATCTTAAAGCACTAGTTTGATTTAGATTTCAAGACATGGTCTCACATCCCAAAATTAGATTATTAAACCAGTGTTTACCCTACAAGTGTTTTACTGTTTTACTCTACACCTGAATGCATCTTCATGTTGTGGCAGAAGAAACACTAAGCAACCTTCTTCCATTAAAACTTGGCTACAGCAAGTAGGTTGCATTTCACTTGTACTGCACCATGGATGAAAGCTTCCCAGGCGCATCCTTGATTTTCTAAAGTAACAAAAAGAAAAGCTCCCCTCAAAAGTCCTCCATATAAAGATGATCCTTAAAAGGATCGGCAGGTCTTGAAAGTTCAGATATTGCACATATTACAGATTATACTGGGCTATGACAAGGACCTGTGAGATAATCCTCTTACCCTAGCATCACAGACATTTGGTTTTCTGCTTTGAAACAAGTCACTAAATGAATAAGCTGAGCTAGCAAAGCACCTCAGCTGCATTTGAGATATTATCCCAGCTGCACTGCATTTTAAAGAGCCCTTCTCAAAAATCCTGAAATGAAATACAGTATGCAGACTGTTTCTACATATTCTCATTTCTGAAGAAAGGAGGAAGTAAAATGATTGACAACATACTAAAAAATAGGATATTCAACTCATTAGCAAATGTTTTAAACAAATCAATACCTCCAGCATTCTCATAAGAATATCTCTACCATTTCCATTTTCCTGTTCACTTTTAGACCGGATACAGTCTACCAAATTTAGTAGAAGCTTGCAAGACATTGTCTGGATACTGCTAGGCAACGACTCATCATCAATGTTCTTGGCAAATAACTGGACAGCAAGGGAGAGATCATTGAGTGGTAAATGTTGACGGACATGATGTACCAGGTCTGCCAGCGTACTATATGCAAGTGGTCTATCAGTAAAAACAAGAAATGAAGAAAACACATTGAGGACAATTCAGATTGTTGTTAATTGCACTTAACCAATAATTACTGCCTGGAGCTATTTCCAAGATTCTAAACCACATCTTCTATTTTTATATGCAAATCCCAAATTCACACATCTTTTTTAATTACACAAGAGAATTATAACCTGTATAATCTAACCAAAGATTCATTAATCCGTCCCACAACACTAATGCTACCTCTCTCACCTTTCTTTCCCCATTGCTGAACATCATCTCCAGCACACATTAACATCAACAGTTAACAGAAAATTAGCATGTTTTAAGGCACATTTTAAGAAGCATTGGTAACCTGTTTCCCAACTGATGATCATTGATGATTCATGATTTCAAAAGTAGTGATGAAAACAGATTTTTAAAATCATTTATTTTTAAATACCAGGTTTAAGCATCTAGGAGAGAGAATACTTCTAAATCTAATACATGTTGTCTATAAGGTACACTTGATTCTTGAGCAAGGGGAGTAATTCTTCTTGTTTGAATATTTTCATTTGATCAGCAAAAGCACATAAAAAACTATATATAAGTATCTATTGAAGTCAAAGAAAGTAAGTATTCTCCCCATTTATTTGTTTTTCAATTGTGAATGAATAAGTTTTAAAGTACTTATTGCCAAAATAGTTTAAATCTCGTTCAGATTTTACACTGCACACAAGATTTAGGCAGTTTCATGAAATATGAGGAAGATACCGAGTTGAATTCACAGTAACAACTGTTTCAGTTGTGCTCTGCAATTTAAAAAAATGAAATCATTTTCATGCCTCCATTTATCTCATTTTGCCCTACACTCACACTACCATGCTGCAGCATCCAAGTGTTTAACAACAAACACTCTACAGCAACAGAAGCCCTTCCAATATTGGAATCTAATAAAATCATTTATTTAAAGCAAAGATTTAGGACCTTATACAGACATTACTGTAAACATTAATAAACCTTGAAAGAAACTAGCCCTGGCAGGTACTCAGAAAGCTATTCCAAATTTTCGGGCATACCTCAGTGTCTCTCGGGCAGTGTATCCAGAGCCAATTAGTATAGATTCATCAAAGAGCTTGTCCATACACGGAATAAATTCTATATTAAAAAAAGGAGAGAGAAAAAAGAAAAAGCTATACATGACTGACAAAGGAAATAGTCAAAATAAGACAGTTAAGCATGAAATCACTCAAATATTTAAACCTAAGTCAAAGTGTTTTGATTACAAAATTCATTCCTGAAGCTTACAAAAGGCAGTGTCTAAATGACACTTGTAAATGAAGGAAACTTCCAGTTAACCTCAGGTAACTATGAACTCCACTGACACTTGCGCCTTGAGTAACACTACAGTACACAAAGCCACAGCATTGATACAATAAAAATAGTTACAATTGGAAAGAGAAAACACATTGTTTCCATCTTTGCAGAACTTTTTTAAAATGTAACAAATGAGTTACTGGAAGGGACAAGTTTGGGCAACACTGTACACCAAAACTCTATTTTGTCTGTCATATCATTCAAGTTCTAACCCAACACATAAGGAGGAATACATGCAACCTGGGGTCCAGGGAACAAAAAGGAAGATTCCAGTAACAAAAAAAAAAAAAGTAATCAAGCGACAAAGCAAGACTGAAGAAACATTTTCTTTTTTAAATTTAGAAATCAAAATGTTTATGGAATTGCTTAGGTTACTCCACCCTAAAGGCAGATGATGGAAACAGCAGGAAGGATTAACTGCTCCCGCCTCCGAACAATGCAACAAGCTAGACTTTATTAAAAATAAGCAAAGAGTTAGAGAAAGAGGAATATCCAGCAACTTCCATTCTCCACAGATTTCCAAACAATATTAAAGATTAAAATCCAGCATTTTCTGAATGAAATCTCAAATGGACAAGGAATCAGTCAGGTCCACTTAAATTAAAGGGACAATATGGTAGCTGTCTTTGCTTTAAGAGAACGTCACATTCTGCAAATTAAAGAGGAAGATAAAAGGAGAACATCGGCATTAGTTTCTGAGTGGGGTAGAGATCTGGAAAATTTACAATGGAAAAAGCAAACAAAGAACGGGAATAAAGATGCTAAATGCAAAGATAATCCATTATTTCACGAGGCAGTTGCCACAACCTTGTCATGAAATGAATAAATTCAGTCATAGCCAAAAAATAATACTATAAAGAAAAAAAGGTGAGTCCAAAAAATAGTTGGAAAGGAACTTCCTTTGATCATCAAACCACTCTAAAAAAGGAATTACTCTCAATTGCACTGGTGTTACCAGAACAAAGAGTTAAAGACACAAATCCTGACAAAAAAAAAGCAAAGGAAATGCAAACTGAAAACCAGTAATGAGTTTCTATGTATTGATCACATTTAACATTAATATTCCTGTGTTTTGCTATTACTCTTACTATGAATTAGTAAGAAAAATTAAAACAAAGCAAGTACTAATAAATTGTTTACACTGGATTATTGATTGAACTCTCTCATTAAACTTCATAAACGTAAGAATGCATTATGTTGAAACTAAGACGTGTTCGCAATGTTTAGTCATTAGAAATTTCAGAAATGCCACACAATCCATTCTAGCCTTTTGAAGCAGACATCTCTATTCTATCTTCTAAGCTAGGTTCTAAAACCTCCACCTAATATTTATGTGCATGCCACAAGTTATTGATATGAAATATTCTTAGGGGTAGTGTTTACAGTGATGACAGTAGAAAGAGTGAGTACAGTTTCACCTTCACTCTCTTAGAATCAGAAACAAAGTTCCACATAGACAAAATGCATCACAGTAAAATACAAGGCATTATGCATCAACTCTCAATCAACACAGAAGACTGAATTTGAAATATTATTTCACTGACAACAATGACAATTGCAAGACTGACAAATATAAAACACTTCCCTCAGTGCTCATTTTGCCAATAAGTTGAATTGCACCAACGGAATGACCAAAGCCTAATCTTCTACAGCTCTCCACACACTTTATATCCCACTTCTCTTCCTCACATTCTTTATTCCTCCTTACATACCATGTTCCCTCTTCATCTTAACATTTCTAAGCATTTCCTCCTCTACATCCACTTTGGGCTGCAGGTAGTCAAGAGCAGGGCTGGAAGGATGAGTTATCAATATGTGTCCTAAAACACCAGACAGCTGACCAAGAGCCACGAACGTCTAAGTTCACACTGCTGTTTATTCCTCCAGTGGAGACACTAACTCAGGTTTTGTCCGCTACCCAAATGCTGAAGTTCACAAAGGATGCAGAACAGGGCCTTGAGTGACGTGGTCTAGCGTAAGGTGTCCCTGCCCATAGCAAGGGGTTGGAACTAAATGATCTTAAGGTCCCTTCCAACCCTAACCATTTTATAATTCTAACTGGGAAACATACTACTTTTTTTTTTTTTGGCAAGCTAACAATACCTGTAAGACATCACACTGCCCCATAACTGCTGTTAGCAGAGGAAAAGAAATGGGACCACACAGCAAAGATGAAAAGACAGAAGTTAATACTTTACAAGGTACACTCATCTCCAATTTGGCAATTCTGCCGAAACAGAACATAACCACCAAACCTCATTAATTCAGGCAGACCAAAAACAGCTTTCCTCTGCTAAAGACAAATATTAGATAAACTGAATCAAAAATATGGTATCAGGATTTGACAGAACTACTTCCACTCAGGTTAACAGATTAGTATTTTAAAGTATCCATACAATTAAAGGCACAATTACAAACTAACATGAATGTTTATCATCAAGTAGTAATTAACTGGAACAATAGATACTTGGAAAGCTAGAAAAGGCGCTTGCTCACTCTGCCACCTTATTAAGGCGATTTTATTTTATTAAGGAAAAAGGAAAAAGTCAAAATGAAACAAAAAAATCACATCCACTCCCAAAACAATCAGAAGTATGGAATAGTCCGAAACAAATAATAAGCAATATGCCCCTTAAATACATATAGTTAAAAATCTTCCCATTTATAGATCCATTTTTAAAAAGTACAACATACGGCTCCTCAAGTCTGTTGTCAAGATGTGCTTAGCAGCAATCAGAAGCTCCTTTCGGAGGTGTGCAGTTTCAGCTGGACAATTGGAGAGCAACTGCAACATTCCTTTTACCATTTGCTGAGAATATTTAGCCACTAATTCCTACAATAAAATAACACGAATACAATTATTATGACATTCTATTTTAAAGGTTTGCTTTACATTTGCAAAGGAACATTCAATTAAAATTCACTTGTTTCTCTTTACAAAGTCTACTTGTAAAACTAAAGTACAATAGCCATTCTATAAATGCCCAGGGCAAGAGAAACAGCGCATTTTTACTATGCATCCACATGACAATACTTCCGAAAGGACGGCCAAGTATAGCCCTGTCTTCAGATTTGGAACACACTCTTGTCTTCAACCCCTGATACACTGCAGTCATGCTGGTCACTTGCTTGACAAAGTAATTAGAGATCTGCTGCACTAGCAGTAACAAAGCAACAAAAATGCAACCTACCTGGTAAATTCTTATGATGTAAGCCAAAAAAGACAATGTTTTAATTTGAGCAGCGATAAAATCGGCATACAATTCCTTGTTATAAAGTTTATGTTGCCTGAAATGAAATTGAACAGCAGTTACAATTTTGTTCCTTCTCTTTAATACCTTCGTTTAGAAAATTCACAAAAGGTTCAAATTACATCATCATGTAGTGAGGTTCTTGCTTCATAATGGAATAAAATCATCATGAGAGAGCTCATTTTCAACAAGCTCTATGTCATTTCCATTCCCAGCATCTTATGCTCCAAGCAGAAATGCACAGCCCTGAGGCAGCCATAGAGTTTTCAACTTTCTACAGAAAGCCAAGGCAATACATTGGCATCAAACACTTGGCTCCATTATTCTCCCAAGCACTATTCCCTCCCACAGACTCGTCTGTCTGTCTCAAGCTTCAACCATTTATTCAGATCATCAGACAGATAGCAAAAGACAGAGATTTTACTCCTGCTGCCCTGCTCAGCACCCTTTGCTGCTCCTTATAAACATCTATCTGAAGCAGTGGCACCACTATCTGCATAGTGGGCTTCACCTATGCCATATAGGGTTCACCTATGCCATAACTTAGAACAGAAAAAATGTATCCCTGGTCGTAAAGATTAAACAACAGCTAGCGTCCTAGCTAACATGGTCTCCATCCCATACTATTTGTGGTAATACACATTTGTGTCAGAAACTCTACAGTAAGAACAGAAACAAAAATCACAGGATATAAGACAAAAATATTCTGGGCAATACTGAATGGCAGATTTAAGTAGTTTATCCCAAATGACATCAAAATACCTTTAAAATGCTCTTACCTTGCTTGAGCAGAAACCTGTATTATAATAGTGTTCATAATCAAGGGGACAAATTCAGCTACTACGTTATGAATGTTCAATTTGTAGAGCTTAAAAAAAAAAAAAGTATTATTAGAGAAACGTACATGTCACAGTTGCAGTCAACTTTATTTGAGAGCTAATCAGAAAAAAAATATCTCAGCAGCTTATTTTTAGACCATATTATAATCTCAAAAATACATTACATTTATTTTTAATAGTATGTTAGCCAACAGAAGTTCACAAGCCATTTGGAATAAAAAGCATATATCCATTAATATAGATATGAAATACTAGATTTTACTAACCTGATACATAAGAACAACAATAATAGGTAGCTCAGCCAAGACCTTTAGAGATAATGATCCTCTGGGAATTATAGAATGCTGAAAGAAAGAATACATGGGTTATAAACAGTTTAGTTATTAATTCAAAAGTATCTGAAATACATTTTTAAAGAAACTACTCAGTTTAATTGCACTATACTTAGTGACAATAACATTTGAAAAGCACAAATGCATTTGGTATTGTATTATATTATGTAAAAATCCTGTAACTATAGCTGCATAGGAAAAGATCTGAAAAGTTTCAGTCAGCTTCTACAAATAAGTCTTGATAAGAAAAAAAGCAAGAAGAAAGCCTATTACTTTTAGCTGCCCTTATTACTTTTACCTTATGCCCTTATTACCTTTGGGCAGAGAAGAGATTCAGAGCAGCCCTGCAGAGAAGGACTTGGGGGTGTTGGTCGATGAAAAAATTAACATGAGCCGGCCTCAGTGTGTGCTCGCAGCCCAGAAAGCCAACCGTATCCTGGGCTGCATCAAAAGGAGCGTGACCAGCAGGTCAAAGGAGGTGATCCTACCCCTCTACTCTGCCCTCGTGAGACCTCACTTGGAGTATTGTGTGCAGTTCTGGTGTCCTCAACATAAAAAGGACATGGAACTGTTGGAACAAGTCCAGAGGAGGGCCACGAGGATGATCAGGGGACTGGAGCACCTCCCGTATGGAGACAGGCTGAGAAGAGAAGGCTGCGTGGAGACCTCATAGCAGCCTTCCAGTATCTGAAGGGGGCCTACAAGGATGCTGGGGAGGGACTCTTCATCAGGGACTGTAGTGACAGGACAAGGGGTAACGGGTTCAAACTTAAACAGGGGAAGTTTAGATTGGATATAAGGAAGAAATTCTTTACTGAGAGGGTGGTGAGGCACTGGAATGGGTTGCCCAGGGAGGTTGCGAATGCTCCATCCTTGGTGGCGTTCAAGGCCAGGTTGGATGAGGCCTTGGTTGACATGGTTTAGTGTGAGGTGTCCCTGCCCATGTGGTAGGGGGGTTGGAACTAGATGATCTCAAGGTCCTTTCCAACCCTAACTATTCTATGATTCTATGATTCTATGATTTGGGATACTTTGAGACAGACAGCGTCACAGTTAAAGAGCAGCTGAATACTCACTGTTCTTGTTTCACTATCTTCTCGCTCAGGGTTTACTTTCACCACAATTGTTGTAATCATGCCAACCATTTCAGGAGTAGGAACAGTGTTCTCTGGGATCACCTGAGGATTCTCAAAATACCGATTCTAAAAGCAAAGAACAGAAGAAAAATATAATGATGCTAATAATAGTGAAAAAGCTATTTATCTAATTGGAATTCAACCATATAATTTCCCCCTACAACTAACTGTGGGCAGTTTTTTCTTCTCTGCACATGATGTTCATACTGCAGGATCTACTAGGACTACAGACATACCCTGCTATCTTCCACTACAGCAAGCAGGAGAGAAGCATCCCCAACCAAGGTGGCTCTTTTGCCGAAGAAAATCATTCAAAGAGATGCTCTGTATCAGTGAGGAAGAGCAGGTGATGGCCTCCGCAGATATCAAGCACACTGAAGAGCTCTGTCTGCTGCTGGGAAGTACATTACCTCACCCTTTCCTCAAAAAAAGACATCTGGCTACATGGACATCACTGCAGTCAACTGCTTTATTAGACAAGCTTACCTCAAGTTTACCACGGTTTGCTCTTACTAGTAATACTGCGCTATAAACAGAAAGCTTTCTAATTCAAAATCTAAATCTCTCTGGTTTAGATGTATTTTAAATGTTTTTATTAAAACTATATTTACTTTGTATCGCTAAATACAAAAGTAATTATGTTAATATCTTTTAGAAATAAAATTAAGAAATAAAAACTACCTGTCTGACCATAGTAAGGGCAATTTAAGAAATAAAAAGCTTACCACTACTTTAGGAAGTTCCTTGTAAATCTGTTTCACGAAGTCCAAAAAATGATGGATCTAGTAAGGAAGAAGTCAGTTTACCATAAAGAAAAAAAGGTTTTCACTGGTTTAGAAACTCTGTATTAACAGTACAATTATATAAAATCTTCATAGTCATCACTAGAGCACATTTTTCATGTTATTTAAAAAGAATCTGAAAGCACTTTATTATTCCTTCTGTTTTGCCAATATTCATTCGAATTGCACTTGGAAAGAATCCAATTTACCTATCATCTCAACATAGTTCCAATACAGTATTATTAGAAATAATTACTACAAACCAACTAAGCCTTCCCAGGAGAAAATCAACGAAAGAAAGCAACAGAATAAAAATGAAAACTTTCAAATGCTCCTTTATGAGTCACAGGAAAGAAGCAGGGGTGGGTGGAACAATCATAATACTCCTTTTCCAGGATTTTCCCATCATATACTAAGAAGTCACCAATTCTCTTCCCTTCTGTGGGAATTTTATTCCGTAGTTTCATCCATAAACACTTTGTTCATAAACACTTAAGGCAAAAACAACTAAGCTTTAAGAGTTTGGGCTTTTCCCAGGGGTGCCAGCACTATGCAATCCTCTTTTAAAATTACTGTAAAGTAAAATACATCAATAAAGAAATATATGGTTACCACAACAGATCAGCCAATATAGAACGGACAGCAGGAAAAAAATCCAAACAAAACAACCCACCTGAACAAAATACCATGACATTAAGTTCTATACCATATAACAAGATGTATGACCTACTTCTTGAGTGATTGCTGGTCGAAACTGTTTGTGCAATTCGATAATTATTCTTAAGCAAATCAGTACATTTTCTTCATTCTCCGTCTGAAAAGAAGAGAATCTTTAGTGAGCCTACTGCTGCATTCTTCAACTCCTGCGTAAGTACTTCAAAACCCTCTAATATTATACTCAGCAACCTTCAAGCGCCCCATTAATATTAATTTTCATGAGCAAGATGACTTTCCTTTGATACCTTTACCTTTGATTTCCTTTACCTTGCAGCCTTAGAACACGGCTAAAATTAAACATCCCTACCTCAACAAAAACCAGAAGTTTCAACTCCAGACAATCAGACCTGTTTCTATTGCCCCACAGACAGACAGACAAGTGTGTTTATTTACACACTGAGACACCACCAAATAGAGCAGGTTATTTCCTGTGAGCTTCAAAAGTAAAAAACAAAACAGAGTCTCTAGAATAACGTATCTGCCAGAAAATTATTAATGAATGAAATATCTAGCATGAGAACATTCCTTGCATTTGTAAAATCCAAGTTTCTAAAGGGCAGAAGAAAACATGGAGAAAACCTGTAGACAGTAAGATATCACACTGGTGAAGCCTAAATGCCATGCCCTTCCTGCTCCAGAAGCACAGCTATTCAAAATCCTACTCCTAGCAATCTTTGCAGCTGAAGGACGAAGATGAAAATTTGAAACAGTTGTAAGAGAAAAAGAATACCTCTAGAAATCTAAACATCACAGACAGGATATTTTTGGTATGAAGACGAAGATGTTCATTTGTTGGTATTCTGTGAATTATTTCAAGCACCAGCTTTCGGAGTTGCTGAAAAAAAAAAAAAACACATTAAAAAGAAGATAAAGATGGGACAGAACTTTTTAAAAGCCCACAAAAAAAGCACCAACCAGTTAATCAGTTGTGACATGTTTTTAACTTAACACTTCTGCATGCTTAAAAAGAAAAAAGCCATTTTACTTTGTGTGGACATAGTAAACCTCAGAACTATGAGCTTATGGAACACTTCAGAAGCTGGTTAAGAAGAATGTTTTAAAGTAGAGCTTGTACGTTGTTTACTGAACACTAAGTCCTTCAGTGGTCAATCATTCACAAAAGGTTACATACAAATACATGATGCTTCCTACTACCCACATATGTAAATCAAATCTAACAAATCTACTGTTGGAAAAAGGAAATTATTAGACTATTTTTAAGGAACTCAAGTATTTAGTGCAATAGATTCAACTTCTGCCTTTCATTCCACAGTAAATTCAGCAATCTGTAACAATCTATCGTATTTCAGCAAGAAAAACAATTCTGTTGCCTATAGTTTTTCCTCACTTTTCATACAAGCCCAGACTTAAAAAGTTTGTAACTAACTTATTTAGAAACTGGACATTTTCAACTTCCTGCCAAATGACAGATTTATTTTTAAGAACAAAGTCTATACATACATCATCTCATTAGGTTAATCAAGTACCAAACAAGTAGTCTGCTGCATACATTGCAAAAACATAAGAGATGCTCCAGTGTTTACCTGTGCTGGTTTCTCCTGCAGAAACTGAACTTCTCCATCCTGTAGAAAGGTCAGAAACCTAGGGATGATGTGTTCCAGGAATGTAGAATATTGAGGGGATGATGTCACATTCTATTTAAGCAACAAAAAACAACAGCAAAAAAGGAAGATTAGATATTAAGTTACATTCAAAGCCACTATTAAACATTTTAAGTAACTTCTTATTAGGTTCAATGATTTTGCATTTACTGATACGCTACAGAGCACTATTAGTGAAAAACAAAAGTAAATACAGATTAACCTCTCTCCTCCAATCCAAATGGACTGTAAGATGATTATTTTTTTTTAATATATTTTAACACTGTCCCCTCACACAGAAAATCGAATTGGCATAACATACAGGTATTTTAAATGGCGGGGGGGAGGGGAAAGCGCTGTAGATGTTCTTGAACAAGAAAGATTGACAAGCACACTCACATTTCATTGCTTTAGGATTCCCAAGACTTTTCAGGCACTGTTAAACTTAGACTTTAGTTATTTCTGCAAATATGCATACATCACCCAAACTAAGCATTACATGCCACTGTGAAAACAATATTGCACTACTGTCCACTTGTGAAGCCAGAAATATCAAGACGAGCCAGTTGCCTCCATCTGCAACTGCTGCATCTGCCTTAAAAAAAAAATCTAACCAACTACTGTGAGGTTTACTTGGAAACTCAGCTGTAGTTTATGTACCTGCAAAGGCAGTTCTCTGAAGCAGCTGTAATGCAGAAGCACACTGGTCAGTTACTAAAGATACATCTAAGAATGCAGCATGCTTTAGAAAAATCTGCATGGGTATTGCAGGGGTTTTTTCACCTTTATTTATTCCTTAAATAACATGAAAGTTTTATAAAGCCACCTCCTTTTATAGATTTCCGCTATTATTCTCAATTTTGCAGTAAGATTTTGTAATATGCAACCATAAATTTTATTACATCAGGCACTATAGAAACAAAAGGATTTTATCTCAAGGGTTTTCAAGAAAGCAGACATATCATAGGAAAGGCACAAAGCTTTTTAAATGCATATGCTAGTTTTTTCAGGGACACAGGTATTTTCTTCATAGTAGTTGCTATGGGGCTACATTGTGGATTTGTGCTGAAAACAGTTTTGATAATACAGAGACGTTTTTATCATTGCTGAGCTTTACACAGAGTCAAGGCCTTTTCTGCTCCTCATCCCAGGAGGCTGAGGAAGCACAAGGAGCTGGATCCAGGACAGCTGATTCAATCTGACCCCAGGGATATTACATACCATAAGATGCCATGGCCAGCATATAAAGCTTCCCTTCCGATCCTCTCCCCCATCCCAGCAAAGGCAGTGAGTGAACGGCTGTGTGGGGCTTAGTTACCAGCTGAGGTTAAACCATGACAATGCAAGACAGAATAGTATGAACAACAGTTTAGCTTGCATCTTTTCTTCACCTCAAATGCCTTCCAAAAAAAGTCTGTCTGAATCTTCTCCTCCTTTACCTCCTTTATAGTCTTTCCAACTCTGAATGATTCTTAACCTCCTCAAGTTTATGCCATGAGAATGGTTCCACTTTGTAGGAAGAAAGGAATGAAAAAGTTTCCAACAAGAAATTAAACAGGTATTGCTGCATTCTTGAAAAGTGGCTCATAAATCCATTCTAGGAAAAGTATAGCTCCACAAATCCAGCTTAAATTCCCGAAAGCACCTTCCCAATAACTGCTAAACAGCAAGGACCAGAAAATTAGCATCATTCCCTATGTGAACCATACAAGAAACTAAAACCTCCACTACTCTAACAGATTTCAGAATAACACCGCTGCATAAAACATGAGAAGCAGCAACAGAAGCTGATTCTGGAAGTTTATTCTCCTCCAAACCGGAAACTGGAACGACAATGAATACACTCCTCTTTCCTCATCTGGAATTCAGAATCTCTATGAAGAAATGAAGAACGAAAAAAAATCCCCCTCATATAAATAATTTTGCAGAAACAAGATTCAAAACTGCCAAGTGTGTCCAGAAATTGGTTTAGAAGAGCAATAACCTCTACTAGCCCAGAAGAACACCGTAACAACCAGCCCAACAACTGGCACTGTCAAATAGATAATGTTAAGGTGGAGCACATCAGTTTTAAATCTCACTTCTACAAGTCCTCCAGAATCATCAAGCTATCGTCAGTTCTTCCCCTAACTAGTGAGATATCCTGATCAATAATGCAGCCGACACAATTCAAACAAACAGCTAATTTTTGAAAATAAGTAAAAAAAAAAAAATGAAATAATTTGAAGTGGAAAATAAAACCTGAGGAACTTTACAGCTATTGGAAACTGAAGAAGGCAACAGAGTTAATGAGGAGACTATGGGAACAGAAGACCAAAAGAAACCATCTAGCATTAACAAAATGCAACAACACGGCCCGCAACCTCTACAGGAAAAAGTAAACTACAACTATATTAGTGGATCCTCTTGCTCCCTCAAGTATTTTCCAGCAAATAGAGCTGTACATCTGCACAAGTCAATTCATCACCTCTTTGGGTAGGACCACACTACAGAACCAAGTGAGTTACAAGACAACATTATCAAAGCAAATATTGAACAAGTTCTTCCCTACCAAAAACAAAAGCAAAGAGAAACAACTAAGCTATCAGATTCTAAATAGATCATTAGACTAAGCTGTTAAAACTATTCTTTTAGCCAGATAAATTTTGTTGGAGATAGCAGGTCAGCTTAAACAGGCACAAAACTCCACACAGATATTTTTAGATAATCATTTATGGTAATATGAAGCTCTGTAATATGCTCTCCATGTGCATACAGATGCAGAACAGACACCTGCTTAAATACATTTAAACACACTAAACAAGGATTAAGCCTTTAACTTTTAAGTTGGGTTTTTTTTGTAATACAGTTACACCAGCTTTGAATTTATTCCACCGATAACTCAGAAACAACTAAAACGGGCACAGCTTTCAACATCCAGCACCTATTGGATGCAACCTAGCACAAAGCTTACTTGAAAATATCCAAAGACATTAAACAGGACTAGAATATGTATTTATATTTCCTTATCATGGACTATGCAAGATCACTTCAAATAAAGCAGTTAAGCACAGAATATGTCACAATAGCAGCACTCTTTTTTTAATCACAACATGACTAAAAAACTAGATACAGAGATAATTACAGTCTAAGATTTAGAATTACATTCTAGATTCTAGGATCTTGAACTTATTCTTACAAAATAAGTTCTCCATAATTTCAAAACATACACATAATAACTAGTAAACTAAAGTGTAAATTATGCTAACACAGAGTTAGATTAACTTTCGTCTCTTTTTCTGTTGCTCATCTAAACTTAACAGTCCATCACCATGCAAAAGATGTCATGGGAGCCATCTCCACTCCTGATGTCAGATTCTGTATCTGACAACTCCTCCCTCGGTTCCATACTATGGAACTACTCACAGGAACCAGAGAGGCTTCTGCTTTGTAAGAGTACAATAAACATTTGAACTAAATCAAAGAAGCTTTAAATACAGAAATTTCATATTCAAAATGAAAGAAAAATCTATTTCTTCACCTTTATTTAAATGCTTGCTGAATAAAGATTAGAGAATGAAAGAGCTCTCCAAGTACAAACATTGTAATTCTTCATTAACCTGGCTAATTCCTAAATACAAACCTAAAATCAGTGACTTATGATTTATAGTTATAAGTCACAAGATACTAATATTAACATTTTACCCGCATAACATCAGAAATCAAACCAACAAATATTAAGCACTAGGAAGACTGTCATTTCAGAAAGTTAAAGGGTTTTTATGGGTCTTCTTATTTGGGTTCTTGGGTGTTTTTATATTTACCTCAAAATTCTCACTGACTTCTTGCATCATTTTCAATTTGGTTTCATCAGCTGAAAACAAAAATTCAAGCAAAAAAATTAAATATAAAACTACATCATGAATGAAAACACCAGACTCATTGATCAAAGAAGCAATCAGATCTTATCAGTTTAGCTATCACTGCCAAATTATAAGGCACACAATTCTCACAATCAACCATCATACAAATGCGCACACACACACAGAGCTTGCTCACTTTGGCTCATGTAAGTGTTGCTCATCATTTTGCTTCTTCAAAAATCAAAACTCAAACGGAATGCAAAGTGAATTCAACACATATTTATCAACCGTATAAACAATACTGCAACGTTTGTGAAACAAACTATTGAAGGACGTTCAGTAGAAAACAAAGTATCTTACGTGTATTGACATCTGTAAGAGCAGCCACAAACTGAAGGTATTTTTTCATCAAAGTGGTTTGGTCCACCACTGTAGGCCCTTGTGCTGAAACAAATGCCATCTTGGAAGATGAAGGATCAGCTTTCAGTACCTAAAATTAAAACCAAAAAACCTACAAAACCATAAAAAAAATACTTGTTAATTTATATGCTTGGTTAACAACAGCTACTACATCACCTACATCGTTCTTTTGACACGTTGAAAAGGGTACATCTTCTCCAAAAGGAAAGCCTACGCATATAATGCCTAGCATTTGCAGCACTCGGTATCACAGGAACACACTTCTAGATAGAGGTGGCTACTGGGCTCTTCACACCACAGCACAAACATTCACTCGTTTCCTTTGGTCTCGTTTCTCCCAGCAGCAGCAGCAGCAGCTGCTCGGGGATGCTCCTTGCACCGCACAGCTATTATCTTGTTCAGTCGGACCCCAAACTCGCAGGTTCCCTCAGAAACATCCCGTCAGCACCAACTCCCAGAGGTGCCTGGAGCTGTCCTGCCGCCACAAGCTGCCTTTCTCACTTGTTAAGAAACCCGAAATCCAATTCAGATGGGAAAACGGGCGACCTCTCTCCTCACCTCGATGCTTTCCTGTCAGCTTGTCTTCACAGCCCGCTTCAGCCCAGCCACCCTTAAACAGCAACCAACAGCTGGGGGTGCTCCGCAAACATCCCCTCGGGTCCCTCCACGGATACCCCAGGGTCGGGGCACTGCCCGCTGGGCCCCGCGCCCCCCTACCTTCCCCGCCGCAGGGCTAGTGGCCACCGGGTCGCTCTCTGCTGACAGGGCCATCACGCCGATCCCATCCCCGTCGAGGCGCCCATCCTGTGGACACGAACACCCGTGAGCGGCGGCCACAAAGAACCCCCCATCCCTCAGTCCCCCAGCGTCCCGGCCGGAGGCCTCCGAGCGCAGTGCTGCCAGGGCTCCGGCCCCTTCCTCCGCCCCGCTGCGCGCCGGTTCCGCCCCGCGCTGCGCCGGGCCTCGCCTCCCGCGGCTTCGCTTCACCCCGCGCCCGCGCCGGGCCTAGGCCCATACGGAAGCGCTGACGCTCCCGGCGCCCCTCACCCCTCGGCTCCCCGGGCCCGGCCAGCCTTTGCCCCCCAGCTCTCTCCTTTGTTGCTCCCGGAGGCCGGCGGCAGCGCATGGGCGCAACGGAAGCGCCCGAGCCCAGTTCCGGCCGCCTCCTCCCGCCGCCCGCCTCCCCCGCATCTCCCCGGGCGGAGGCGGGCGCTGAGGCCCGTCGCGCCGAGCGGTCACCTCACGGCTCGGGATCCCGCAACCCCCAGACACCCCCTGCCCTGCCTTGCCCCGCCCCGCCCGAGCCAGGACCCTCCGGGCCGCGCTGCCTGAGGCGAGGCCGGCCGCGTCCCTTCTCTCAGACCCGGGGTGTCCCCTAACGCAGCGGTCGCCGGGGACGACGCCGAGTTACCGCGGTCGTGGAGTTACCCTGGGCAGACGCGGCCGTAGTCGGTCCCCCCTGCAGGCCCAGACCCCTCCCGCCGAGGAACCGCCTCGCCGATGCAGTCGCGACCCGGCAGCGTCCCGGGGGAGCGGCGGTAGAAGCGGCTCCGCCGCGCCGGGGACCCGGAGCAAAGCCGGTGGAAGGGGGCTGATCTGTTAAAAAATACATATACAGCCAGGAGTAAGATAGGGCTTAGAATAATTACTCAAAACAGTTAAAACCAAGCTGCACTGCGTTTGCTGGAGCCGCTTTCCCGGCTCCCTTCAGAGCTCCCGTCGCGCACCTTGCGCGGAGCCACCAGTCCGGACGTGGAGCGTCTGCATAACCGCAGCGAACTGTCCGAGACTGGGGCGTCCTCACCTCCCAGAGCCTAATACTCCATCAGCCACCAACCCCAAAACACGGTCTCTGCGCTCAAGGCTGTGCCCACCCTCTTCGCGGATGGGTGGCATTTGTGCTTTGTATTTATGTATTTAACTTTTAAACCCTCCTCGGCTCTGCAGCATACCGTTCCGTGGGCAACACCGCCCGGCAGGAACTTCCCCGGGAGAGGCCAGACGGGCTGTGCCGCGGGGGAGCATCCCGGGGGGCGGACAGAGGTGCCGCAGTACCGCGGACGGCCTCGGGGCTGCGCTGGGCCCCGGCGCGGCGAGACGCGGTCCCGGACCCATCGCAGCAGCGCCTGCCTATGGCCTCCGCCGCCCTGGGCATGCTGCTGCTGACCTGCGTGCTGCTGCTGCTCGGCCGCGCCTTCCCGGCGGCAGGTAAGCGGCCGCCGGTCTGCGCTGACATCGCCGCCGGGGAGCTTGCGATGGGGGGGTGGAGCGGCGGAGCGAAGGCGCGTAAGGTGCTTTACTTGTGGGAGGGTGATGGTTCCCTAACCCAGGCTTGCTAGCTATGTCAGGGGACGGAGACAGTTCCAAGCACCTTCTCAGACTTAGATCTCAGGCTCTGCGACCTTGGTGCTGTCGCTAAAGCTGGGGCATCCTGGGGAGCCAGGGTTCTGCTTTGCACTTCCTCACCCAGAAGCTGCACTTCTGCTTCCTCCACTGACTCAGTGCTGCGGGTCCCAGGGCACCTGGGCAGCCCCCATCCCTCGCTGTGCTGCATTCTGCAAAGAGAGGTCGGGAAGGTAGAAGGAATCCCTGAATTGGATGAAATGTCTCGCTCTGCTGGTGACTCATTGAGTGACCTTGGTTTAGCCACTTAATCTCAACTGCTGCAGTTGTTGGGCTTCAGTGTGGCCCTGGTTTGTAAAGCACCACGATAACCTCCAAGGAGAAGTGCTAGATAAGCACGAGTTAGCTGGCTATTTTTTTCCCCAGTTCTGCTGAAACAAAGAGGAGGGTAGCCTGATTCTTCTAGAGACATGAAACTTCTCTGTGCCAGACCATCAAATCACAGGCATTTCTCTATTAACTCAAAAATCTGAACTCAGGGCCATTCCCTTGTGAAATGCGAATAGTGGAATTCTTGCTCAGGCAGTAAAACATTACCTCTCACAGTTATTTTGCAACCAGATTTGCTCAGCACCTGCAATATGTAAAATAAAATGTGAGCACTAAGTAGATGCTTTGGGTTCTCTTTCCACCCCATCCAAAGCTGATGGGTGCAGGAAAGCCAGCACAGGGGTAGCCTACCCCAGTGCTCCATGTTACATGTCATGGATGAGTGAGAAATGCAGCTTCTGCAGCTAAAAGACTCAGGTCCCTGTAAGCAATCTGGTGGCTGCAGAAAGAGAGAAGGAAAGCCGTCAGCATGAGAACCCCCCAGCTCTGCTGCTCTGCCCAGCATTGCCCCAGTGCTCCCTGGTGAGAGGATCGCCAGGCAGAGCACTGGTGCAGCAAGGGAACTTGCTCCATGTTGTCCAGTTCTGCCTATGAAACCTCATCAAAATTTTTATAATGTTCTAATCTGAAGCTCCCTGCTACTATTAACGTTTCTAGGACCCAGTCTTACATGTTTGAACTCATATATAGATGAAACAGTTTCTTTTCCAGGTTTTTAAATGGTAAAAAAGAAGTAATATACTAACATATAACTACAGCTGACTAGTTAAAATGTGTAAATAAATTAATTTAAAAATGCAATACAACTAGGTTTGGGTTTGGGTTTTTTTCTTCTTATGATTTCCACAGAGAAGTATGTTCTGGAGATAACCAACAATGGTCCCATCACAACGGGAGCTCAAGCCACTGTTCATGCCAGTCTAAGTATGAAGAATGACAGTGTCACATCAAACTCGTATCACTTCAACTGGATTTATGCTCCCCTGATTCTGATAGAGAAATCTGAGCAGCAGTTTAACTCCGTAATTAATGTGACTGGTGAATTTCCTGGGACTTTTCCCATATCTGTCTGGGTGACTCACAGAAACTGCTGGTTATGTCGGCCGGTTGCTAGGAATGTCACCGTGCTTCAAATTACAGGTAAAATGGCTTTACAACTTCTGTGTATTCAGGAATTCAGTATAGATCAGGATGCTTGCTTGTTTTGCTTGCATCAGAAACATGAAAGCCAGGCATAAATATGGCTTCTGCCAACATACTTTGATTTGTATACTCCTTTGATGGAAGGTGGGTTTGGATGGCATTGTACTAACTGGGCTGTGCTGTAGCCTACCTACATACAGGTAGCAAGTGTGATGCTGCCCATGTTTTCCTGCCTGTTTCATTTAGAGAAAATGAACTAGAAAACAGATGCTTCAGTAGCTGCAGTTCAGACATCAGTGTTGTTCAGTGATGTCCAGACTCTTAAAACAATGATTCCTGTACTGTTTCTCAGCATTTCTAAAGTTAGTATGACCAGCAGAAGTGACAATCTACTGATTTTCGCCATTGCATGACACAGCAAAAACTTAGGCCATCAGTACAACAGAGCCATTACATTTTTTTTTCAATCTCTGAGTGTACTGAAATTGGATGTGAAGTCATGGCTGCGTTTCAAATAATTAATCAGCTTACTGGGAATATTTATAACCATAAATATATATATCTTGACAAACTGACCAATGATGTGATATGGTTAACCTAATCTCTGATACAGGATTGACATGAAATATCACTTGATAGCTTCCCACAATCCCTTCTTTCAGAGACTTGTAATGACATCCCTCTAACCCTGGGTCCCAGTGCTCAACTTACATACTCCAGAATAGACTCAGCTTCCAGCCAATGATAAGGACATGGAGGAAGACAAAACAGATAACCATAGGGCATAGCTATTGAGATTTTTCCTCGAGAAACACCAAGCTTACTGAATAAGTCGGATAAAAGTATACATGAGATCTTTTCTCTGTTAAGAATGGCTGCCATGTTGAATATCTACTTATTCATTTCTTGCTTTGCATTGTCATACTCTTATGCTGCAAGCAAGTGGAATAAAAGCCTTCCATAGCTGTAAAAGGTAAGATCCCACTGCACCTTTCTGCCTTCCCAAGCAAGAGCACCTAGTGGAGCTTTTCAGGTGCTCAAAGGTAGTTGCCAATAACTCATATAAACTACAAGTCCAGTTAGTTCTGAATTACTGGCCCCATTCTGAAGCATTAATTGTGATTCTTATTAGTGCATCATCAAGAGAACAGTTAATGAAATTTAATGAATTGTTAACAGGGTAAGAATCTGTTGTTCGTAATTAATAGCCCATTAATTTTATAACGAGCTGGTAAGTGTATCATCATAAGACCTCTTTGTTCATAGGTTAAAGAAGCGTCTTCAGATCAGCCTTTGCAGTCCTAGTATTCACAATATATAGCACATCTGTTATTCACAGTAGTCAAATTTTCATTTCTATGGAAGTAGCTAAAACTAAAAGCCAAAAAACAGCAACATAAAAATCCCACAAAAGAAACAAACAAAACCTGCCACCCCAGACATGAAAGATGGGTCTATCAGTTTGATTCTGAATCCCTTTATCTAGATACTTGTGTTAATCACAGTTCTTTTCAAATCCATAGTAAAAATTGACATTAACTTCAGTCAGACCAGGATTATGTCTCTTAGTTCTACTAGAAGCTTTCTCATAGCCCATTTTATTAACGTAAGCAAGTAACTTAATTTCTCTGTTTCACTAACACATGTAACAATACTGAATAATAGATATAAAATACACTTAACCACTTGGACTAGGACCTAAAAAGACTTATGCAGTACATTTTAAGTAATGTTTTGATACTCACACAGAGCTTGCTATGAAAGTGATTTTTGTTGTCGTTCTTCGATCTTATCATCTGCAGAATTTATCACAGGGAATCTTACCATTGCCAAGATAGAACACAGTAGATTTATCACACATGGTTCTAGTTCTTCCATGGGTGCTGTGACCCGGATTTCCTTCTGTCTTCATGACCCAAGTCATTATTTCAAGTCAGCATCCTTTGTCTACAACTGGGGGTTTGGAGATGGGTAAGTGTGATTTCTTTGTTTACTTTAAAGAGTATTCAAGATGGCTTTGATTCAGATGCCCATCTAGAAAAAAAATCCCAATTATATCATAGGACAAAATTAAATTGTAGGATTTAGTCTTTGAATACTGCTTTTTTTCTTTCTTTTTTTTTTTCTCCTCCCCCTCCCACCGTAGTGCTTTAATTAACTCATAGGCCACCTGCTATAAAGGTAGTTGTCATAATTTACTGTCTATTTCTGTCCCATTTTCTGAATTCTTTTAGCACTATATTTAGTTTCTTTGATCAAAAATGCATAGATATGCTCTGGGTCGTATACTGAGAGTAGTTGGTGGTGACACAGGCATTAATCCTTATTGGTACGGACGTAAAGTAGAACTAGAATCATAGCAGACTGTAGCATTCTCTTTAAAAAACGTGTTAGAGCTTGTCCCTTTTAAATCAGGAATATGCAATTACTTGGTAAAAGGTGATTTTGGTTCTAAATCTTTTCATGTTGCACATAGAGTTTATCAGATCACGAAGCAACCCTTTGTCTACTATAACCACTCTACCATGGGGAATCGCACAGTGCATCTGAAAGTCATAGCTGAGTGGGAGCAAATTGGAAGCATCATACATGAAAGAGAAACAATGCAGAAAACTGGTGATTTCACTACTGCTCTGGAGCTGTTAGGTAATTATAAAACATTTTGCTTACTCAAACTGAACTTGCTATATAGCTACAGATACAATCTATCTTTAATGTGATAGTACAACTTTAGTATTGTTTCACATGCAAGAACTGGTCGTTATTCAATGAAGTGTTTCCATTGCAAAATGGACTTTGTGCTGTTTGAGCACAGAAAAAAACAGGAGAAAACGTATAAAATCTTATGTTTCTTTTTCATTTACCAAAAGTTTCACTATCTTTTGTAACAGTCTCACATACCCTTAAAACTTACAATAAAATGCTTACTGTAACTTATGGAGGATTTCTTTGTTTAATTTAATCCAGCTATTTAACTATTATTAGTTAAATAAGCATTAGGAAAGTCTTGTTGATTTGATCATGTTCAGGAGTAAACAAGCACATAACTAAAAATGTGAAGGATTAACAAAGGAGTTGATTATATATTAAAAAGAAATCACAAATAATTCAGAAAACTTACAACAACTCTAGCAGGAAGTTTCTTTTTTGGGTGTGGTGTAAGTATTATTTGTGTGACTGATGGAGCTAAAACCTGCAAAATCTGTGAAAATAAAACTTCAGTGGAAAACCAGGGAATTTCAAGTTTACATGTGGAGTGTTATGGTTTGTTTTTTCCCTTCCTCAGATGCTGTTCAAAGCATTAATGTAGTGGGCTCCAGAGAGACTCATGTAATGGAAGACTTGAATTTATCTCTTCATATCAATGGCACGTAAGTACAAACACAACTTCTTTCTCTATTTTGTCTATTTAAGTCCCTTTTTGTCTATTTGTTTTTCCACACAGTTTCCTTAAAATAGTGAATTGCACTCCACAGAACTGTTTCTTAAAGCAAAAATGAAATTTCCTTTGAACAAAATGCTGTTGAATATTGGATTTTCCTGACTTGAAATACCATGAACTCTTTAAGAGCCTGAAAGAGCCTCAATCTTTACAGAAAAGTAGAATCCTCCTACATAAAGCAAATGTTATTTTTATATCTTTGTAAAGAGAATGCTAGGAAAGAAATACATGGGGGGGGGGGATTGAAATACATTTTAAAACTTCCTTTTGAATTTTTCTTCTTGACCAATTTCCCCAACATTAAATAAATTGTATTCAGTGCCCTGTTGCACAGCAGTTATCCTTGACTAGCTCATGGGCATAATGGGGCTGGGGAATAATTACGGCAAAGCTGAGACTGCCACAGATGAAATAAGACAGAAGGGCTTTATGCAGGGATGATAACAGGAGAGTCGTGAGCACCTCCATCCTAGCACAAGCTCTCTCAAGCTGCAGCATTTAGAACGTATCAGAGGATTTTTGTAATTCAAATACTGTTGAAACACTCAGGAAAACTCCTTCACCATAAAAGCTCTATAACCACAGAAGTCATTTATACTCAGAAGAGCAGAAAAGTGACACTTACTTCCAGTTCTCCTACTGGGAGCTGTTGAGGCTAATGCTGGATTGAAAAAAAACCCCACAACCAAATAGAGCAGGGCTATTAGTGGAGATGAAGGATGGAGCAAGTAGCACCCAATACAGAATCGTTTGCCAAAGGCATAAATAGTCCTAATAGACAAAGCAGCACAATTTGCATTCAAAAGTGAATGCACATTAGCAGGAGTGGAAACTGAAGGTGGCATACCAGTAAATACAGACAGCCAAAAACCATTACAGGATAACCTGAGATCTCTAAAAGCAGGCTTGGCTTTAAGATGAACAGTGTTTGCCAGACCTAAACTCCTCACCACAGGACTGGGACTGATGCAATAGGAGCTTATGATAGAGAAGCAATGACAAAGGCTCGAGAGATGGGTTATCAAAAAAAAAGCTAGAAAATTAGCTAAACTCATAAACACACTGCTTTCTTTAGCAAATAATGTCCTAAAGAGATAAGGAACAAAATACTAATAACATGGGGTAAAGAAAATCTCTATCTGGTTGTCAGAATCAAAGTCCACAGAGCATAAAGTGAGTCCAAACAGAATCAGTTGGAACAAGGGTCTGAAAATGTAAATAAAAGGCATCAACTAGGTATTGTGAGAAGGCACATGGCCATGAGGTGGTTCGCACCTGGGCTGCTTAGTAGCAAATAAGAACATATTTGTTATTATAAGGGAGTACTGTGATCCTTGCAATTTATTTGCATTTATTAGTCCATTGTACAGAACTCATCTTACATTCTTTCCAGTTCTGGTTGTGGGGATTTTATAATCAGGAGTCTTGGGTGTGCTTCCCTAGCACAAACAGTGATTTCTTCTGTGTGAGAACAAAAGAAAAACAACCTATACTCCCTTGGAAGTGCAGGAAAAAAAGATTCCTTTTATCATTATTGGACAAGGACTATGGGGTTTTCTCCACAAAAGGCCTGCTTATGACCCATGCAGGTATTTATCTCTCATCTGAAAGGCTTGCTTTTATAGAAGCATTACAAAGAACTTTCTCAATAGACAAATGTTATAAACTGACTTAATTACTTCTCTATTTGTACTTAGATTAACTTCATTATTTTCACAATTATTATACTACTTTAACCAAGTGATTCATCAGCTCCTAGCTGAAATTTTTGCAAAGTTTTTACCAATTTTTTTCTTTTATTTTTGCTCTTGTCGCATTTCAGCCCACCGCTAGCATTATGCTGGCTCATAAAGGCCGAGTGCATTCCACTGGAAGGGGAAAAGTGCCATCTTGTGGTAATTAATGGCTCCTGCTACAACCTCAGCCATACCTTCAGTGATGCTGGACAGTATTGCCTCAGCGTCAGAGTGGAGAAAGGCGTGACGATGCTGCAGACGTACCATGAAATCAAAGTGTGGCCAACAGGTGAGGGGGCAGCTGATCCGAGCAGCACAGAGATTCCCACCTGTCAGAGAACCAACAGCCTCAAACATGTCAAAGATAATTATGGATTAACCAGCCTGCAGATGAGGCTTCTGGAAACTGGTATAGGTCCCTGAAAGCATAGGAAGGAGAAAGAGAAAGGACAGCCTATAATGTGCTTACTGAAATTGCTCTGAGCTTCTTGCATCCTGCTGAACCCTTAGTCTCAAGAGTATCTTGAAGCTAATGAATTTCCTGGGAAGGCTGATTTACTTAAATTACATATTTTTAGTTTAAATAGTCTGGCTTTTGTAGTTAGAGAGGGTAACTAGGAAACATATATGTTTATAGCACTCCCTTAATTAAGAAGTCTCAATTCTTTTTGTTCACTTTAGCTCTGGATTGTTTTAAGGGTAGATTTTTCTAGGCCTCCAGTTCAGTGTGAGTTTCTTTCTCTCCAGCCAGGAATGCCTGCTGGCTTCCCCATGCACACTCACACATGCTCCCCTTGGGTCCCTGAATCATCTGAGAAAGAGGTCATGTGAAGAGGACCAGAGGACAGCCAGCCTGTGATACAGAATAGATATACCATCTCAGCATGGGCCAACACTTGCATACAGACAGGGCAGCTCAGTCCAGAAGGCACTGATGAGCATTCAGGACTAAGTATGCAAATACTCTTTGATGGAGGCTGCTAGCTGCTGTGAAGATGAGGTTCCTTCCTGTCTTCTTTGGGTACCACAGTGGTACAAACACACTGGAGAGTTAGGACAAACATATGTAAACGGGTGGAGATTTTTTTAGGCTGTTAAAGGGAAAAGAGGGTAAAAAGGTATGGGAAAAACCAATCTCACAATTCTGCATTCCCACTTCTGAGATCTCAAAGATCTGAAGCGATCTAGGCTGAAAAAAATTATTCTTCGTTACACAGATGTAATTCGGTCTAAAAATATGAAAACTTCTCCTAAAACATCATTTCCTTCTCACTATATTGTATCACTCCATGAATGTGCCCTTCTGCTCTTTCCTAGGGATCCACCCAGCTTTCTTTGTCCTGCTCTGCATTGCTCTGGTTTCAGTGATGCTAGGACTGGTGCTGTACACAACCTTCCGAAGTAACACACAACAAAAAGATCTGGTGGAGGTATTCCATTACTCTTACTTTGAGCTAGGATAGTAAGTAAAGACACCTTTCAGCCATGTCCCTTCCTTAATGCCCAGACTAACAGAGTGGGAGGGAGCATTTCCCTAGTGTGTTTGATCCATTCCATGGAAAAATCTGAACAGTGCAGGCAAACACTTGAAGCAACAGGCAGGCTTCTGGCTTGTTGTGGAGAACTATAATTCAAGTTATCAGGCTATCATGGGCAGTTTGTTAATATACCCAAGCAGGTGCTTGCACTGAAGTATCCCTTCCAGAGGATCTGCCTTAGAGTGGTTACATGAAAGAAAGCAGGGGTATAATGAGAGAGAATACAGGAGAGTAAAAAAGTATAGGTACACTACCTAAAGTGGCACTAGATTGTTACCTTACCCTAGTATGTGACCTTTATCTCCCCAGCTCCCTTCCATCTCGGGTGTAGCTTTCACATGATGCATTACTGTATTTGTAATAAGCATGAGCTCCTAAATCAAACGTAGCGTTCGTGGCCCTTTGGAAAGTACCTAAACCACTTCATATCATACTATGATATGAATAATATACCTCTAGAGAGACGACCTATGAGACATGTGCAACAGGTATAAATCAGAAGTTTGTTTGGAGTTGGTGACTGACTGAAACTGGTTGAGGACCAAGTGCTGTTTCTGGCCCAAAATATTCTTGCTGGACTTACTCAAGCCAGTGGGACCCAAATTAAAAACTCTCTCTTTGATGTTCCTTTTGCAGGTAGCTGACTTCGACTTTTCTCCACTGTCTGATAAAAGCCTGTCTTCTCATACAGAGTCAGGCTGTGGCCAAATATGTTGCAGATCATGTTTACCTCGGTCATCACAAGAAGTTGCCAGGGAGAGCCATGAACTTCTACATTCTTTTTACAAGCCAGTCAAAATGTACACAGTGTGAAGAACACAATTGCACTTTGGTTACACTAACTACCAAGTTTAACTTTCTCACTTACGATGAGTTAAAAGCCCAGTGCTGTATGAATGGCTTGGTTTTGCCAATGCAATGAGGTTAAACACTTTAAGCCCAGCACTTGAACTAAAGAGGATCAAGCCCTGAAACACAGTAAAAGTAGCTTTGTATTTTTAAATTATACGGGTGTGCACTTTTACAGCTGTAAATGCAGCATTTTATTCTTATGAAAGGTTCTTTTATGTGCAGGTTTGCTAAACTCACTACCTCTTGTAATTTCTCTGTTCTTTCTGCTGTCTCTTTCAAAGAAAAAAATGCTTAAGGCAAACTTACTTCTCTTTCCTGTTACAACAATATTACTGAAATGGAAGTCACCCAAAATGCTGTTGAATGTGTGTTTGTTCTAAGAAGGAACTGACTTGTCCAGGTTGAGAATGGCCTAAGTGCTTCCAACAAACCAGGCTACCTAGTTATGTTATCTTTTTCTGTCTTGGCTTAAAAGACACCTTTTTTAAGTTAATAGGCTTAACTTTTAACCACAGGGACTGTGGTGGCTGGTGAAGTGCTCATGGAGAGCTAGCTGTTAGCAGTATTTTGGTGGGATCACAGCACATGCTGTAGAAGACTCCACATCTCCGACACTTTGTGAAGCAGTGCACCCCTCTAATCTTGATAAGTAGTCCCCCAAGGCTGTTCATTTTTCTTTCACATATTATTACCCAGCTAGTCACCAAAATCCTTTTCACAACAAAACACAGCAACCAGTAGCTCAAAGCTGCTCAGCAAAACATATTAAATTCAAATTTATACTCAATGTCAAGGCTGTATAAACTCCACATATCTCCTACCATTAGTTTCCTGTTCAGCCTGGCTTTGCCCCCTGCTATGAGGCATTTCAGAGTGCCCTGGAGGCTTTTAAACAAAAGTGCCTTTGTGGCCATTTATTTCTTTAAACATGACACACTTTCCTCACCTCTGTTTTAAAGCCTGTGGGCTTGGGGTTTTTCAAGTATCATTTTTCCAGTGCACCAACCGGGAGGTAACTGTCTGAATGTGAAGGGTTTTACCATGAGGTTTTCAGGGTGCTCATCTCACACATTCAACTTCTATGTTTCCTCAGAGAAGCCCAGAGCTTCAGTTTGTCTGTGAAGAAATGACACAACCTCAGAATGGCTTTGTTAATTAACTTGAAAAATTCAATATAGAATAGGATCACCTAAGATAACAATTGATCCAGTAAAACAGAGGTTTTGTCAAAAAAGTACTTTTTCAAGGCAGAACTTCTTTTGGCTTTTTTTATTTTCTAAAAAGAATCTATAAGTAGGCTTGTTGATTAGGAGTGGTGTCTTTTGTGTTGTCAGTGCTCTGGTTTCAAACCGCTATCTCCAGTCATATTCAGTCACTTCAGAATGTGCCTCTCCTTAGCAAAGAAGCTATTGTTCTTGAGAGTTTCAGTTTTATTGCTTATTCCCAAGACCCCAGACATCTGCACCACTGCCAAAGGTATGTGACTTGTTCAGGGATGTCAGTGTGTTCTGTAAACAGCTGCATAGTCCTTGGGCACTCGAAATAACAGATTCCTGATGCGAAAAATGCAGCTTAGAGTGATGGTGGCTCTAGACAGACTGCACAGTAGCTCTCTGCAGCCAGAAGTTTAATTTGAGCTTCTTTTATAATGTTTGTGACAGACACATGGCCCTCCCTGCTATAAACACACCTAAAGACAACTGCTTGGCACACAGATGTGTAAAAATCCCTTTCTTCTCCATATTGCACTCCTAGAAAAGACAAGAACTATGAGAGTAGACTCAGCTATAGATGCATGAGGTCATTAGGGTTGGAGGAAGATTTAAAAGGAGTAAGACCTATGCTCTGCCCCATTTCCCATTAATACCCAGCTGATTCAAAGGGTATCATGGGGTGTTAGGCCACAAACATTGTTTCCATGGTTTTGTGTCTCCATGCTCTCCCCAGTACATGGAAGCTGAAATACAACTGATCGTACCAAACCTGGCTAAAGTGGATGTTAACCCCCAGTCAAAAAATATAAGAGGGACGTGATGTTAGTGAGATGAAAGACAGGTTTAAGAAAATGCTCAATTTCCTATTGAGGAAATCAAAGCAAACATCCTTCGGAAGAATATTGTCTCTTATTCTCCTCACAAAATGAATAAAGGCTGGCAAAGGACTCAAATGATTCAGAAAGGTAGAAAAGATAAAACACTACAAAATGGTAAGTCAAAAGTCAACATTACCAAACAGTGGAAGATATTATTCAGGAGCAGATGAAAAAGAATAGAGATTAGAAAGAAAGAAAATGAGCAGTGGGCAGTGGAGAAAGTACACTTAAAAGGGCATGTCAAGAAGCAAATTAACCAAGAAAACTTAAACAACCCTAACAAATTGAAGTGTAAGTATGAGCAATAGTCACATGAACATGTTCCCGAATCCAATATGAAACTGCTTCCTGCACAAAAGACTGATCTGTGGGTTCAATAAATGCCTCTGAAATTGAAGGCAAAAGGTAATTGAGCAGTTCAGGATATAGCAAGGAGATCAGTGAGACTTAACAAGGATCAGCAGAAGGATTCATTTTGTTAACCTTAGGAATCAATGACCTGGAGAAAGGAATGTTCAGCAAAACGATGAAACTCACTGATTCAAAACAGAGTCCAGTGAGCACAAAGGCAAAGCATGATTAAATTCAGGTGATAAGCAAGAGTGTGAGCAGATAAAAACTTCATGTAATGGGAATTATTTACAAGGAAATGCATTTGAGAACAAAAACGTTCTGGAAAGACAGTATAAAACCACACAGTAACGCAAAAGAACTTCTGTTATTCTGTAATTTGTCCTCTAAACAAAGGTATCAGTTTGTGCAGTAGACATAGGGGCAAATTAGCCCTTTATCTTAACAGCAGAGTGCATAAGGCTCAGTGGCTGAGCAGGTCAAGGTTGAATTCTTTCATCCCTGGAAAGTAGATTACGCAGCCCAAGCTATGACAACAGTGTGCATTCGCAAGACATGGATTGCATTTGTTGAATGCTATAGGAATGGAAATTCCTTCAGCAAGAGGAAGGTGAAGAACTTCGTATGTAAATGCTCAGTATTATTATTAGATAATCAGCCAACACTTCACCTTGATTTTGGAGAGTCAGTGCCAGTTTCCGTGGAAACTGAAATCTATCTTGCAGCTGTCACAGGACTGTTTAAACCCTGCAGATCTCAGCTCTGACAGCACACCCAACGCTACCAACATGGGGTTTTAAACTGCAGCCATCAACACGCACAAGTTCCAGAAACTTCTTTCAGAGCTGGGTGTGCTCATTGCCAGGGTGTGTAATTCCCACAGCAGCGTGCATAAGGAGAGCAGTGGCTGCATATAGTGGGTTTAGTACAAAATGCCGTAGTTGCACAGCTGACACAACTACCAGAGCAAGCTATACTAGAGCACTAGGGAAAGACTACTCCAGCCAAATAGATTTCTGATGCATTTACTGAGTCGTCCTGGGAGGTAGGGAAGTGATATTATCACCATTATCACCATTCACAGGAGGCGAAAGGGAGCAATGAATGTACACCTACAGAGTAGGTGTAGATACCTGCATAAAAATCAAGATTAATAAGACTTAGGAACCATGCAGACCATCTACCTAATCTTGGTTCTTTTTACAGTCTGTGGAGTGAGGTAAGCCCTACATTCAGGCTGTATTTTACTTAATATCACACCTACCTACCATAGCTGTAGCAAGGAGCCTGGGCACAGTACAGCATGCAGTTGCCATTTGTGCACTGCACAGCAGGTGTCTCCCACTGCACAGGAATAGTTCCACAACCTCCACACTCCCACAATGGCAGGCTGAGCCACCCTTGAGGCTTGGAGTGAATGCCTTTCTGCACACCTTGCTGTGGCATGTAAGCTAAATGTACAGCCAGCTGCCGTACAAGACACATACTATTCACAATACAAGTACGGTAGTTTTGGGTGCCACCCCAAGCAGCTATGAGGAATGACTTAGTGTTGATTGCTAGAAACGCTTATCCCACGTGGGATGAGCCCTGCATCTGTCGCTGGGAGGCGATGGATGGACAGCCTGAGCAAACTGTGCAGGTAATAACCCTCCTGGGAGAGAACTTTCTGTATGTTATTCAATGCACTTGACAGGACAACACCCCATTCCACATTCTCTCACATCAGTGCTGCGTGATTAGAAACTGGTGTGGGACTAGGCCCATTTCTGTGAATGAAAGCAGTATCATTTTCCTTAAAGGAGAGTAACTGTGAAGTTTCAATCTACAGTGATTTATCTTTTACTAAGGAAAATGAAGAAGAAAGCAGTGCACAATATAAAACACAGCTGAGTCTATACATTTCTTCAAATCATCTGGAGGTCCCCATTGTTTCAATGGAAGGCCTCAGAAACAGGGAAGCAGAAGAAGCAACAGGCACATTCTGGTTTAATAGCTCTATAAGCTTAGTCCTTCCTTGTAATATAAATTAGGATTCTGTCATTTGAGGCATATTTTCATCTACAATTTAGGTACAAAATGAGAACTGACCACAGCAGTTAAAGCTCTCTTTCCTGATAAACAGCATGCACTTAATAGCAAAACAAAAAAATCCACAGGGTTTTAATGTTTTTTCAGTTTCCTGTCTTCTAATCTATTCTTCTTTCATTATATGCAAAGTACTTGTAATATTTTTGGATTAAATAAAAAAGGAAAAAATAATCTAAAAAATCCAAAGGCACCTGCTAATTAAATAGCAATGCCCGTGCTTTCATTAAGGCAATCTTGATAAATTACAGTCTTCCCATACTAATTAACTTCAAGTTTAATGGATCTCTCTTACCACCCCAAGCTATGTAACAAATCACAGCATGCTCCATTTAACAAAACCAAGCCAATATTGATACTGGTCAGTTTGATTCTCCTTCAGCAAAGCTCTCAACAGGGCTTAAGTGCAAACAGGGGAGCAGACATGGAGAAGCAGCTCCTCAGGACAGTAGAAGGGTCTGAAGAAAAGGTAAGCAGCCTTGAGTCAGTGTTCAGGAGCACATCAAACACTCTGCAGGGAGCCCCTTCATTTGGAGAGCCAGTGGCTAACACAAGAAACTTTCCTTAGCCTACTACCAGATTTTTTGCATGTGCAATGAATTCATTTGCAATTCACGCTTTCAATGGATTCACAACACTATTGTGGATCACAGGGGACAAACAGGTCTGGTTTATGAAAGGCAGCGTGGCATGTTCTCTGCCACCCCAGGTGAGTGCCCCATGCAGAAACACTGCAATCATAAAGGCAGGTAGATCTGTGTTTCTGAACTGAACCCCAACAGTACAGATCAGTTCCTGGGAGGCTCTATATTTGCAGGTTAAAGTGTTTTATTGTATTTAATTAGACCATTAAAGTAAGGTATTTCTGTTACTAAATAATCTATATGTTGAGGAGTTGATCAAGGTTATAAGAAAGTAAATCTGAGTTAAAACATTGTGAGAAAATAGGACAGCAATCAGCCAAGACAGTATCAGAAAATGAATGGCAGTCCCTGATCCTGGGGAAGAGAGATGGGTCAGTATAGACCACTTGAGGCACCAAGAAGAGACTTGGATTTGTTACAGCTTGAGTTTTGACTCTGAAATTATTCCAGGTAGCTCTGCTTGTGGTGTTTTGAATTCTTTCTTCTTTTTCTCCCTCTAGCAACAGTAGGACAGTAATGCTTAACCCTGTCATACAACGGCAAGATTTCTCTTATGAATAAAACTATTCATGCTTGCTAACATAACTGTTTCCGATCACAACTCCACCTCTGCAGAAGGAGTGAGGCATCCACTTCCCATAGACAGCTTTCTGCATTCTGAAGTAACCATAACATTGATCCAGGCCACATAGCTTGGATGCGGAGTGGGGAAACTTTCAGAGAGGCAAGTGGATGTGCAGATTGTCATTACTTTATTTGGGTTTTATTCTCTTTTCTCTGCTTTGTTCTCTCCTTCTCTTTGGCTTAGTAATAAGTAGTGGGTAAAACCTGCCTGCAGACAGGAAGACATCATGTAATTAAAGGTATTCTGTTTAGTTCTGTAGGTACAACATCTTTTTCCATAGAACACTATGTGAAAAATCAGGTAAGCAGCGCATACATTTTTTATGAATAGGAGGACCCTGAACTATTACTAATGAAGTACAGAAAGAAAAGACAGGACTCTCAGTAGGCAAATATCATCCATTAAATGCCTCCCTGGGGATCAAGTGACACAATTAGGAGACACTAACTGCCTCCTACATTCCAATTGGTACCAGCAGGATGCCTATTTGTAAAGATTTGTGCTGCCTGTAATCTGTTAGTGTAAGATGCCACATAAATATTTTCTGACCTTTGCAATAGATATTACCATTTTTTTTCTTCCACAGACCAGCAGCCTGATTCTACCTTTTAAAGACACTGATCCTGCTGAAGAATGAGCACAAGAGCAACCCTGTGAGTGTGCATAGACCCACTGAAGTCAATGGACCTGCTGAACCTGTATTCTGAATGTTTTCTGATCAGGGCTTTATACACATCACCTTTTACAACCAGACTTCCATGGTTCTTTTTGTAAAAGCATATCAGCCTTTTACTAAATACCTAGCACCAAAGATCAAAAGGCTTTAGAAATATGTCCCCTAAGGAAAGCAAAAAATGAGAACTTAGAAATTCATTCATTTCAAAACTGATTAATCAAAGGTAGCTCTTTGATCACTGAAGAAAGTCCTCAGTTCCAAAACAATGAGCACTTTAACAGGGACCGATTACATCTCTCCGGGTATATTGTCCTTGAAGCATATATTGGGCTTTTATGGGTGTCACTATCAGGGTTGACAAGGATTCCAAAGCATCTCTACTTCTCATTATTGTACCACCTGAAAACTCAACAGCTCCCTCTCATGTACTAACTGCTGCCTCTGTTTGGCTTTCAGAAGTATGCAGTAATGTTTGCACTAAAGCTCCCTGTGGTTTTGTTTTTATATATATGCACGTGTGTGTGCAGAGGCATATACATGCAATATCCACTGCCATTCAAATGAGAAACGCACAGCGATTCCCTCCTGCAGTGGATTTTACACAATTCCTATAAAAACCAAACAACTGCAGTCACAAATAGCAGAGATTAAGCAGCAATGTCAAGGTCTGAGAAGAGAGATTACAGATCCTATATCCGCAGATGTTTGCAGCCGCTGTCAGTCCTGTGATTTAAAGAGCTGTTCTCCCACGTCATTACAGGACAGGCAAACGTCTGCCACAAATAATCATCCACAGATCCTACCGTTCCCCGGACAGCTTAGTTTGGATCAAACGGACCCTGCTCAAAACTTGCCATGCCCATTGTAGAGGTGGCCCCAGTTCGGTAACAGGTGAACTGAAACTGTCCTCCAGGGTCAAGAACTTGTCAAGGTGTAAGACTCAACAAGGACACTTAATAACCATGCAAAACCAGCAGGAATTCACCCCTTGCACACTGCTCAGTTTGAGTTGCTACTGGATGATAAATTGTCAATTACTTTGGGAGGGTCACAGTGGCAATGGGAAAGCAATGGATGTACGGTAGTTGAGATTAACACCCAGCATTCTGCTGGTTTTCAAGCCACAGATCTGCAAATCATGTAAAAAGAAAAATAATTCCTGCGACTTACTGTCATAGAAGGAGAAACAACTCCAAAGCAAGCTTTTAAATTAAAAAGAAAAAAAATAACAGCAATATCAGGTCATTACAAAGGGACTTTCCATCCAGAAATAGACAAAAGCAGGCATAGCATCCTTCAGGGAAATATCAAAGTGAAGCAAAAAGCATAAAAAGCATGAGGCAATTCTATGGTTTGGGGATTTTCTGGGCAACATCTGTGGATCTGTAAAACAGACTCCTGAGAGCCAAGGAGAAAGGCAATGGTAATCAAGGCCCGTGTAGAGCATGACAGGGAGTTTTCAGAAAACTCAGGTGGGTATGGTCATTCACTGGCAGTGCCACAGCAATCAAATCACCCTCTTAAAGTGAGTGACATAGCTGATGCACAGTGAAAGGGTGTGAGTTCACAGCTCCTTTGCTCCTCTAACTTTGTTTTTCAGTGGATGCTCTTTCGTGCAAGGTGCCATTAGCCTGGGAGGGCTGGCCTCCTCCCACTCCAGCTGTGCCACAGGAGCACTCACTAGCCCTGGTGCCTGTCTGTGCACTGGACCTGCCACACCAAGCAAACTATGGGAGCATTCTCTAATTCACATCAGCCAAATCGCTGGGGCCAGTTCGCACCAGCCCTACTGATGTTGCCTGGAGCAAAAATGTACGTGCTCATGCAAACCCATTCTGACAGCAAATAGGAAAGGGCAGCAACCTCTGGCAAAGAAGCACTGGGGAGCATCTGGATCAATACCGTCTTCCACTGGATCAGCTGGACCTACAAAAAGGCATATGTCCAGGGCCTCACTGCTTTCTGAGTAAGCTGCCTCACACAAAGGCAGTCAGGGCATTAACTGATGTGCTGTCAGTTTACACACTGGTTTACTTGCTAGTAATTGTTTACAGCAGCTTTGAACCAACCTTTCTGTTCTCTTCCCTCTCTCCTCAGAACAGCAACTTCACAATGAGTAATTCGGGCAATATAGTATCTCCTGGGAGCATGAACATACAGAAGTCCCTCTGCAAACCCCAGCCACTATTCTGTTGTTCATTACAGTAACACGTTGCAGCGTTTGAGCCAGCAGAGAAACTTGAAAGAAAACAGAGCTGAGCAGCCCTGTCAGACTCAATCAGCAAATGTACAGCAGGTTTGTCATTTTATAGAGCTGCACCTCTCTTCTGTTATATCTGAGACTCTCTGGGAGACTCAAAATACCAAATCCTATGCTGACATGTGTTGGTCTGACTCCGCTGTGGTCAGCTCTGGTTTACACAACCCACAAGTCTTGAAAATGTTCAACCCCAAAATGTCACCTGAAAACTTGACAAAAGCATGCTCCATCATCTCCTTCAGGTCACTCGTAAAGGTCATAAACAGAACAGGCCACAGAACAGACCTTGGAGTACTGCACATGTTACACGTGCACTTTGAGTGTGATCAGGATCAATGAGCCCAATCATCCAACTGTTTTTTATCCATTGAGTCATCTGTCCATCCAGAATGTAATGTCTCACACTAGACAGAGGAGTATCTAGGAGACTGTTGAAAGACTTGCTAAATTCAAAGTAAGTCATAGACTCATAATTAGGGTTGGAAAGGATTTTAAGATCATCTGGTTCCAACCACCCTGCCATGGACAGACACCTCACACCAGACCAGGTTGCTCAGGGCCCTGTTCAGCCTGGCCTTAAACACTACCAGAGATGGAGCATTCACAGTTTCCTTGGACAACCTGTGCAGCCCCTCATCACTTTCACAGTAAAGAATGACAGTGAAGAATGGGTAAATGACAGGGAGGTTCTTCCCTCATCCACAAATCCTATTGTTCTATCATTGAAGGCACTGAGGTTGGTCAGGCTTGTTTACTCTTGATCAGTCTGTGCTGATTGCTCCCTATGACCTTCTCCTCCTCATGCTCACAAGTGGAACAGTTAGTTGATGCAAAAGCTATGGAAAATTTAGCTGTCATTGGATATTCCTATTCAGCAGCATCAACAACAACCAAGTTTAGCAGTATCTATAGTCAAAGCATCTTTGTTTCAAAGACAGGTGTTATGTAGCAGACATGGGTTGGCTGGCCAGAGGTTGGCTGGTGCCAGAGTGAGCACTCTCCTAGCTGAGCAGGACCTACAAACTAAAATGGTTCAGTCATAAGACTTCCATCTGAAAATCAGACTTGAAAATAGTTCATGCTTAGCACTAAAAACTTAGTAGTTTTAGGCAATGCATGCATTTAACCAAGAGCTTCAAGAAGAGACATACAAAAAATCGTTCTTTGGCAATCTTCCCGCCAGCCAAGGAATTGCTGTTTCTTACACAACATCCCAAATTTTTATGTTTACTGTGGCACGTTCATGGTGCTGCATAATTTTTAAAGCAGATGGGGCTTGTTTAGTTCCAAAGCTCCCAAGAATGCCATTTTTAAATACAAATCTGGAAAATTTCCACATAATTTATGCCGCAAAGTTAGCATGATTTCACAGCAGCTGGATATGTTTCCCTAACTCACACACTCTGTGAACACAGCCTGTACCTACATACACGTATCTATCTTCAAGACAGATACAGAACCGTGGAATGCAAATGTTTTATCATTGTGTATGTGGGACAGCATTGCTACTTGCATGAGAGTTTACTTGGGGTTTCAAGGCAGGCTCTGGCATTAAGGATTCACGTTCACTTCTTTATACTGCACATGCCACACTTTTGAAACTGGTATAGATTTTTTTGAGAATTTACTTTCTTATTTTAAGCAAGGCAATTTTTTATATTCCTTTCGCATTACAACCAAGTGCCTTGGTACCATCTGTCAAATTACTCACATGGAGCCATGAAAGCATTCTGAAACAATCTAATATGGGTGAGTGCTGCAATTTAAAATACTCCTAATTCAGGTTGGACACGGCTACTAATCAGGGCTCAAGATCAGAGGACAAAGAAGTATTTTCTCTTTCTAATGATATGCAGCACTGTAACATCCAAAAAATGCAATGTATATATTACCAGCTCAGCACTCTCACAAGTCATGAAGTTTTGGAGCATGACATTGCATTGTTTGGATGTGGGGGAGCCTGCAGAGCCACAGCCACAACATTTTAAATGTGATATATTTTTTAGCCTAGAAATGTGGGAGATATATGTAGCTATATATTTTTTAAAATTGCTTCCTTTCTCCTGAAAGGGAAGAAAGATTGTTAAGTGGTTTTATTGTGGCACAGAGGGAATCACACTGGCTCCAAGAGGAAATAACATTGCAATCAAAAAGCCTTCAAGAGTGCATCAAGGATCCAGTAAGCTGCACTGAAACTACGCCTCGGCTTCCCTCTGTGGATTTGAGGGGGATGAGCTTTGGTGCTTTGGAGGCGTCAGAGATGCCATGAGGGAAGGGAGGAAAACAAGGGTCCTCACATTCCAACCCCTCAGTCAGTTTGCCTGCAAACACACAAAATGCTCTGAAAGCTAAAGCGCTGGTAACTATAGTTTACACTGTTCTCCTCTCTCAAATAACTTAATATAGCATTCAATGTCAGGTTCACTGTCTCAGCCTGAAAGACAACTGCCACAAAGACAGTCTGACAAGAAAACAGGTAAGTGGCTTTAGCTTAGGTGGCCTAAGAGGAAAATGCGCATAATATAGCGTTTTCTAGCAAAACTGTGCCAAGAGTGCCAGGGCATTTTCAGAAGCCCAGAGAGCAAGCAAGGCCATGGGTACTACTGAAAGCCAAAGAAGCAGGAGGGGTCCTGCTAGCAACAATCCTACCTCTGCTTTTGAAAGTTGTCTTTCTAAGTTCTCACTTATCAAGATGGCTTTTATGCAGCGAGTAACCCACGACTGCATCACTGCCACAATTTCACTTCTCTTTAATGTGTCTCTACAGTTCTTTGGACTTTTATAACACTGCAGGTTTGCCAGTAGTTCAGAACAAGCAGCACAGATGCTCTCAGATCACAAAGCTCTACAGATGTACAGTAAAGACATGTGCATCCAAACATTTTTAAGCATATGATAAAGTGCATGTTCCACCTACCTCTGACTACTCCATAAGCACCACAGATGAACTCTCCCGGTCTCTGTTCTAACATTCAATGGAACACAGAAATTTTTCTGCCATACTGTAAATTATAAGGACCTTTAAGCAAAAATATGAATTTCCAGCTTTCTAAATACTCTGTGCAAAGCCTCCATTAAAAGTAGTTACCTTAGGTCTCTCTGTCTCTTGTTCCTGGCTAACTCAGCTATGCTACTGCCTCAGAAACCTGTAGGAGAGATACGACAGATCCAGACACTGCAGAAGCAAACGGCAGCTAAGTAAAGCAGTTCACTTCAAAACCTACCTCACTGCACAGGAAACTACTGGGTGCACAATCCTTAGTCACTGTTGTTTAAACCCACATCAGGATTTCTATATACTTCTTCTGTTAGCGTCAAGACAAACACATAACCACCGGAATGGTTATATGAGGTGCTTTATTAAGGCGCCGAGAACCAGGGGTACTCACCCAAATCTGGTTCTAACCCCGTCACATCGCATTCGCAATTTATACACTACAAGTCGGCTGATGCAATACGCCTATACAGATTTATGATCTATTCCCGCTTTGTATTATAATGATCTTCACACTTGCACCTGCACTCTGATGACTTAACCTTGGTCCAAACTGCGGAACTATTGTTAACTAGTTTCTTAAGTGCAACTGGCCAGAACGATAGTTCCAGCCAGGTTTCGAACAAAGTTTTCCGTTCTAACTTTATTCTTGGATATTTTCAGTCATCGTACAAATCATTCCTTGATTAGGTTTCTAACATAACGCTTAGTTATAAAGTAATTAAAGATAAATGTACAATTGTTTTCCTAATGACTTATGATATTTCCAACACTTCCTCGCTCCTTCATATCTACTTCCTTTCATAGCCCAAACCAGACAATGTTCACAGATTCAACACATCACCGTAGTAACATAATTTCTAAAACATCTTTCTTGTGTCGTTCAAACAAAACTAGATTTTCAGAACTCAAATGACAGGAGGCTGGTGGTCAGTCAGCAAGTCAAAACAGGGACAGCAGAGAGGATAAAACTGGTATTCTGAACAGCAAGCTTCTGGGCTGGTGCTGAGCCACAGAGAGGAACCACATCACCTTGTGAGGCACGTGTCAAAAAGAAGCAGTGCTTCCTAGCCCCTGGCTACTTTGTCTGTAGTCTCAACTGAGCCAGGAACTGCAGCCTGCAGCCCCCACAGGGGCAAGACATGAGCAGCATGTTGACTATTGATTGGAAACATCTCCCATTTGTACCAGGTTTCTACTAACATGCCTAGAGTCCAATCTGAAAAAAATATGTACATATTCTGAAAGACTGACATGCTTCCAGCTCTTGTGCTAAGGGATGCAATCCAGAAATCCAGAGTTGCTAGGCTCTGTGTGGCTTGCTTTCTCTCTCACACACACACAAAAGTATTCTCTTAGGAACAGAAGGTTCCTGCTGAAATTGTATCTGTTATGGAAACTTGCTGTCCCTCCTAAGGGTGCTGCCTTACAGAGCACCACAACGTAGATCAGTTTGTGGCCAGGTCACTTCATGCAGGGATACATGCGCCACATGCAAATGATGCTGATGGAAGCTGGCTACAGATTGCTGTCCTGGAAGAGAGACTTGCCTGTTTCTCAGTCCATTTGAAGGGACTGAGCCCTGGGCTCTATGTCTAAAAGGATCTGCCTGTGCTATTTGAACTACAAGAGTAATCCCAGCAGTTAAAACATAGGAGTGTGTTTTGCCCTTGTGTTAAGAGGATGGCATGGGCTGGTCTATGTCACCTCGTCTTACACTAGACAGGACATTTCACAGTCAAGATGAACTCCAATTTAACAGGGACAGGTTGCAAAGCCCTCCCCTATTTGTTATCTAGAAGTTTCCCACACTCCATACATTAAACAAAGACGAGATTTTCCATTGTTTGAAACCGGTCAGAAAGAAGCTCCTTCAGTCTAAATCTCTGCCTATTTCCAGTACACCACCAACTTTTATTTTCAAGCTTGAAATGGTGTGAGTTCTGTGTGCCATTGCAGCTCTATTCTCCAGTGGGAACCTGAGAAGTGGAAGTGCTGCTGAGAAGTGTTTCCTCACAGGGGTTCCAGCCCAGGTTTGAAGACCTGTGACATTCAAATGGATGAGAGAAGTTTCAGAGAAGTGCCTGAACTTCAGGCTACTCTTTTGAACTGCACTCAGACACCAGCCCTGAAGGAGTTCACCCATCATTTTTAGAACCTTGTTAACTAGAGCTTAAGGGAAATAGCTATAGCTTTTATTCAGCAGGGACATTCTGCTGTGTGGAGCAATGCTTTCTGCATTCATTTCCTTTTCTGCAGTGTTTCAGCACTGCACATTATTTAGGCATCAGATCTGAACACACATAATTGTACAATAAAAAACAGTGACTCAACAGGTTATTGCCACAATAACTCCTACATCTCCTCTGTGTGCAGAGTTGGCTTCGTTGCTTACTCCATTTAGGAAATGGATGTAGGTAGTACTGTTTCTAGTCACTGTGCAGCATTCATCATTCACAAGACAGAAGTACACATCACTCAGTGCGTTATTGAGAACATAGGGCGTACTCTGAAGGAGGGAAGAGGGAATGAAGACCCTTGGTTATAGCTATTAGCAAATCCTTCATACACCTCTCAAACGTTGCTTCTCTCACTCTTCAGTAGGAAATTAAATGCAGAGCGTATGCAGGCAAGGTAGAGCAGGAGGAAGCACTTCCATCCTGTCCCTCTTCACTGTTGCGTTTCCTCCATCAATGCCCTCTTCCATTTGACTTCGCATCCCACAGCCAGAGGGATGGGTGCATAATTTCCTAATTTTCCTTACTAATTTCTGGCAGATTCTTGGCACTAAACAGGAGAAAAGAGAGAAGGAAACCATGGATTCATTGGTGTAAACACTCACATGATACCTACAAGTTTGCCACAATACACGTGGGAGAACGCAGACCCCAAACTGAACGAAGAGATTGTGCTTCTGAAAGTTTGCAGATTCATTCAACATGATGGAAAATCCCCTATCTCTGCATTACAGCTTCAGCTATGTCTACAGCAGACTGGAAAAGACTGATGTAAGACTAGGAAATAACCTCACAGCTCTTCAGTACAGCACGGTCACCTAACTCTCCTCTTCTGTTTTAGTATCAAAGTCTCTGCAGGTCACATTTAAAGACAAAGAAGGACAAAACAGTGAGCTGGGGAGGTGGCCAGCACGCAGAGCAAACCTATATGGTGCAGCAACTCTCTTTCTCACTTCAGACACCACAGCAGTCCCCTCTAAGCCCCAGGGAATTACACAGCCATGGAAAGGAGCAGGACTGGATGCACCACATGCACAGGCAGCCCTGAAATCACTCTGCACACTGCTATTTCTATTCATTTGACTTTTTAGCACTTGTGACTCCCTGTACAGGAGCTCATTACAGCTCATTGCAACAGCAGCCGCTCACCCTGTCACATCTCATCGCACGCCAGAGGAGGCTGCCCTTTCATCTCTGTGTTTTTTAAGCCAAGCTTTAGCACATCAGGGGGAATATCTTTGAAATCCTCACTGATTCCCACTGGAAATGGTGCCAGGCGAAACAGCCATTTCCCACAGACCTTTTCTTTCCCCAGGGCCACAGGCAGGCTCAGCTCAGCCCTGCTCACAATGTCATCTAGAAACGAAAGAAGCCGAAACCCCAGCTCTCCCTCTTTTCCAGCATTTTCTGGGTCTGTCCACAGTCAGAAAACTCTCCCAACCCAGCCCCAGCTGAAGGCATGACAATGGCAGAGGGCAGCAGCCGAGCTACCAAGGCAGCTCTGACAGCTTTTTGAAGCTTGTTTAGTCTTGGATTGGACATTTTAGCCCAAATTCTATGCCAGATCTGGGCAGCAGAGGCTTATGGTTTGGTGCTTCGGGCTGGAGCACCCCTGGAGTGGGGCAACTAATTGCCCCTGGACAGGGGTGCAGCTCTGTGCACTGCTCATTTCTGGGACACACCAGGCCCTGGAACAAGTCTTCCCCATGCCCATCATCTTGGTACTTTTTGTTTTGAAGCAGCATTGGGAAGAAGTATTTAGCTACAGAGATAAATCTTGTCTCATTATGTGTGTGGCCTTTTTGATGAATTATACAGAGCTCATGCTGCTTGCTAAGCGTGTTACAGATGCCTTGCCATGGGCAGAGTTTTTTCTTTTGTATTTTTGTTTTAAGTGAAAGAAATATTTTCCAGAGGTTTGCTGTAAATTATAGAATGATCTTTGTGCAATATGGAGACTGAATGCTCTTGCCAGCTTGGAAACACTTGTACAGCACTCATGCCAAGCATGTAATCTGGACTTTGATTTAGTGAATGCATGATCATCCTGTATATCACATCTACATAGCCTCATTTTATTTTGTTTCACAATCTTTAATTTCTCCTCAAAACATCCCTGTGAGACATTTTATGATCCCCTTTTTTCAAAGAGAAACTTTAAGATTTGTGTGGATCACAAAGAGATTTAGGTACTTAAGTAGAAAGTGGAAGCCTAAATCCCACTGAAATGAACTGGAGATAAGCCCTCAATAGGACTGAAATGCTTTAATACTTCACTAAATTTCTGCCTAAGTGATTTGCCCTAGGTCATGCAGGACATTTGGAAAACGAGCTCCAAACAGCTTGCTCAACAGTTACTCTCCCTTTTAAAGATGGACTTTAAGCAGTTTTGCAAGGTCATTTGGGAAAACAAGACACACCTATTGTGTTAGCTAACCCCTATGGACAGCAGGTATCTTTGCCTGGACATCAGGTATTAATGCAACTATTCTGCTTCCTGGCTCGTTTGGAGGTAGCCTGGAAATCTCAGCATAGGACTGCATTGTACCCAGCCAGCATCACCTAGAGCAGGGCAGAGACTGGAGCCAAAATCCCCTGGGTTCCACCCAGTTCCTTAACCACAAGGGCAGTTCTCCCCACGTCATCCCTCTTCCCTTTGGGGGGGGAGTCAGGATGAATGAACAGAGCCTTTTCAAACACCACAGGGCGTGTTTGATGTGGAGGGGTCTGAATTGACTCTTTCAGAGCCTCTGAGCCTCTTCCATCCTCATAGAAAAAGAGAAGTCTTCAGATTTTTTGTTTTAAATTCAGATCTGGTTACCGCTGAGCTCTAGAAGCAGCATGTACACACAGGAAGCTTTATACCTCCCTTACTGGTGTCAGGCAGAAAGTAAATTATTTATGAAAGCTCTCCATGTGATATTTTATTTGAGATTTAAAGAGGCAGGAGTGATGGGAAGGATAGTACAAAAAATTAAATTAAAAATACATTCAAACTCCAGTCTTTCAGCTTTGCTCAGGATCCACTCCCTGCTAAAAGTGGTTCTCCAGAAGTATAAATGTGATCTCATCTCTGTTAACATGGATAATCCCATTCACTTCAGTGGAGTTGCTGCTAATTGCTCTGATTTATACCGGATAAGAATCAGGATTTGTCAAAAAACATCCTTGGTGCCAGTGCTTCAGGGCTGAGTGGGTGTTTGCAAACGCAAACCCACTTTTCCTCCCACAGTCTGATCCACTTGTAGCTTTTCATTTTCCATGCACAACATTCCTCAATCCATTTCTTAAATCAGCAGTAGCCAGACAGCTCCAATCAGCCATTGCTACACAAACCAAAACTACCTGAAATACTGTGCTGCTGCAGAAGGACTAAGATCCCAAATAGTGGAATGAAACTGATGGCAATATCCCAAAGTTTGCTAGGTGTCATTTCAAATCAAATATTTCTAAGGCTTAGAACAAAGCCTGAACCATCACCAAAGGCTTAACCAGTAAATGCTGGTTTTTGAAAAAGACAGAGCAGAAGTTATTCCTTGATATCAAACCCTCTAACTGCTTGATACTTGCATACAAAGTAAATCTGGCTGGAATATCATAGAGGAGTTAAATGATAGAACACCTCAATAGCTTTTTAGCACTGAGGCCAAGGCAAAAGCAGAAGCTTCACATGATACATGATATGAAGTTGTACATCAACCTGCTCACAATTTCATGAGACCACTCCATGCAGCTGACTCCAATTTGTCTCTCTTCCAACTGCCTTGAAAAATCTACATTTCAAACGTGGGTTTACATCCTTAAACCATATGTTTTTGCAGGATGCTCCCCTAAGTCCATGGTTAAGCAGTAAGACTGTGCTCACACTGACCACAGAGTTACAGCCGCCCGCAATTCTCATGAGATTATTGTGTCTTCAAGTAACATCTTTGTTTCCTTCATTGACCTAATCCAAAAACACCATTAAAATATAAGGAAAGAAGTTGAACTGTATGTCACGATATATCCTGCTACACATGGCAGGCTTTACACACATACAGCAGCAGTGCAAGTGATACACAGCCTGGAGGCAAGTGTCTCATCTGGGCCCAAACTCTGGAGTAATCCAAGACTAGTAATACCCACATAACGGTTCCTGGGTTGGTATCACGTGCAACATTTGGACTGGTCCCTTTGGGTTTTAAACCCGAGTCTGTGATGTTTCACCTTGTTCAGACACAAGGGCTTGTTTCCAGGCTTTCCTGCAACATAATTAATATAGAATTATTCAAGTGTTCTAGGGAAAACCTAAGAGACTGTCACCTTCTTTTGGTCATGAGCATAAGCATCAGCAATCACTGTGCTAAAAAGAGCTCCTGCCCTTGACTTGGGTTTGACTTTTGTTTCAGAACGAGTGGAGCAAACCACTGTGCAGAGCTTGCAATGTACCCAGAAAAGTTATTTCTTTTATTACAAAGCTTCCCCAACCTCATATGGGAAACCAGCTCTATATTTCTCGAACTACTTTGATAACTGAACTGGTCCTAAATTTCTCCTGACTCCATAGGATGTACACAAGCACAAATTCTGCCTCACAGCAAATAAATGAACTACTGACCTGGTAAGGATCCTTTCAACCCTAAAAAAAGATGAGCTGCTGGAGTATCTATCCATGATGGACAATACAGCTGGATTCTGAAGACACTATCAAAACAACCCGTATTTCCTGCCCATTTACTTCTTTGTGTCGACCTATACTATCAATCTCTAGCGACTCTTCACTGTCCTGATCATTTATGCCCTAGAACTGAACAAGAAAACTCTTTCTCCTCCCTTAAGAAAGGCTGCAATAAACTTTTATTAACTTTAATTTTTAATTTCCACACTTAGATGATCTTAAGGTCCTTTCCAAACTTAACTATTCTGTAGTTCTATGTCCTTTAGTGTCCACTGTGATAAATGAACTAAGACTTCCACACTCAGAGGCCCAGGGCTGACTTTCTCTCTGTTTTGTGTGGTCATGCAGACATTCACACTTTTGATAATTTAGGGCCATTTATTCCATCAAAATGGATATGACACTTTGAGCCAAACCAACCCCAGAGTGGGCAGACAGAGCAATTACCTCCTCCTCCTTGACAACTTACCCAGCTACAATACAGCAGATTAGGACATGCTGGCAGAAATATGAAATTTCTACTGTAAAGGCAATTTTTTTGTAACTCAATAGCAGCTATAACTGTAGAATTATGATATGAATCCAATAAGGAATATTATTTTGATTTTTGAAATGACTAGCGTTTGAAATAAGATTCCTCCAGTTGTTGTGCATAGATTTTTTCCTTCCTAGTTTCTTAATTTATTTCAGTAAGCTGGTGTTTATTTCTGCTGCAGTGCTTAGATTCTGAATATGTAGATTTTTATATGCTTGTTCCTTTCTCTTTTTTTACACTGCATAACAAATATTACTGACATGCTGATGCCACCATCTCTGCAATAAGGCCACATGATTTCATGTCAGCATAAAAACAAAAAAGGGAAAAGTAGAGATAAACTTTCCTGTACCATGTCAGCAGCTGTTACCATAGTAATAATTCCTTTCACCAAGCCACCGAACATCATTTCAAGGATTTTTCCAAATGCCCATAGAAGAAGTAGCAGCCATCAAAACCTTTTTCTATAAAGCCTCCCCAGATTGTCACAGACCTTTCTTTCTCTTACGTTATTTGCTGAAAGGAGAAACAAAACAACGAGGGCTAGAAATAACATCTCTATTAAGATGGATGTGAGGAGAGGTAGACATGAAAAAAAAAAGTGCTGCATCTTTGTGTGCCCAGGGCCAAAGCTTCCCAAACAGTCAATGACGCGATTGTCAACTCGAGACATGTCAGCACTGAGGCATCCACGATCCTAAACAGGAAAAGCTTTATAGATCAAAGCCAGCTCTTTTAATTGTCTGAGGAGTGTCACTCCGGGCAGTATTTTGTAAAACCAAGCAATGTAATAATAGCATTTTTCACTGCTGGAAGTTTCTGGGCAGGTTTTGGGGCACATTGCTACGCAGAGCACAGCATGGAGGAGATCTGCCTCTCACCTTGGTTTTTACTGCTACAGAGGTACAGATGCAATTGGAAATAGAAACAGAGTCCTGGTGGCCCATAGACTGAGATCCACTCATACTATTCACCCACAGCCATAGAAAACTGAACCATCTACCCAGTGTTTTTTCCCTAATTTCATTGGGATTGCAGGGTTAGAGAAACAGGGGGGTGGGCAGCAGGAGGATCCGCAGCACCTAACGATACTTGGGGAATACATAAGTAAAACTCCTTCCCAGTTCCCAGCATGGTAATTGCTTTAACTTTGTATGTCCACAAGAATGACCATAGTTTATGACCTGCCTCTCCAGCACACCAAGAACCATCACTGAAGTCTCAGCATCTAAGTCTGGGTTTCTTGAACCCCTGTAATACAGTTTCTGTAAGCTCCTCCTGGGGAAAAGAATTACAAAGGGGAGTTGGACCTCCTCAGTTAAATAAAAAAATGCCATTCATGCACACTCCTTCTCAAATATTGGTTTTCTAATATTCAGAAATTTGTTTTCCCATAAAAGTTTACTTCATGCAAGTTCCAGGGCAGAGATATGTAGAGCTAAGTACACTCCTAATACATTCCTCAAATACAAAGCATTCTCATTTTTCTCTGTGTTCAAACACCACCAGCAAAATAGAACCTGGACTACAAAGAGAGTTCATAGCAACTAGCAAGATACAAACAATAAACAGAAATATTCCACAAAGTTCTGACTTTAACAAGAACTTAAACATGCTTAAGGAACAACATTGCAAAATCCAAGCCACGCTCAGAACCAATATCCTTCTGCCCTGTTGTCAGAAAGTATTTTGCTACCACAGGAATTTGTATTCTGAAGCTTGCAGCATTAGTCATTTTTTTACATCACCTGAGGCACAGCTTACAGCAAGCTGTCTCAGTGATCTTCATCTGAGTGCCCAAGTCTCCTTTTTCATCACTTCACACTCACCCTTCTGAAAGTGTGGGAGCGCAGCAGCTCAGTCACTGAGGCTGTGCACGCGGAGAAGGTCAGCAGTGTGAGCAAATAGCTAATTCCACCATATGTGCCTGGAGTCACCTGCTGGGAATGAGCAATCCCGGAAACCAAACACACAATTAGACCTCCTGTTGCATGTCAGCCTCTGCTAAAAATCTGTAATTAAACTGATACAATGATAATGAATAGGAGATTTTAAAAAGCAGATTCAGGAACTGGAGAGACATAGAGATGTGCTTAATTATATGAGTTTTCCCACTGGGTATTACAAAGCAGCTTCCACTGGCTTTGTCTAAAATGACAGAGCTGAGAAGGCTTCTAAACCTGCACAGTGGGGGTGTGTCCTGGCCACAACCCAGCCTCCTAGTATGGGACCAGGCTCTGCTGCCTTCCTACCCTGTGCCTTACTCTGTACAGAAAGGAAAAGCAGGCTCCTGTGGGCTCTTTGGGAGCCGGTGCAGACATAATAAACCCTAAGTTTGTGCGTAACTTTCTGTGGGATCAGGGGTTTACTGTGTTCTGCACTCTCACAGTGGGGCTGCTTGGATGGTCAAAAACTGAACAGCAAAAGAGATCACGAAAACAGCCAATGAAACAGAAAAACCAGACAACTTCATTTTAGTTAGTTGTGCAATTTATAGTAAAATAGATCTTTGCATCTGGGCAGGTTTTACATTGTCACAAGAGTGCATTGCCTTAACTTTCTGAAAGGAAGCATGATTTCAAAACAGGAAACAAAAATGTTTCTCTTAAAAACACATCAAAAGCACTAAAGCACTCCGTTCTCAGGCACAGGGAGAAGGCTGAGTTTGTTTCAAACAAGTTTTCAGTCAACCCAAAACTTCATTTTTCTCTCAAATAAATTGCCTGGGTAATTAAACTCTGGCAAGAGTCTCTAAAACTACAAGCGTAAGAAGCAACAGCCAGGCTGTGCCAGTGCAAGCTGGAATAGACTCAGGAGCTCTGCAGAAAATGCAGAAAGGAAACCTAAAATCTATTTCAACCAGTGGGTCCCTCATACATCCAGCACTAAATCAAGTGTAGTTTAATCATTCACAAGCACTCCAGTGTCCATATAGCATTAATACTGTGAGATATCACTGATTTTGTATTCAAGATAACACATTAGACAGCAAGAAACAGTATTTGTAAATGTCAAGGCAGCTTGTATACAATACTATTCTATCAAAGGATCTTTTCCCATGTCAATCATACAGCGTCAGGATAAGGATAAGAAAGGTTTTTACAAATTCACTGATTAGTGCTTGGCTTTATTTGAAAAATGCATCCTTCACAATGTGTCATGTTAATATGCCATAGTATTTTGAACATTATTTGGTTTATGCTTATTAGGCATATCCTGCTAGAAGAAAGCATTTTAAATTAGATTAAATCTTATACATGTTTAATGCCGTGTTCTCACCATTTAAAATGCTACTATATTAAAACAGCAGAGAGAGAAATTGACTCACGGAATAAGAATGTGAAAATAATAGATCATGAGTGAAATGAATAATAGATTAACTGAATAATCATATTACTACCTATATGAAGAGTATAAATCACAGCAATCTAACACTGTCACAGCAGAAAAAGAGAGAGCAGGCTTTCCAGTACATAACTCTGTTCATTACCTCATATGAAAATTAAGAGGTATGATTAACATTAATGAGAGGCTGTTTCATTGCAGCTGATGCCAGGTATCAATCCCAAAGCATACTGGACAAGAATGCTCTTCTGGAGATCTCTTTCCAACCTGTGGAAAGTCATTCCACCCTCATTCATCCTTAAGGAGTCCTGGCTCTGCTCCCCAGCAAGACTGAAAGAACAATCTCATGCATCTTACTGCATCACTAACAGACATTAACTTTCAGTACCATCATTAAGAAGAGCATCCACCAGAATTTGACAGCTCTGAACTGTTCATAAGAAGACATACTCTGTATAACTTCAGTTAATGAAGATAAATCATCAAGAAGCCAACCGAAAGGCTACTGACATCAGTGGAAAGATTCCCAGTGAACCAAAAGGGATTTGTTTCAAACTGTAAGTATCCATATACATCTTCACAATACACTTTTAAATCACCCTATTTATATATCTTTTATATATATATATATTTGATTAATTCACTTATATAATTGCTATGAATGCATATCTAAATCCATGCCTGCAGCACTAGGTTACAGATTATAGTGATGATTAGATGGGAAGAGCCAACATTCAAGTTACGATAAAGCAGGACTCTTACTCCAGACTAATATCCGTATGGAGACAGGCTGAGAAAGTTGGGTCTGTTCAGCCTGGAGAAGAGAGGGCTGCGTGGAGACCTCATAGCAGCCTTCCAGTATCTGAAGGGGGCCTACAAGGATGCTGGGGAGGGACTACTCATCAGGGACTGTAGTGACAGGACAAGGGGTAACGGGTTAAAACTTAAACAGGGGAAGTTTAGATTGGATATAAGGAAGAAATTCTTTACTGAGAGGGTGGTGAGGCACTGGAATGGGTTCCCCCGCGAGGTTGTGAATGCTCCATCCTTGGCGGTGTTCAAGGCCAGGTTGGATGAGGCGTTGGGTGGCATGGTTTAGTGTGGAGTGTCCCTGCCCATGGCAGGAGGGTTGGAACTAGATGATCTTAAGGTCCTTTCCAACCCTAACTATTCTATGATTCTATGATTCTATCCAAAACCAATACATGAGGCAGCTCATTTTACTTACTGTGCAGGACACACAACTTTTAGGTACTTAGCAGAGTTAGAGATCCTAGCAAACTAGTGGTCCTTAGCCAGCAGGGAATTAGTGGAGAATGCTGAAGGCACAGCATAGGAAAACTGGAATTACAGGATCTGGAATCAGGACTCCTTCACACACAAGAAGTTTCCATTTAACAGCACAGCTCTGGACCAGCTGCAACTTGTTCATGATGTCATCCATCCATACATACATACATCCCCATGTCCCCTGCTCTGCCGCCACATCCCTTCCTCCTCAAAGGGCAGAGAACAGTCAGGGTCACTTGGAAAATGGGATTCAAATGCTAATTGGTATAAAACCATAAAGAGCTAAATGTGTGCAGAGACCTGCTGGCTCTTACACCATTCACCACTCTGGCGTTACCAGATATCCAAATATGAAGTTTACACAGAGAGAGCTGATTAAAATGGCAACCGGCATACACAGAACAGGAGTTGCCACCCAACAGGCTGTCTGTTAATGAGAAAGTAACATTTGTTAGAAGTTTCTAAACGTGACCTTGTTGACATCAGATTGAAAGAAGAGGATACAAAACGGGAATAGCTGCTGGCATTAGGAACTGATTGTCAGCTGAATTCAGCATCAGAAGGATTTGCAGTCAATCTGCTTCATGCTCACTGACTACTCTTGGTAAGATGTGTTTAGATATCTAGGGACATGGGTTTTGAGAAACGGAAGAAAGCAGAAAGAGAGATTGCACAAATGCTAAGTAGAAGACAATATCAGCACAGCCAAGTAGGGCCATATTCAGCCCTTCCAGCTATGACTGTGTGGTAGGAAAGGGGGAGAAGAGAAGCTCAGTGACAGCAGACCTTAATCAGAGGCGCCCATCAAGGTTAGGGCTCCAAGAAATTTTCTATGGAAGTGAGAGCTCTCCCAAGCATTGAAAACCACATTGCGAATGCCCTGTAAGCCTGAGCTGGCTGTTGTCAGCCTCACAGACTGACTATTTGTGCTTCAGGGTACCCTGCGGGTAGGTTTATACCTCATGCACACTGCACAATGACCTCACATCTTGTGAGCTACCAGATGTCCTCTGTCACATGAAAAATGGTGGCCTCTCAAATCCTAGAGAAGATGCTCAAAAGAGACACATCTGGGGGACTGCTGCATGACCATGCTCAGCCACTAAAGCATTCCTTCATTGTGCATGGCCAGGTGAACTATGGAGGAAGTGAGGTTGTGTCTGTGTAGTCCGGTTTGACTTGAAGAACCTTCCCAGTCAGTCACCTGGAGTCAGGGATCGTTAATCATGCCCCTACGCAAGGCCTGACATCCGTGGCACAAAACAAACATCTCCATCAAATCAGTGCAGTGATTCAGAGCCATGACAAGGCAAAGTGACTCAGTAAGGGACTGATTGGGAATGCAAATTCAAACTGCTATGTTCTTGCAAAACAGTGAATTTTTAGCTTTACAGCTTGCTGCATAGCTTGCTGGACACCCATGCAATAAGAACAAGATCATTCTGGCAGCTTGAGCTGCCAAATACTACCCAGATTGCTGCCACAGCAGGAGCCAATTATTTCATAGCAATTGGTGCAGCGGTGGCTTTGGTAGCACATCTATGAGCATAAGCTGGTGTTAAGCCAGCTCCCAGCATCTTGTAGCAACAGGTCTCGTAACTCAGCACCCCAAACAAGAAGTTTCATCCCTGTGATAGTCTCTTCAACGTATAAAACTACCATTGCAGAAGCATATTCTTACTGTCAGGAGGCCTTGTTTAGTATAGCCTCCTAAAAAGGATTACAATCAAATCCTATTTTCCAACAGTGCAGCTGTAGGAGTCTAAGGATGCAAGCAAGGTTTGTAAAGAAGCAATATCCTTTATTATGCCAATTAAAGTATGTAGAAAATACCCTGCAAATATATGCTGAAGAACATGGGTACTTCTTCAGGGTTGAAATGGAAGCAACAAACAGAACAAATTGCTTAGAGTTCATTGAGTTAACTGAGAAAAGAATAGAACAGAAAACAGTCTCTGCAAAGACTCTGCAACACAAAGACACAGGATATGATTTTCAAGTGCTATTCAGACTGTTGCTGATCCAGATGTTTTGCTGTTTAATATCATATTATGCAAAATATAATTTTTAAAAAAGGATATTAAAAATGAGGACAGAACAGAAAGGAGAACAGTAAATATGACAAATGCAATTTCATACCTGAGGCTCCAAAAGGACTACTGCCCAAAAACTCTAGAACAGAATATGCTCCAAAACTGACTGAAAAGAAAAAGTAGACATGATGAGAACTGAGAGTTCTTGGGGGGAAAATCATGAGATGGCCAAAGAGCCACAATACCACAGTTATAAAAAAGAGCAAGTTTTGGCTAAAAGCACGTTCTCATTTGGTGCAAAGTCAAGGTGGCAATTAGGAACAAAAATCCAATATAAAATGACTGAAAAGGAGGAAATCAATAGGAATTACTGTAAGCAAAGTTAGAAAAGATGAAATACTTATTAAGAAAGCTAAAAAGGACAGAGAAAAAGCCATCACAAGCCTGGCTGAGGGCAAGGAGTTAAAACACAGCAAAAGAACCTCAGCAGCACAGCAGCTAAACAGCTCACCAAGTTTTCAATGATAATGCAAAAGAGGTAAAATTGTTCAATACATATTTCTATTCCATATATGAAAAGGACAGTAGAAAATTAAATGTCTTCTAATCCTTGAGTAACTAAAGAGGATGTTAAAGATCTAGGAATAAACATTTTATGGCAGTTAAGGAGAGCTTGCACAGAGGAGCTGGAGCAGAGTTATATGAGATTATATGATATAAATTTTTAATAAACCTTGGTACCTCAGGAAAATCCATTAATTTTCACCAGGTTCATTTAAAGCCAAATGTGTGGTTATATATCTGGGAATAAGAAGCGTACCAAGGCACAGCTACAGAATAAAGGGCTCTAAGCTGAAAAATGATCCTTAGATGTGTAAACAAATAAACAACAAATAGGGATGTAAATTTACATCCATTTGCAGCACTTGTGAGACTGATGATGAAATATTCTACAATCTCCTAGTACCCCAAGTTTAAAAAAATCATGTTAAAAAACAGGAACGGTGCAAACCCACAGAATTTCTTAGAGCATCAGAGAACATGCCTGGCTCTGTAAGACAAAATGCTCAGAACAGAGACCAAGAGTTGCCTGGTTTACAATGTACAGAGACCTTGGAGAAGGGGAGGGAAAGGCAGAAGGGGAATAGTTGTTAATAAAAGGTTCCTTAGTCTGGTTGAGACCAGGCAAAATCAAAATGGTGCCCTGCAAGGTGTGTAATGTAAAGCATGATTAAATGTTTGAGCAAACACCAGGGGTGCAGTAGATTGTTTCAGGATGATACAATCTCCTTCCTTCAGTGATGGAGAGGTGCTGAGGCACAAGGTGTCAATCAGAGATCAGCACAAATCCTGCAGGAGGGCATGCTGCCCCTCACAACTGGTCCCTGTAGCCTTGTGTGAGTGGAGGAGATGAGACCTGCAGGGCTAAAATGAAATGAGCTGCTGGTCTATGGCCATGACAGTTGCCTGAGTATGAGAGAGCCTTTGGGCAATCATTTTCTGAGTCAACGGGGGTCTCATTTTAACTGTTAAGGAGATTTTGTCAAGGGCAGTGCTGAAGCAGGATGAAGTCCATTGATACCTTTGTATTTTCAATCAGCAACGTGTCTCTAAACAAAATGAAGCCTGAGAACCCCCTAAGTCTCAAAGTGCCTTTTAGTTTTGTGTTTGTAGAGAGCAGGGAACCCTGGCCCATGACAGTGGCTTTGCTATCACAAATGGCCAAACCAAAAACCAAAGGGAGGAGAATTACAGATGTTCTTTAGAAGACAGTAAGCCATGAGTCCATTTGAGCACCTCTGTCAAACTCAACCCAAGAAAATGGCTGGAGACTGATGAGTTGAATCAAGGAAAACAAATCAAAATAGATCCAAGCCACAAAAATACCCATTTGCTATCTCCTGAACAATAACTTCACAGAGCAAGACACAAAGAACCCTTCCCTAAATGCTAGTGCAGCAGTATGCTGCTCATTTATTAATTTTCTGGCACTGGGCCACAATATTGCTCTTTCTTACAGCTCTGTCACATTGAAACACCTGCATTAGGTCTAGTGCCACTTTCTGTGAGACACAGGTAATAAAAAACCACCCGAGTCACACAAGCTTAACAATGTGTGGTATTGGTTACAGGAAGGCAAAGCTGACTGATCGTTTGCTCTTACAAATGGGAAAACAACTAGGCTTGTCTGAGTTTCTCAGGTTAGCATATAAGCACTTGATTCAGTGAAAAGTATATGCAGCCTGACAGCATAATGATCGAGCCCAAGCATCACCACCAAATATTGGGCTTCCTTCATGACACAATAAAAAGCGAGCAGAAAGCATGTCCTTTGTGCATTTAAAATTGTATTTATAGAATCATAGATTGATTTGGGTTGGAAGGGACCTTCAAGCTCATCCAGTTCCAACCCTGGCCACAGGCAGGGACACCTTTCACTTGACCAGGTTGCTCAAAGCCCTGTCCAACCTGGCCTTGAGCAAGCCTGTCTCTCTTGTCACTCTGGATGGCATCGCTTCCCTCCAGCATGTCGACCACACCACACAGCTGGGTGTCCTTGGCAAACTTGCTGAGGGTGCATTCAATCCCACTGTCCATGTCACCAACAAAGATGTTCACATTCTATCAGGCTTAGCAAAACTTTCTTACATCCTGACAAATCTGCAAGGCATTTCTTAGTGCATTTTGCGTGAGTTGGCAGGGTTCTGCTGTATTAACTGTGATACGATTACCCCTACACGGACATCCTCCCAGCAAAGTCTGTCTAAGGATGAAAGACACAGCAGCTTTCAAATGTTCTACCTTGTAAAATTAAAGTTATTAGAAAATGTAATCACCCTCTGTCTAGCCTGTCTACTGGATATATTTACATTCCCAAGAGGGGTTAAAACAACATTTTTAGCAGCTGCCTCAAAACGCAAATCAAATCTTTGTGAGATGCTACATTGGTTTGCATATTATTAAGCATGATCCTTCTTCTCCACTGCAGTTTTGCTTCATAGTTCTGTTCCTGTGTGAAGGTTGCCACTAGCTGCACGTATGACGCTTTCCCCCGTGGCTGCCTACCACTCCCAGGAACAACGGTGGCACCATGCTAATGAGTCCCAGGGAGACAGTAATGTAGCTAGAGTTGCCATTCTAGCTTTAGCAGAAAGCGGGAGCATTAAAATGCTTCTGGCAACTTTTGGATTTAGTCAGTTGGAGAGTGTTTACACAATGTTAACATTGAACTGGGTGATTTCTGCTCCAAATGTGTTACAATTTTATTTAATCAGTTTCGCAGCATACAGCGTCTGACAAAGCATCGCAGTGGGGCAGGTTTTAGGTGTTTGCTAAGTAGAGCACTGAACACTTTGTCTGCATCCTCCTTCCTCCCGCCATTTTGCAGAGAGGTTCTGCAGTATTTACCCATAAAACTCAAATGGGTCTAAATTATACCAGCATAACCCCTGGACGTCAGATTGCAGCCTGGGCTGTCGGATAGAGTATTCAACCTTAGGCGGAGAGGCTCTGGACAAGGACATGTGTCAGCACAGGATTCCGGCTACAAGCTAGGAGCATTTTTTCCTCCTGCTAGGAAACTAAGAGCGCTGAAGGGAGAACATGAAGGGCTGACAGGCTGCACACAGACTGCTAACGATTCACCAATGTGTGAATGAAATGAAAGCTCACGCCGGAGCACAGGGCACACGGCTGCTGCTTGGCAAGCTTTGCAGAGAGCAAGCCCATACAACTTGTTGTTGCTGCAGCTGAGGTACAAGATTACGCTTCTGGAACAAGTAAAAGCTTTGTGTTAGTGGGAATAAGAACTGTTATGCATATCAAAACCTGGATACTAGTGTCATTTGGGGGGAAATCCAAAATATGTCTCTGGCAGACAGAACCCTGTGCTATTTCAGTCTATGGAGCATTTATGTTACCACAGTTAGCTTTCTTGCTGTAATAATAGCAGAGGTCCCAGCTGTGCTGTAGGTCCCAATTTGCTAGCACAAAAGGTCATGCAGAAATTGAAGACTGGGTCTCCCAAATGCCAAACTGGTCCCAGACACTGGGCTACCCACCCAACAGGCCCCTCTTAATACCCTTCCATAGGAGAGGCATCCGTGTGCCTTAGCTGAAATGTCTGTTAATACTATTCACCTACCATACAAAGCTGTTGTAAAGCTTAATTAACATTTGTACCACAAAATGCTTCAGGACTCTCAGATGCCAGACACCACAGCAAGCAAAGTGTTCCTATCACAAACAGTATGGCTTTGCTTGGCAAGCTGCACTGCTGCAGACTGAACATTGACTCCTACAATTTTGTTGCAAGGAGGAACGACGAGAAACGTAGTTTATATGAACATATTACAGGACTATAAGCTCAGTTTTTCTTTGCTGCTTGCAGGCTGGTGCCCTGTCCTTTGTACCTCTGCAAGTACTTTCATGATATGGCTTCCTAAGAGATTACTTTTGGTCCCTGCACTACATGGCACAAAGACTTAGAGCCTGTTGAATGCTGTATAGCTGGAGCCTTCTCCTGCCTGTAACTCCCAAGACTGTAACAGCAACTAAAGTTAAAAGCTGCTTAATAGAGACTGGACCACCACAAAATTGATTCAGAGTTGGAAAAGTGCATAGTTCACCCCTTCCATTACAGCAAAGGATGGCATCCAATTTTGAAAAGTACCTGTAGATGCCATTTAAGTGCCCAGTATAAACCACTACTGAAATAATCTCTCAGAGCACAGAAATGGAGACTTCACACAGATTTCTCTTTATTTTCCCATCAAACTAGCAAAGGGAAACACTTTCAGCAGGAGTCCCTTCTACGCCACCACATAACATTTTACCTGATAAAAGCAAGTATTAGCATAGGCCCAAACCTGGAATCTCTGCACAAAGCTGACATGTTTACAGTTCAAACAAAAAGCCAGCTTAGAAACACAGAGATGGATCCATCTGTACACAGCATTGACGTGGAAACTTGAACTTTTTTTATCTTGAGCTTTTTATCTTTTTTTTTTTCCTATCAGTCTTCTGAGAGGAAAAATAAGGAGCTGAGAGAGACAAATGTGATTCATTTTTACTACAGTGAGGCAATAAAGCTCTTGCAAAGTGCCCTCCATTTCAATAGCAGCAGTAACACCTAACCTGCTGCTCCTGCTGCTGTGCTTTTACCCTTCACATGCTAAGCTGCTTGTTTTTAATCACAGGCTCCTATTGCCTTTATAAGGCCATGGAAATTGTAATTTTCTTTTTTTTTTGTTGTTTTTTTGATCACTTGCTATGATAAAGTGAAAAGCATTCAGTGAGTCACTGATAGATCATTGTCTCTTCCATATGCAATAGGAAGCTGATGCTGGGAGATGTACCCCTGCAGGAGCAGCAGTCCGTCAGTTCTGCTTTGGAAAGCCTATTGCACGATTCTCTTTCTCCTATCAACTTCTCATTTGCAGTACATAAAAAGGAAGCGTTATAACAATCCAATCCCCATATAAGTCAGTGATAATGTTGTTTCAGTGCTGCAGGTTATGTACAGCAGTGATAAATAACTGCAGTATGCCACTGCACCAGGTTCCATCCAGCCTTACCTAAACCTGAGTCCTTGTCCTGATCCAGCTGCCAAACCAAAGTCAAATAAATCAAGGGATCTGACCACGGGCTCGCTGCCAGGCAGCCCTTTTCAGCACAGGTGCCTGGGGGAATGGCAAGTCTCTCCCCACCACAGTCAAGCTCCTACAGGTGACTTTCACCACAGCCGCGTCTCATCCTGAAAGAGCTGACAGGGACAAGATGTAGGCTTAGAGACTCTTTTAAGTCACTGCATCTGCTCCACCTACACACATCACCACTGGAAACTGGCCCTAGCAACCCCAAATCACTCCAGATCCCCACCAGCAGCTGGCTATACAACTTTGTTATTCTTGCTGGAAACCAGAGATACACCAAGTCCAATCTCAGCAACACTGCTAAAAGTGGGAGAAATGTGGGAGAACCCAGAGCTTGAAAATGGTTTTATCTTTTTATCTTTATCTCTTTGCCTTCCTCTCCAGCATTTCAGGCAGAGACATCACTTCTCTTTCCAGAGCTGTTCATCAGAGCATCTGAAGTATTTCTGTGGCTAACACCGATGTTCCAAGGTGCTATATGGCTCCTCTGTAAAATCCCTTTCTCAGTGTTACTCAAGCTCATACAGTCTGGCTTTACACACACTTTGTGAAAACCATTGTGCAGAAGTTTAAATCCTCGAGGTGATGTATTTTGAGCAATTGCCTGGAGCAAAGGCAGTGGTTATGGGAAGAAAGATGAGTTTCATGTTTAGGAAGCATGCTGTTTTTCAAGCCATGGGGCATCAACCAACCATTCTGTATTTGTGGTTTCAAAGCCACTGCACTTTTGTTTTAATTCATCAGATGACTTTACATACTTCTCTTCTCTATTCTGTCTTTAAGCTCTTGAGAGACAAGTAATTATACTATGAGAAAAATCTCAGTATTGTGAAAATTTTCAATTACATCTTGTTTTACAAGTATAAATCACTAATGATAACATGATCTGATTTCTGGTAATAAATACAAACTTTTGAAAGTTAATTGCCATGGCTTTATAAAGCATCTACTGTGTTTCTGTGAAATCAGTCCATCCATTGGTTCACAAGCCTGAGAACTCAGTAGTTCACATTTTCCCTTGGCAAAACCAGTGGATCCTCAAAGCAGATGGAATTGATCAAACAGCCTAAAATTTATTCTCCCATTATTCTCTCACAGCCTGTATCTTATGGGGAAAAATATCTTCGCTTCTTCAGCTATGGCATACAGACTTCGTCACAATACACGTACTACAGACTTATCTCAGACTCCCTCTTGTGTTAATGCATGCTACAGTAACTCAGACTTGGCAGGCTCTCACCTAGCTCAAATACAGACTCTGCTTTCTCTCTCACTGACCACAGGACTTCGTACACTTGGACATCTACTGAGAAGTTTAAAGAACAATTGCTGACCAATGCCTTTATTTTAACCTTGAACTCTGAATTTATTCTATTGCTACCCAAAGATTTGTCTTCTGAGATGGAAAGAGATTCAGTCATATCTATGCAAACATGAACACACATATCCATAACCAGCAAGGTGATGAAGCTCCTCCAATGCCTCCCCGCCACAAACACTCTCCATTGCCTTCACTGTGTTGAGTTTCCTTTGTTGGGAGGTGTTTAGTTGCAGTCATGGGAGAACATTAGCGGTTTAAAGTTACATTTCTAAGGATTCTTTGTGAAGACACAGAAGAGAAAGTGTGTTTCTTATTTCCATTAATTTACATTCTTCTTTTTTAATCTTAGCTAATCAATCTCTTACATAACTGGTATTTATGCATTTTCCAACCACCTCTAGCTCGTTGTATCCTGTTATCAATTCTACACGATCCCGAAGAGATTTCCTCCCCACTGCCACCACCACCTGTCCCCTCCAATTAGTGTCAATTGCAGTGAAACAATCTTTGTGATATTGAAACTATATAAAGACACATGTACATCTGTTTAGAAAGGCGGATTTTCTTTCCACAGGAAAAGCTGCCATTTCAAAATTTGCTTTTCTGTTGAATTGGAACATAAAGTCAAAATTGTTATTTACCTGCAGAATGAGAATCCTGATCGAATAATGTTAGCAACTAGAAAGATTTCAAAAGTGTCAAAACCTTAGAAAATAACATAACTATTATTAAATGTTCAAAGTCTATATTATTTAAAATGTATATGGGGATAAAATGCATGAAATCAAAATAAAAAATAGATTTATATTTATTCTGGTTTGTCCTTAACAGATTTCTTGGTCAAATATCAACCTGTTCAATTAATATCTAATCCCATTCCCACCCCTTAAGCTGTACTTTTAAAAGGGAGAACTGTTCCACTAAAACATTTTCAACTAGCTTTAGTCTGCGTATCCTGTTATCATGTCCTTGCCTTCTCCACTCTCCTCATTGCAACCTATAACAAAAGACAATCTGTATTTCATAACTTTCAGAAAAGCTGTGAAAACTAAAGATTAGAATAAAAAAATTAAGGAATTCATTAGATTCTAGTTAAGGCCAGTGTGAGTTAGACCCTGCTCTTAGGACAGCCATGAACTAATAATTATCTGGATATCTCCAGAGTTTTTTCCTTGGAGGAGAATAGCTGAACCATAGTCAACTGCTTATGAATCTGCTTGATGAGAGTTTTCTTATCAGTAAACAGTTTCTTCAATAGTAAAGGGTTCACTAACCACTGGGACAAGGATGTTTGTTTTTCATGTTATCTATTCTGAAAAGTTCCTTGGTTTCAAAACAGTAATTAAGCTGCTAATACATCTGAAAGCAGAAACAATGGAAACACTTTGACAGAACTAGAATCAGAAAAGAGGCGGTTGAGAGTCTCCTTGAATAGTGGATAAAACATCTACGTGATTCATAAATCTGTGATGAAATAGTCACTACAGGGTCTAAGCAGTTTTGTTCACCTGTAGTTTATACATAAACTAAAGCATTTTCATTCACCTATAGTCCTCTACAACATCTATAGATGCTCCAAGCACTTTAATACATATGCAACATGTAGTAATACCTGTAGGATCTCTTAGTAACTTACTAACTACTATGTAACTTCTATGAAATGTTAATAAAAACATGACAAAATTATCTTCAGGTAAACTCTTTGGTAAATCATCTTAGATTTGATTCCACTGATCAGGAATGAATTTCGTTCTTCAAGGTCTGACCTGGCAAGTTACTTAGTAATGATCTAAGGAATAGACACCACAGTACTTTCAATTATAAGTAATGTTTCATATTTCACTCTTCTAAAGAGCAAGAAATTCTGCACATCACACTCTACATCACCCGTTTTCCTAATCACAATTAACTTGCAGAAGAAACAGAGTGGCCATTAATATTTCATATTGCTTTCTGGATTTTCCACAGACTTTTTAGCACCCAAAAACTCAGGTGAATGAATTCCTGCCTGTTGAGATTTATTCCTTCACTAAGAAATTAAAGTTAAGTAATTAGAGGTGTGAAAGCTTTTAAAAAATGGTTAATTGAAAAGCTAGTTACTACCACAAGGATTTGCCTAATAAAAATATTACCATGCACAGAACTAAGCAAATCAGCTCATGCCAGCCTACAAAGATACTTTAATCTTTGATAGCTATTCTGCTAAGGAAGAGACTGCCACTATTATCAATGTGACATGAGAAGCATAAATCTCTTATCAAAAGCAGTAAGCATGGGGAAGTCTTTGTTCTCATACACAAATTCCTACCTATGCATCCCCAGTTAATATTTAGACCATGTCCATATTCTGTCAATCATCTTCTTCATTCACATAAACAACTAATTTAAGGTATTATTTTCAGTAATACATTTCTTAAGGGCCCTGCAAGGAGCCAGTTACTCAGTAATGGGAAATCTAATCAACAGGCTACTTCAGGAATATTTGCAACCCATGCAAATTAATGTAATGTGAAATCTCCAGTTAGCTTAGAGGTACCAGGGGACACACACATCCTACAGATGTTATTGAGGTGGGTTTTTTTCCTTTTAAGAATCAGAACAACCACAGGAGTAACTTGGAGCTCAGAAACAGAACTGGAAACTTTTCCTGTCTTTGAAATGGTCATGCATTGCTTGGGTTTTGAATCTCATATTTCAGAAAGAAGCGTTTTAAATACCTGCCACTTAAGTTTCCTATTTAGGAAAATAGGAAGACAGAAATATTACTTTATATTTAATTTGTTCCTTTTATTTCCTCTTCCTCTTTAAGTCAGATGTTACCTATACACCAAGCAAGAAGGGGTCCAGAGCTGGTTTACTAGAAAACATTTCTATTCATAAGTGTATATCAGAGCAGAAAAATACTAGTTTTCTGCCAGATACTATATATGTCATACAACCAACAATTTTATATCCCCTGTTCTTTCCTCCCAAATCCGAGCAAGGCTTACAGCTGTTACCAAGCAGTCACTTCTTTCCCACCACCAAAACGACTTAGAACTCTTGATGAGTATTGCAAAGAATACTGGAAAACGTACATTATCATTTGTTTTACCCACAAGGAAAGTTAAACTGTAAAAAGAAAAATGGAGAAAAAGACAACCACACACAAAAAAACCCCCAACATTAAAACCATGCAGTATGTTCAGATACAGCCAGTTGTTTGTCTCACTATCAAAGGAGTCTCAAGCACAGAAACCATGTCAGTAAGTCAGCTTGTAATTAAACATGTTAAATGCTACAGCAGTCATGCTTTGATTTGCTCCAGCCTGTGTTAATTTTTCTTTTATATGCATCTGCCCTATTTTACAATTTTATGCAGCCTCCTGTGATTTTCTCTGTTGTCACTCAATGCTTATTCTTACAGACACAGTGTCAGGGGACGAATAGATCCACCACAGCTTTTTAGCATTTGTTTCTTGACTTTTATAGTCAGAATTTGCAGATTAGCTAAACTGCCTGAACTGTACCACTGAAATCATTGCTTTCAGCAGCGGAGTTACTGATCAGGGGCTGAACTTGGTCTGGAGCAGCTCTAGGTGCTTTCAGCCAACAGCCAGGATCTCTCCACTCCTGCTGATGTCTACTCAAGCAATATTTACTTCTTTCTGGTTATTAACAGTTTTTCTAAGCTTGGACCCAGCATCAAGCTGAAGTGCTTCTAAATGACAAAGTGTCTGTTCTGAACACTTACTTGCTTTGTTCAAGGTAAATCCAAGAAGAAAAGAACTAGGTAAAAGCAGTGCTAAAAGGATGACACACAGAGAACTACGATTAAACTGCAGAACATGTATTTTGAAAAGGATAAATAGAAAAAAAATAGACATACAACAAGGAAGAGAATACCTTTCTTAAAGGAGAACACTTCTGCAGCTGAATAATGCACATAAATCCCTAGAACTTCATCCCTTACAGATCTCAGGAAATAAGATCAGACTGAAAACTACACTGCAACACAGCAGAGACTTGCATCAACAAATGTGTTTGTAAATGAATAACAGGAACCATCAGCTGGTCTTGGCCTTCCAGTGCACACAGGTACATTGCTACTTGAAAAGTGTCACTACACTGTACCTCAAACACAGGTCACATCTTTCACATAAAAGATCACCAGTCCTTCAGCACCCAGAGATTCCAATTATCACATACCGTTCTAGTGCACAGCAATATGACAGAAGGAAATTACTGACCCCACTATTCTGAAGTGATAGAAAATCCTTATTCTCAGTGCTGATGACTGCAGACCTGCTGTGCAAACTGGTGTAGTGTCCATATTATTCTTACACTAGCCAAGAAGTCAACATCTCAGCTGTTACAGGAATCTCTGCCAAGTACTTCATCCAATCTCCTGTAGTAATTCATGAATATGCAGCAGCCAAATCTCTTTTTCCTTTGACATTATGAGGTGACAGCAAAGGAAAACAAGGGTTTGCTCTTATCATAAGACTCTTCACAGAAAAATAGAACAAAACTAGAGATGTCCTTGGACAGGGTTGAAAAATTTCACTTCATTTCTATTGCCATTCAGTTACTACTAAATGTAGAAGAAAGCAAAAAATAGGCTACACTTCTGTTAAAATGGAATTAAAAATATTTGTGTGATGTGTACAAAGACATGCAGAAAAAGAATGATGTTATGGTGAAGGCACTAGACTGCATCTGCAGAAAACAGAGTTAATTCCCTGCCCTGTAGAATACCACATATATCATGCTTGGTCCAATCCAGAAACCTTTGATAATAGAAGGAGCCTACATATCTAGCAGGAAAGAATATAACTTTGGATTTGACCATTCCTCTTCTCCTTGTCCTGGTGCAAGTTTTTTTATTAGGAGGAAATAAAAGGACTAAAATGTTAATAAAAATACAGTACAAACGAAGTTATGTTTTTCTTTTTTTCCTAAGCAATTCTAAGTAAACGATGAGATCATTTTCACTTGCTAATTGCTTTAAAAAAAAACCTAATTACAATGGACCCTCACTAATTCACTAATGTTTAGGATAACCATTACAAATTACTTGCTCATTTACAAAATCCAGCAAGGAAACTCACAGAGAAAAGCATCAGAAAATGAACTTGCTTCATTTAGATTGTCAACCGTAATTTATGGTTTCTTCAATTATTTACGGTGTGATAATGCTTCCTATTATACAAACTAATGTATCACGTTACATTTTGCAAGAATAATGAAAACTTAATTTTGTAAGAGATTTCTGCTAGAAAGGCACTGTTAATAGGGAAAAGAAAAAGGACTGTGTGTCTATCACAGAGTTTATGGGTGGATATCATGTAGCACATCTTCAAATGGGAATTGGAAGAACAAATTCAGACCCTAGCGCAGCAGCCAAATTCCCAGGTACCCTTATGCAGAAGAGAGGTTGCTGGTTCTTGTACAGGCTTATTTTCCCTGCATGGAAAAATAACTAAATCCAAGTAAAAATCATGAGATCAAACAAAGAGGAATTTTAGATCATAGTTTGAAGTTCAAAGATATCTCTTACTTACCTTGAGGATTTTTAGGAGGTTTTTTGTAGACTTTCATCATCCAAGACATGCCATGAAATCTAACTTGAACATGGAAAATTTAATTTTGGGCGGTAGGAGAAGCACAAGACTCTGGAGAGAGCCATTAACCTCTGAATCTACTCTGGCTGAGAGGCTGATGGGAACTCTGGGGTTTTCTTTACACTGTACTCTTCTTACACACAAAAAACTCCCCAAAAACTTGGACAGACCCAGTGCAGACTGAAATTGTTCATATTCAAGTTGCTTAGAAACCTCATTCATCCTGAGAACTAATTATACAAGTATAGTTGGGACCATCAAGGCAAATTAAATCTCTAAATGGTAATGGACATATTCCCTTTATAGTAGCCCCTTGAAAACTAGCCAGGACAAACTCAAGATAAAGAAACGTATGTTTAGCCTTCAGTTACATAAAATATTACTTATTTCAGCTACTCCACAGTTTTCACACACATTTCACTGGAGACAATTCTTTCAGAGCTAACTCCTTGCACCTCTAATCACTTGTTTACCTAAAAGGAAGTAAAACCAGTATTTTGAAATATCAAAAGAAAACATTTTGACTTTTCCCCTCTTTTTGTCTGGCAAAATATATTTCCAAATAATTTTAGTAACCCAGATTCTGAATTTTGCAGGAAAAACAATAGTAACTGACATTTTATTCAAAAGGCTTCCAAAGTTATTTCATATTCGCCTCCTCTACTAACAATGTGAGGGCAACGAAGATGGGAAAGCCAGGCACTTCTTGGCCACCGCAGTGGTACAGTGATGGTACAACAACACAGACAGAAAACATGACCCAACTTTGTTGTTATTACAAAGGTTAGGACATGAAAATGAAAATTATGCAAACCAGCAGAACCGTATTTCCTTCAATTTCTAAGCCTTCATTTGCATTAAGTGATAACAGCTTGCGAAATACACACAGCAAATGTCTCACTAACTGCATTTAACCAGTGAGCAACAGTTTGATGGCTTAGTAAGAAAAGACTTAACTAAAAGTTATGGCAGAGCTGAATTGCCATTTGCTTCCCTGGAGTGAAGAACAGAGAATTTCAAATCTATAATATTAGAATGAAAATAACAGACCAGACAAAAACACAGTTAGAGCTGATTTACTACAACAGGACTGATTTGTTTCTCCTATTACTCCGGTGCAGTCCGAGGTACAGACAGTTATTTTGGAAAATGAGTGGTTAGCTTTTAATTTATATCAGTACAAGACTGCATTAGTTAAATCTGACTGCATAACCTTTGCTCTGAAAATACATACACACAGCTGGCACCAAAACAACAACAGAAAACCTTCTGAAACTGCTTTGGTGCAAAGGCGTCTGGGCACAAGTTTTGGAGGACTGTGATGAACCCGAAAGACTGATCAGCCCCCAGCATGGAAATACAGATCTGTAGTGGAGCACCAAGTCAAATGAATGAGTCTCCAGACTGTCAAGAGCAAATCAGTCAAGTTAAATGCAGTTTCAGCACAGTCAAGAGCAACTCCTAAAGGTGAGCACTGTACCCCCCTCTATGACCTTGCTCCCTCACCAAAGACCCTCCTTGGATCACAGTGTTTACAGAGCCTTGGAACAAGGATTAAACCCATCCCTGGTGACCCCATCTGCTGGTGGGGGATTTTGAGGTGAGGGGATTAATAAATCAAAATGGAAAGGAGTCAGCAAGGGCTCATCAGGTTAGGATTCAGCTGTGGTGCCTGGACTGTGGAACCAGACCCAGCCTAAGTCATGAGGAAAATGGAGACCGTTCTCTTTCATTCGCAGTCAGAGCATCCGATTTCATAGGTTTGGCAACAGAGTTGGGGAGAAACACAGCACTCCAGCAGCCTGCACATTAATGAGGGCTGGCAGCACTTCACATGTTCACTCGACCGAGAGGAACAGTTTATCTCCTTCCAGCTGGCTTTTCATTCTACTGCTCCTTCCTGATAAGGCTTATTCATTTCTACCGATTCCAGACAGCAGCTGAAACAAAAGCTGATACTGCATAATTGACAACGACTGCACATACAGACAGCACCCTGGTGGGTCACTGTGGAGATGCTAAAGCCCTCCAGGCTTGAAGCAAAGGCACACACCTGCCTGAGTCTTCTACCTGTAGCTGCTTTTTTCTGGAAGTGACCACAGCTAAGAAACTCAAAGGTAAAGGTTAGCAGAGGTTGATTAGATAGCTATTTAAAGAAGAGAGGGCAAAGGGTTCATCTAAAAGTACCTCTAATGTGATTTCTGTCCCAATTTATTTCAATATTGTCATTTTCTTTTGACGTAAATGTGTCATAAAAGATTAAATAACCTATATATGGGCCAAATTAAGAGCAGGCTGTGCACAGGTATCTGGGGTACTGCTATAAGGTAACTACACTTTACAGAGTACTTCCTACAAGACACTTCTACCTACAAGTCCTGCAATGCCTATGTCCTCAACTCATCACAACAATCTTACCATTGAAGCAAGCACCTATCTACCAACCTCCCCTTATTATAGCAAATAATCACCTATCACTTATTCATCATCACAAACACCCACAACAGACAAGGAAAACTATTCCTATCTTTAAGAGCTGAAAGAGACAGGGAAACCTCAGATACTGAAGTACTTACACAAACATGTTTCTTTGTAAATCTGAAAGTAGGAAAGGTTCAGAAGCGTACACAAACAGATGGGTAGGAGCCTTGTGTCTGGAGGTACGACTGCCAACTCAACATTGCATGGACACAATGACTGAACCAGGCACTGCATAACTGTAAGGTTTCCACATGGGGGCCACAAATGCTCCTTCATTGCCCTTCACCTTTCCTTTTCTTTGTTTCTTTGTTACTTGTGGGTTTTTTCTTCTCAATTCCCCATAGCAATCCCTCCCCGAAGCTTTTGTAAAGTTGAGTGAAACCAATGTTCAACTTTCATCAAACTTTTTTACTTTCAGGTACTTCACTGTTGCAAGTTTGCAGCATGTTTCTTACTCTTTTCTTCTCTCATATAAATCTTTCAGAAACAGCAGAAGACTGTTGAGAGTGTGACAAATATTACTCTCCAGTCGCTTTGTTCTTTGTGGATTTTTTTTTATCACTTATTTCATTTTGGTGCAAACAGCACCTTTGTACCTTGGAAAAATTCAATAACCATGACTCAATCTAAACCCATACTGAGCTGTCTTCTGTTTCATCTTGCCTATTAAAATCAGCACATAGCGTTTGATGAGTAGAGAGGGGCCTGATTCCAGCTACAGAAACCCTAACCAAGTGGAGGGAGGCACAAGAGCTGTGAAAGAGCCTCTGGGTCACGTAGGGCTGCACACGTCAGTCCCTGCACCTTTCAATACGAGCACTTCCTTTGTCACTCTTTCCACCTCTGGTCTCAGAAGCCTCTTTCAGTAATTATGCATCCCCTTTAACTTTTCTTTCATCAGTTGGGAAGGATGACTCTTCTTGCCTGGTGCTTTCACAGCCTGCTGTCCCCCAGCACTGGTCATATCACTCCTGTCTCTTAGGCAAGTGACAATTCATTATGGCACAGGTCCTGTTCTATGTATTAAATGTCAGCAGTGGGGTGGCAACTGGAAGAGGGAAAAAGCACTATGGTTTTCATTACCCAAAGCCATCATCCTTTCAACAATAATCAAAGAGAGACCTGAGGGCTCTCATTTTCATGGAGATGATTATTTCTGCTGGAATCAGTCCTAGACCCTTCTTTTTCCTTTGGCAGGGGTCAAACACCACAGCCCAAACTGTGCAGATGCTGGAGAGAAGCCCTGCCCACAGACCTGTGCAGGCACTCGCAAAGAGACAATAATGCCACATATGCACATTCTCAGCAAATACCACCAGCTCTTTCCACAAGCAATTCTTTGCAGGCATCCCTATGTTGCAATTCAGCATTTTTAATCACATGGAAACCAGCAGATCTTGCAGTGCTTTTCCAGAACTTTCCCCTTAGTTCCTGTTTCCCATCTTAGGGTCCCAGGAGGCTGTGGCAAGGGTCATACAGCCCCAGACTTAACAGACACTGATTGACATGTACTACTCAGCCATGTGGCTGCACACAAAGCACCATGGAAGGAGACCACTTGTGAGCAGAGTCCTTGGTGGATGAGGTGCAGCAGCCCAGATCCAGTGCTCACAAGATGCACATTTGCACTTTGACACAACAGCACTACCCATCACAGTTCTGAGGTAGCCAACTCCCAAGTTTCAGCAGCAATTACACAGTCACATACCTCATATCTTAGGCTGATGCCAATACAGCTAATTTAAATTGGTTAGTCATTCTTCCTGTTTAAAATAGCACAATTTAATCTTCAGTATTTACAAAGACTAACTATACACTTACAGGAAAAAAATAGATGTTTATTGTAAGATAATAAAGCAAGTCTAAACTTTACATCAGTTCCATCTGCAAGTAATGCCTTTACGTTTAAAGCCCACAGAAGATTTATATATGAAAATATGTGGTATTAGAGCACCATAGAGAAGCTGAAAGCACACTGTTGAAGGAAGCTGCATTTAAATGAACACCAGCAGTGTGACCCTACTAAAAACTTTCCATCTAAAGGACAGACATAATGGATGAGTTCAGGTGTTTGGAGTCTCTAGCTGGGCAGGGAGAGGTGAGTCTTCAAAAAGAAAGTAAGTCTTCAAAACCTGAATCACAAGCAGGTAAATATCGTTTCATTATACCCTCATCAATATTTCACCTTAGGAGAAAGAGATTTTCATTATTACAAAGGAGTATCAAATGAGTGTCAATAGGATTTGGGCATTAACTCCTAATACCACTTTCAATGGCTGTATAAATGGTGCATTCAGCTTTAAAAAACAATTGGTCATTTTGAAAAACACAAAATCTCTCATCACAGGCAGCTCAACACTAAAACAGTACTACTTTTAATTTTCAGCAGTCCTTGAGGATGTAGAGACTTTCTGCTATTCACAATTATGTGGCATTTGGTTCTACAATCAACAATAACCAAACAATCCAGACGGTGTCAATAGGAGGAGAGAACTGTTAAGAGTACGTGGCTGTGTTCAGAAGTGAAAAATGTGATGGTTTAACTTCCAGCAATCTTTGGCTTGGACAGGAGAAAGGTAAAGCAAGGGCAGCCTGCCTGCTAGAATGGTGAGCTGTGCCACGCCAGTCCTTCTGAAATCACAGGTGACACAAGAGACTTGGTGTCACTCTGAGCCCCTGTTACCCTACCATTACATTTGGAGAAAGAACTCTTAACATTTATACGTTATCTGATATATATATATATATCATTTATACAGTATCAGTTATTTCTGTTGTATTAACATTGCAGCTTTGCGGCCTTACAGTGCTCACTATAAAAAGAAAATGATGGTGATAGACAATATCTGAAGAAGCTTTTTCAAGCACAGCAGTAATGAAAGGATAAAGAAAGGGTAAAAATTGGACAAAACTCCCCAAAATAAAGGTTTTCAAATATCTCCTAATCAGTGAAATCTCACAAAAAAATATAAGATAGGCCTACTAGCTAGGAATTATTTTTTAGGCAAGCCTAATATATATTCGGCTATAATTATTATATATAATATATAATTATAATATATTATATATATTATAATATATATAATTATAGTATTATATTATTCAGCTATAATTATTATTATTATAATTATCTTGAATTATAAATGTTTACTGTTTAAACGCATACTGTTTAAGAAATCCAGGGAAGTGTATGTCCTTTAATGGCCTAGCAATTTATTGTTATAGTACCCTAACCATTACAGTAAACGTTACATATTTCATGAAAGAGTAATCCAATGCTAGGTGATCCTCTGATTATCATTCCTTTTTAATTATTATTCCTTTAAATAATTATTATTAATAATTATTATTAATAATATATTATTAATATATTAATATATTAAGAGTTTAAAGCAGACCACAGCTAAAGCTGCAGCTGGAGTATTTCTAGAGTTCTGCAAAGACTTTGAGTCCTTTCAAGAGGCATCAGAAAACATACAATTTACTGATCTAATTTCTAAGGGTGTGTCCAAGAACTGCTGCAGCGCGTAAAGAAGAGAAAAAAAGACAAAGGCGCAGCTAACAAGACACAAAGTGGAACAAGAAAATAGGGTATATTAGTAGGAAGGGGAAGGTCACAGGAAGTCAGTCTGCTGCTCAACAGGAAAGAATCTCTCAATAAATGATGCTGAGCAGACCAAAGCATTTACTCCCTCTTCTGCCTCAGTCCTCACTAAAAAGGTTAATTGTGATCAGATGGATAGAAAATTGATGCTAGCTCAGAGAGATTGGTGTATGAAGTGTGGCAAAAATCAGAGGAGAACCAAGAATACTTGCCTAAGTTGGAGAGTTATATATCTGTTGGTCAGAAAATAAATAAATGAAAAATCAAAGGAGCACTGAGAGAACTAGTTGTACAGTTTGGGGAGCAGAAGTGAGATATGTGAGAATCCAGATTGCTAGCAAATAAGCAAGGATGGATCCAGGGATTTATACATCATTCAGCATGCAGAGAAATACTGAAATAAATAACCTGTAGGAAACCAGAAGGTGACATGAAGATGAGTAATAGCCAACGTGGATTTGCGAAGAACAAATATGGGAAGCGAATGTAATTTCATTTCTCTGACATTTCTTAATGTTGTTTTACTTGACAGTTCATAGGTAACCCTGGGAAATATAGTCTAGCTAGACTGACTGTAGCCTGGTCAAGAAAACATACTGTGAACAATATACAATTGAAGTGGGACAATACACTGGGAAGCTCTTTAGCAGATGCTGCCCTTCGGGGATTTTGTTGCAAATGGATACCTTGGAGCACAAAATACTTCCCAATATAGATTCTTTGTCAGCACTCAAGAACTCAGGAACACTTCATTAACTGGTAAATGTGCTTTCAGATTAATTGGCTGTCTTATTTTAGTTGTTTGGCTTCTCTGAAGACCTGCATTTATGTCTTCATTTGTGAGTTTATTAGGCACATGGGGAAGAGATACAGGAAGATCTCCGAGTACAGAAGGCTTCAGTTCATACAGGGAAATATGTTCATCACCTTAAAAAAACACACAGTGTTTCAAAGTCATATTTTCAAATATGTGTTTTCACATGATGTCATCTGTTTTGATGTAGGTTTCCTAACTGTAGTCATTAGGGGATGCATAGCTGGCAATGAAAGCCAGAAAGCTATTACAGAGGTTTGCAATGCGGCCACTCCTTCAGAATAAATTAATCCGACAGACTTCTGGGGTTATCATCCTGACTTCTGGGGTTATCAAGTACCCTCAGTTCCTAACAAATTTAGTATCAGCTGAGGACACTTGGCAGCTCCCAGACCTCAGAGTATGTGACTCATAAGATGTCAAATGAGTTTTACAGTTCAGCAACTGCATTAATGCTTCCTGTGTTGGTGAGTTACCTGCAAAGTGTATCATCCTACTTGAAACAGTGTGTAAAAATGAGACTAAGCATGCCATGGTTTGGTGTGGTTGCTAGCATTTTATGAAATATGTTCACTTGAAGGCCTATGCTGACAGCCGTGTGGGCTTGCCCCTCCAGAGGATGCAGACCTGCTCCTGGCATCAGCGACACTGTCTTCCATAAACATTCCATAGGTGAGGAGGCAGTGCTGCAAGTCTCCTTAAACCCCACTCTTAAAGATCTCTGCAGGCTGCCCTCTGGAATCCTCTGGAAATACTGGTCAAAACCCCTGAATGTTAAGCTCCATTTATTTTTCTGATTAGATATTTAGGATTACCAAAGCTTTACAGGCTTTCGAAAAATCTGATCCTCTAGATACACTTTCCAAAGAGGAAACCGCTCATCTCTCAGACTTGGCTATTTCTGCTGTTTGCTTCTTTTAAAATCCAACTTCTTAGATGAAACAGCATTTCCTCCATTAACAAAATTAATTGACTACATTTTAAAAGGAATTTGGAACATTCATACTTCAGTTTCCCTATAGCATGCACGTCCATAACTTAGCCACCGTCAAGACCCATTTTTGAAAGTTTTTCTATTCACTATGTAATATTTTCAGCCCCTAATACATTTTCTGTTGTTATACTGGTACTCAATATTTTTTTCACCTCAGAAAGCAAATGATGATTCTGGGTGCCTTTCCATCACTTCTCTGGAGCTTCTCTAGGCTAAATACACTCCATTCTTTCAGCCTGTATTGGAAAACTCTAGCCCTAACCATGTTCTTCCAGACTGATGCAACTGCTCTTCCTGAACTGAAGACCAATTTTATCTGTCCTCAAAGCCTCAGACTTCTTTTCTTTTTCACAGATTTTCACATAAAATGACTCAGAAACATGGAACGAACAGAACTTTCAGGTCTCATTATAACACCTTACAAAATATAAACAGGTTGCCACTAAAACATTACTAGGAATAGAGAAACAACTCAAGACTACAAGGCAAATGAAGTTTTACAGCTGGTAAAAGTAGCCTATAATGGTTACCTAGCAGTTTGAAAGCAAAAAGTGTTTTCTATACATATTGAAAAAACTTCAAGCATGTTTCTGAATACTGATCCCTTTCATTAGCAGTAAGACATGCAGAAACCATTTCTATTTTATTACACAGCAAGGATTTTCACATAATTAGATTAGTTTTTTTCTGTATTCAAACTTCCTACTAATTGGTAGTGCTGGATATTCCTAAATGAATAGCATCAATTTTCTTTATATTTATCAGGACACGATCATATGTTTTATGCCAGGAACATTCCTTTTGCAAAATAAATGAAGTCCCAGGCACAGGTTAATGGAAGCTTCACCACTAACTTCAAAGGAACCAGAATTTTACCTGCAGATCTAACACAACATCCTCAGAAGTTAATGAGAATTGTTCCACTGACATCAGTGTGGTTTGAACAAGGGTAAGAGTTGCTCTAATTCACTACTTTAGGTCCTGATGAAACACTTAAGCATTCCTCTAAGTGTATGCTTCAATGCTTTCTTAATTTGGCCCGTATTTATTAGTGATAGAGAAAACCAGATATTTTCTTTCAACCATTTTTACTTTGCTCTATGGGCTGAGTATGAAAGTAGATTCTGGTTGTATTATATTTCTGTAAGGTCAGTTCAGAAAACATCTGGGAACTTTCATTCATAAGTGCTTTAATCTTATAAGAAATTCCTCTCAATTTAGTTACCTAGCTGCTATCATCCTAATTCCTGGAATGCATCATTATATATGCTAAAATACTAATTTATCCCTTGATTATTTTTTAAGAAGGAATTCTTGCAGAAATGTCAAGGCCATGTAAGAATTAGCTTTAATTACCCTGAGGCTTTTCAGACAAACACTTGTTAAGCAGACCTATTAAAACCAATGATGAGTTTTGAGTAAAACCTATGAGACTTATCCATGACCAATTAAGTATAGTAGTTTTAAATTCCTCTTCTGTCCCCTCCCATCGAGCCCCAAATGAATAGAATGTTTTCAAGATGCAAGGAGGACAGCACTGACTAGGAAACCTTATCATGCTTATGATTAGCACGCAAAAAAGCAGAACTGAACCCCAAAATGTTTTCTTACGAAAATTACATTTGGGATTTCATTATAGCCATGCAAGAGGAATTGCCATCCTGTTACTTATTTGTAGGACAGTAGCATTTGGAAGTCCCACTCATGATTGGAAAATCTGCATTACCAAGAATTTACATGCTTAAGTCCATGTCTTTATCATTTACGATCTATATAGACAAGATAAAGGACCATTACCTGTTTTCTACAAAGGCGGATCAAGCCGTAGAGAGATCAAGTGACCTTCCGTAGTTTGCACAGGAAGACCCTAGCTAAATGAGAAAGCAAATCTTCAGACACAGTCTTAAACCCTCTTAATCATAGCACTGTCCATCTTCAACTTTTTTTTCCCAAAAGCTTGCAAGAAGCAGCCTGCCCATTAGCTGCAGAAGACAGAATATTTGAAACACTGCTGAAGGATCAGAGCCAAATCATGAAACAGAGAATGGTGCCACTCACTCTCCAGGGTAGCAGCAGTGTTTGCTCTGATGGTAGGCTCAATCTCTTCCTAGAATTTCTATTTATTTATAAGTTCCAGGTATCCCTTGCAAGCACTTTGTTTGGACACATCAGATCATTGACACAGTTGATTAAAAACATAGAAGTGGAAAGCTTTGCAAAGGCAATATGGCACACAATGTTTATTCTTTCCCAAACCAAGGCAGCAGGTGCACTGGGAGAAACTCAGCAGGAGAAGCAGCTCCTGTGAATTAAAAGCCTCTATTCAGCTGGGCAACAATATTTTGTCCCAGTGCAAGGCAACAACACCCAGCTCCTGCTGAGTGCAGAAACAAGCAGAGATGATGCTTTCCCGAAGACAAGGCCTCATTTCTGCCCTGCTAATCAAACCCTTCCCATATGCCACCTGCCAGCGACTGCTGAATCCTGAGACAGTATTGTCCTGCCAATGACACAGCAGTGTCATTGCCATTGTTCTTTAGTTCCCAGCAGCAAAAGGATTTAAATGGCAGTAGTGACGATCTCCATATAGAGCATTCCTGAAGCATGAGACTTCTCAAGGTAAGACTAGAGCAAAGAAATGTCTGTAAAGAGAAAAATAATGCAAAAATGTTACTGTAAGCATCACCCTTGCCATCTCTCTAGTTCTGCTACCCAGTGTGGCAGGCAAGGCACCAGCAGCCATTGGAAGAATTTTGCTGCTAGAGAAGATGAGAGACTTTCACCCCAGGCAACAGCAGCATGTATTGAAAACTCAACATTGAATTTCAAGAAGAGTTGTGATGTCAGGTCTCCATCTTACAGGGTCACGTCTCATGTGCACTGAGACATCTGATCTTTGACGGGAGCTTCTAGACAAGCCTAAGCACAGAGAAAGAAATGCAAGTCATAGTCAGCAGCTGCACAATATAGAGAAGTCAATGAAGCAACTACTCTCCACTGACATATCGTATAAGTCATTTGGGTTGCGTTGCATTAGTCACGCTCCTGAGTATAAGTTGTTTTTGTTTTAATTTAGAAAAACTATCACACTTATTCCGTTGAGCAGGAGGGGGAAGTGTTTCTGCCCTACTCTAACCTTATATAGTGATAAGCAAAAAACATAGCCATATGTCTGGGGGAGGCAGTTGGTAGCATGTGGGCTGTGCTGAGTGAGTATTTGACTGGATTTGTGAAGTCCTTGGGACACTAGGCTCTTTGGGCCCCATCCAGGAAGAAATAATTGGAGAACAACTCAAGTGCAGATCAGAATCTAACGTTTCTGAGCTTTGGTGGTACAGAAGTGATGTTTGGGATTTTTATTCATTTTTCTAGATCCCGATCTTTACAAGGATCTGTGCAATATTCCAAAAGACTTGAAGACAAACAGTTCAAAACACTAGAACATGACAACCCAGTTTCTAAATATAATGCCAATTATGATAAATGTAGCAACATTTGGAATAGAGATACGGCCACAGAATCATTTTCCAGAAGCTAGGGAAATGCAAGCTTCCGAGTAGTGGTATTTATCTCTGTGCAACCAGAAAATAATCTTTTACAGTTATTAGCCTCCAGCTAGAAACGAGATAGTTCTGAGTATCTGGGCCTCAGCTCTAAGTGAGGCCTAACGTATACAGTGTCACAGGGCTCCCTGTGCATGCCAATGTGGCTACTACTGCTCCAGCCTCTTTGCACAGCATCCTAAGAGCTGAATGCACCAAGTGAGGTGCTGCTGCATAGACACTGCTGGTGGTTCCCAAACAAACTGAGCTGGGAAGCCCAGATGTAGGAAATTAAATGCTGAGTATTCCACAATCGGCAGAAGAGAGCTACTCAGCATGCCAATAAACACATTTCCATTTTGAACTACTGGGATTTTTTGCTTTGCAAGCACAGATTACACATATGGGGAAAGCATTATTCTTCTGTTCAAAGTTATTTTTCAATAATTAAGGAATAAAGTTAAATTCTCTGCGTATAATGAAGTGGAAGTGTCATTTAAGCAGACAGCTAATTGTTTCACGGTGTCACTAGCCAGTTCTTCTTTGTAACCATCACATCCTTATTGCAGGTGTAATTTCTGATCATTCCATTTATTTATCTTTCTGACAATTCAGCTCTGCAAAGATTTACATAATAGCATGAATGTTTGCTGGTAACATGCCCTGTGTTTCACTGCAATACCTCAAGCAATTTGCTGACAATATTTTTCTGCAAAATTAGATACGGAATTTGGAGCAAAAAAGCTGCTGCCTTGACTGACACAAATTCCCTTGTTACTGAACAAAAGGTTCCTCTTTTTTTCCATGGCAATAATGAACCAAGAAGCTTTAAGGGAGGGAAATAACATTGGAAGATTAATGATGACGAACTGATTTGGAAGAACTCCAGCAGGACTGAAGCTTCCTTCCCCCCCACTCCCCAGCCCCTTTCAGTATTATCAACACAAAACAAAATGAGGAAAAAATAAACCATCTATGGAAAAAGGCTAAGAACTCCCCAAGGAAGATCTGAAACAATGAGATGAAAACAAAGGATGTGAGGATGCACAGCTCTGAGCAGAGGGAAAACACCCAGGTGGATTTCAAGGCTGAGAACAATCTTCAGACAGCCAGCGAGAATGTTTCAAGCAGACAAGGCTGGAAGAGCTCTATGTGTCACAAAGTGCCTTTGCTTCCTCTAGCAGACCTGGAGGATCCATGCAAAGGTGGTGAAGAACAATGGGGACATGGGAGCCCAGGCCAAATCTCTGGAGTACTGGAGCTGCTACTTATAAAAATGGGAGTTAAAAGCACCCATAAAAATCCCACACCAAACTGGTCAATGTTGTCCTTTCGAAGTGGAAATATGCCAGCACAATATTCAATTTAAATTCACCATAAAGAAGCAAAGGTGATTTTTTGTTTTATATAAGGCACAAAGTTACCTTAATACTTTCACAGAAACATATACAAGATACACAGAAACATAATTGCCACATCTGTTTGCATCCAAGGATAGCTTCAAAGGAAATGTGAGATAAAAGACAGACGGAAACAAAAAGAAAGCATAATGTTTTCAAGATGTCTCCACAGACTGTCATTACAGTATCGCTCTTCCATTGCCAGAATCAGACATTTACTTTTCCAGATGCTGTTTCTATACATGGTGGTATCTGAAGGAAATATGTTCTAATATTGGAGGGGGCTACTGCATCACCCGAGTACCCTCCTGGTATTCTATGATTCTATTTTTGGTTTCTGTGACTTTAGCAATGTACTTACCTTGCGTGGGGATATTAAAAATATCTGAAGCATATGATTATGGAACAGTTTCTCTTACCAGAGATTTCCTCCTGAACATATGTTATAAATTGCAAGTATTTATTGCATTTGCTGTAAAATGCATTAGCTAAAAAGAACAAATAGACCAATTATTACACAAAATTTTCACTGCAAAATCACCTACTATGCTATTAATGTTAACACTGCTAAATTGTTCGGTGTAATTCCAAGAAGATTCTTTCACCCACAGAGGTAATACCCTAATACTCTTATTTAACTGTTTATTATAATATTCTTATTTTAAATAATATTATAAATAACATATATAATAATATTAATTTTAAATAATACTCTTATTTAACTGTTGCTCATGGTCATGGATATTTAAACAAGATTATGTAATTACAAGGGTATATTAACTTTCATTAATTGTGACCAGGCACATATTACAGCTGTTACAGATATCAAGATAGGTAGCCAACTAGCCAAAGTTTAATTAGACACTTGCTATCTTATCATGTAACTCTTGGGGAATAAGAAGTTGAATACTGCAGAGCATTTTGATGACCACACAACTGAAAGCAAAAGCTACATAAACATGAAAAACACAGGATAAAACAACAAATTAATCCCACAGAGGATTGCATGCATCCATCACATAGATGGGTGTAGAATTCAGAAGAATGTCCAAGCCAATTGTTTGCTAGAAAACAATGAGAAAAACAAGAAAGCAAAGTAAATGAGGACCTGTCCCAAGCATGCAGAAACTCTGAAAGAGCATCAGAAAAGAGAAAGGACAATTTTTTGTGCTCCAATTTTTTTTGCCATTCCTCATTTCGGAGCCCCTCTTCCTTCTCTGCTGTTCAGGGTATCAGGGAAAAGAAAACATGCAGGGATGCAAATATCACAAAATATACCAAGTCATCAGTTTTGGTTATCAGGGAAGTCTCAAAATAGTAGCAGAGAAGGATTAAGATAGTGAAAGGCTTGGCATAAACCACAGCTAATTAGAAACGTGCCAGGGAGAGCTGGTCAGACATAATTAACTTGCTGAAAGTCATAGTGCCACAGCGCTACGAGCTGGGAGCCACGTCCTACAGCCCTTCAGTTTACACTAAACTGAGTGTGAGGGCATAATCCTACTACAGATGCTTTCTCTCTTTGCAATAGAGAACTGCAGAAAGTCAAGCTGAATCAGATCCTGCAAGAGACTTTAAAACAAGTGACTAGAAGCCTCCTAGCATGCAGGTGAAAAGGTGAAAAAAGAAAAATAACCCCAAACCTGCCATCACTGATGAGGTTTGTCTCAGGAACAACGCGTTTTGTGCAAGGCTGCCAGCCCAAGAACAGCTCTCTGAGTGGTGGTACCCACCCAAATTAACCACAAGAGAAACTGGAAGAACTGCAAAAAAGGTTGACATATTTGAGCAGCATCAAGATAGCAAAAGATTTTGAATAGTGACAATTCGGGGCAAAGACAAGGATGAATGAAAATTGCACCCTGAAATTCCAGCTCTCAACAGGTGAATTTCTTTTGCACATCTTCCACAACTTTTCCCCAGACAATCTTGAAAGTTCAGCTCAAGCTTTTAGACTTTGTTCTTGCCCCAGCTCCTTTTGAGTTCTTCGGATTAAGAAAGCACTTCCAAATTCCCTAATGAATAATCACATCTAAAAAGAAAATGCATTTCAGGAACAGATTAGTGCATGCATTGAATAGGAAAAAGAGAATCAGCCAAACACGATAACGTCTTACAGGAGGTCAAGAAGCATACACAAAAGAACCACAAAAAGTCAAGCTGAATCAGATCTTGCGAGGGACTTTAAAACAAGTAAGTAGAGGTGTTCTGGCATGCAGGTTAAATGGTGAAAATAAATAATTTAAAAAAACACAGAATCACAGAACACCCCCACAAAAAAAACAAACCACCCAAGGCCATTAAGGCAGCACAGATTGAGATGGGAGATAACCCACTGACAGCCACTCAGCCCCTTCTCCTGCCTGGCTTGGCTGCTGAGAAGGCATGTGGATGTCTGCACTGCTTTGCCCAGCCCAAGCAACCACAGTGTGCCACCGAGCTGCTTCCCACTGACCTGACTCACGCTGGGCTGAACCAGAGTAAATTCCACTATAAATTCTCTGGAAAGTGAGAAACACCTCGGATTTGAGGGCAGCTTACGCAAATGCAGAACAAACAGTGTGGTTGCTTGCACAAGCAGCACACACAGCTCATTCACCCAGGTGTCCTTTCCAGCCTTGAGCTCCCAACTTCAACGAGTGATGCCTACAGTGAAGGCAAAGAAACTGAACCTGTGGACAGCTGAAGCTATATCTATGCACACAATTACTGGCATGCTTTATTTATTTAATGCAGGTACAAGCCTGCCATGTGTCAGGAGACCAGTTCAATGTGACAGACCCTTCTCTGGACTACAAGTAAAAGCTTCTCATGCCTATATTGGTAAAAGACATGCTGGCATTGACCACTCATACCTCAGTGCAGTTCACACACACAGACTTGCACTGCACAGACTACATAATGTCAGAGCATCTCGAGTCTTCTGTGCCAAAAAGAGCTTCTGAATTACCCCTGGCTAAAGGCAAGGCAAAAGCAATTTCAAATTCTCTGTTATGTGCTGCCTTTAATTCTAGTCCTTCAGCGAATTTTCTTTAGTCACATTCACTACAAAATGCATGGCATGTTCCTGAGAGTCTTTCAGCTCAGCTGTGCTGGCTCCTACTTCATCAAAAATAGAAACTGAAGTAGCAGAACCTAAAAAGATATAAACCTCCTTTATTGTGTCTACTTGACTATATTAGCAGATGGCCATGCCTGAGACTATAAAATGCATAACAAATATTCTCTTGACAAGAGGGAGGAGTGCCTTTCAAGATCCACAGCATTAGTACAAGCAGCTTCAGTGTACCACCAGCACAGCACCTTTAGTAGTAACATTATCTCTGAGAGCTCTGAAGTGGCTGACTTCCCTGTGCTCCCCTCCTACCCCAGCCCACTGTATCGGCAGCTCAGCTATATCCTAGAACACCATTTAACTTGTCATAGAAGGAACTAGCTCTCCCATGCAGGCATGCACATGAGCTGCAGGCACGTGTGAGGAAGGAGACACGTGGCTCTCTGCCTGTGAAAGCTGTGCATCCCCACCTCACATACACACACACTCATGCTGGAGACTGACCCTGCAATGATGATGCTGGCAGCTAAGCTCCCAGCAGGAGGGACAGGACATCTCTGGGACACAAGCTGGGAGTTTGCTTTCAACTGCTGTTCAGTTTATCACCAGGTCTCACTGCTGGCTGTGCAGGATAGGCCCCTGAAGGGAAAGAGGCCGCTGCTTGTGCATGGAAGCATGCTCCAAATCAGACATAAAATAAGTGTTTATAAAAATAGTACAGACTTCACTTAGCCCACACCAGGCAGAGGCAGGATCCTCTTGGGACAGCCTTCAGTTTCCGTGCCCACAGAATCACATCTCCAGGCAATACTGGTAGCAGATACAAAGTCTGAAACCATTATAAGGAATGAGATGCTTTGTTAGCAAAGGCCAAAGCAGTTGAGCACTGCAGGAGCAGCAGAGGGGACAGGGAGTGTGAGGAGAGCAGCACAGCTTGGAAATAAATTCACCTTTCTTAATAATGGCTTAGTGTGAGATAAGTGTAAATTAGGTTCCTCTTTCCCCAGCTACATACAAAACACCAAAAAAACATTTCATTTACAGCAGCTACACAATTATTTGGGTTGTCAGAAATAAATTAATTTAGAAATACCATTACTGCATTTAGTAGCTGTACTTTGAGCTTAACTCATTAATGCTACCCTAAATGTTCCTGTAGGTGTAGTCTCTGAGTGTATCTCCCACTGTCCACCCCATTTCCATCAGCTGGAGAGAAAGCATGCAAAGGTAACACAAGGACAGGGCAGGGCTGTAAAAAACAACAGAAATCTTAGCTGCAAGTTCTTTGAGGGATTTCAGGGTTGTGATGAAGTATTCTGAGAGTTAGAGTATCTCAGGTTGGAAGGGGCCCATAAGAACTATCAAGTCCAGCTCTCTGAGCCTTGCAGAGCTAAACTAAAACTAAACCATATGAGTAAAAGCACCATTCAGCTGCTCCTTGGACTCTGACAGGCTCTGACAGTTATCTGTGAGCTTGGATTTTTATTTATTTATTTCTTTAAATATTTATTTAGATCAAAACACAACAGCATTTTTTTCCCAGGGGAGCAAACAAAAAACCACAAGCATTACTAGAAACTAAACAAACCCATTTCTCAGGAAAAACTACAATAACTACATGATCTTACAGACATCAGGAGAGACAAGACCAGGCCTCCTCAACCCCTCAAAGCAGGCAATCCACCAGTAAATGTTTATCTACAAGGTTCTTCAGCACCAAGTTCATTTAACTATCAAAACCATAGATACCAGCATTGATAGATTATTTCAAACAGATATTAATGCCTACAGACCTGTCTGCATATTGGCACTTTGCAAGAGCACAGCTTCCTCATCCAGCTGAGTAAGCCCTCAGGGCTATTATATTATGAATTGACCTTTGAGTGCCATGAGAAATGTTACCATCATTCTTTTCAGGGTGTTTGTTTTTTTCCAGAAGGGAGCAAAGGAGGGAGAAAAATCCATTCTGAAGCAGTGAGCTATTTTCACACTATAAATGCATCTTGATGAATGGAATTTTCATTACAAATGTGTCTGACCTTTAGTAAATAGACCTGCTCCTTTAAAAGCCTGCTCTGATATCTATTAAAGACAAGGGAAAGACTTGCAGAGATTTCAGCTGCAGATGCATCAGACACAAATAAAATTAGATAGCACTGGCTCCTCAGCTTGCTATATAAGACATTTTCATAAAACTTTAATATATTCTTAAACTTTAATATTATACAATCAGTATGTAGTAATTCAAGGTCTTTGAAAAAATTGTCAATAAAACCTATAGTAGGCAGATAATTTCCCAGATTAATTTTGTGCTTATCTTTTTCATAAGACTTTATTAAACTGTATTCCTCTCTTTGTTAGCTATTTTTATGGTAAGTGGGCAAAAAGAGAGCACAGATACAAATCAGTACATGTAACTCTTGCCATGCTGCAGACCCAAAATCTTTGCAGAAACACTTTCTTTTTTATCTGAGGTGTTTGTATGCAGAATGGATTTATGCTTGTGAATCCTCTAGGCAGCTGTCAGCCAGTAGGAAGGAAATGGGATCTTTTGCAAAGACATTTGTAATTGTAATTGTCAGATTTGACAAATAAGGAAAGTTGAGCATCATCTTATCTCCACATTATATATGAGAGCAAGATTAGTAGTCGCTGTCTGGGTTTTATTCAGTTTGTGCGTGCACAAGTTCAGTCCCTTTAGCTGGAATTAAATGTACGGAAGAAACACTGAACCCCTAAATGCTTAATCTCAATAATCAGATATTCTCAATTGATGTGCCAATTTTCTAGACAAATTCTTTGTCACTACTGAAGTATCATTAACTAACACATTTTGCTCCTTCCCAAAGCACAGATTTGACGGATGAGTAATTCTACCACTTTATGGCATCCACAGATTTTGTTCAAAACATTGACAGCTTTCACATAGTCATTCCCACTGAATTGCAATGTATTGCTCTTTAAACAGCATTTCCTCACCACTGAGAAATATTCACGAAGATATGCTAGCTACATAAATATTTAAGTTGGAATTTTATATCTCCATCCCTGTACTAACCAACAGAAAAAAGCTGGCCATAAATTATAGCTGTAAGAAGCACTAAAGGCACCTGAAATCCTGGATCAACCTGCTGTTGCTGACAATCAACCTCTACTTATAAAGTGGTGAGGTGCTGGCATCACTTTTCATTATAAATCCCAAAACAGCAGAAGTAAACAAGTAGCTAATATACATTTTATGTAGGAATAACAAACCACAGATGGCAGAAAGTTTCTGATGAGGTTATTTACCTCCATTAGATATGTCAACTTGGTAAATTTTTTCAGTAGGACTGATTGCAGTTTTTATAAATCTCCATTAGGAAATCTTTATTTCATCCTGGATGAGTCAGTAATTCTAAGTGGGATGGGGAAGTCTAAGCAACCAAACCTGCAATAATAAATAGGCTTGAACACTGGAGAGGGGCAAGGCATGGAATTGGACCAGGGTGTCCAAGCCTCACACCGGCATTTTCCTTCTCAGCATTGTCTCTCCCTTCTTTCACCACTCTCTAGCACTCCCCACTGCTCCCAGAAAAGCTCTTTAAGAGGTCTAATCAAAGAAGGATATTGAGAGAGGGCTGGAAATCACAATGAGGTTTTGGGACAGGAAAACCCTTTCCTACTCGGCTCCATAATAACCTCCTAAGATTAAGCACTGCATCCATGAGCCGTGCCATAGGTGGTAATAATTATGCTATTTGAGAATATAGAATTATTCTGCCAGACTTGAAGCAAATCCAATTTAATTCCACTAAACTCAGCTTGAGTTATTGCTGATGTAAGACAGTGCAGTGCGAGTTTCACGGACCACATGGCACCAGCAGACCACGTACCAAGCACAACAGACCTAAGGCTGAGATTCAGCAGGTGGGGATCACAGCAGGGTAGCCCATGGAGCAATGTGTGCTCTCCCAGCCTTGCTGCCTCCCTGGGGTAACTGGGCTTCTGTATTAAAAGAAAAAGCAGTAAAACAAGAAAGAAACCCACAAAACAACCTGCCAACTGTCAAAGCTGCCTCTTTACCTCTTCACAAACACTTTGCCTACACACTGGAGCTAGGAACCATTCTTTGCTTGAGAGGAGGAGACCTTGCTGGACCTTCTCTACCTCCTATTTCCCAAGTCTCCAGATGGGGTTTACTAGGAATAGGACTGCAGGGGAGCTTGGTTTCAATACTGGCTCATCTGAGGAGCAACAGCCTACTTACTATTGACCTGTTACATGACACCTGAGAGAAGCATTTCATCCTGGAGACTGCAGTCACTCTCTGTGTAAACCAATCAGCTCATGTCCTTAAAGCCATGTTGCCAAAGGAGGAGGAAAAATACCCAATCTCTCCTGCCAGAGCTCAAACTGCATCAATGCAAAAGCCACTGGGAAATTCTCCAAGCCCTTAAAACTTTATCATGGTCTTCAACAATATAGTTTCCTTTTGAGTTTTTTCTGACTTGCCTGCTCCAGTCAAGCACTCACACAGAATGTTGATAAGGGAGCACAAAGAGGAGAGCACAGAACAGTGGCAAGTCTGTCCTAGCCTGGAAGGAGTGAGGAATGAACCTTGTAGACTGGAGTCAAGCTGGATGTCACAGGCACAACTTCCCTCATAACTTGTTTTACCCAGTTTGTCATGTGAGATTATAAACTCCTGCACCACACCCCCCTCTTCAGTCATGAATAACCAGTGACTCTCTGTGCTAGAGGATATAATGCAGATATTCCTTTGTCAAACAAGGACTTGTTTTCTGTGCAAACTGAAGCAGAGTGTATCATGGAAACAACTCAGGTATTTTTAGATGTGAAAATGCATCAATACAGTAAACTGGGACACCGAAAAGAAAACATAGCCAGTGTCCAGCAGCACTGCATTTTGAATGCAGTGATTAAGGGATTGTATTAACTGAAGAGCTATTAAGTCTGCTGTAGCTGACAGTGGTGGAGGTATTCCTGACAAGGCTCATCCTCCTTACAAAGGCTTGTTGGTTTCACTATGCATCAGGCAGCCGCCTCAGGAAAGGCAGCCTAGCTTAATTCAAATAAAAGGCACAACTCTAAAAAAAACTAGTGCCTATAAAAGCTGATTTTACTCCAGGGCAAAAGCTGAGCTGCTCGAGTATCAAAACAGACCAAGGTCACCCTCAAAATGGCATAGCAAAGGACAACCATCAATCAGCAAAGCACTTTTATTTTTAAAGTGTACTTTTTCAGCCGGTAGGAGAAAAGCACTTATTGGTAAAGTCCTCGTTTACTGCACTGATTTTAACCAAACTGATTACCGTATAGGGCAGCACTGGTATTTATTTGGATACAATTAAGTTTTTGCAAAGGGTTGTTAAACACGTTACAGATTCCGTTAAGCACAACTCAGCAGACATTACAAGCTGCACCTGAGGGTTAGTGACATGCTCTGAGGTTAATTTGGCTCTAGACACAAGGACTTCATTCAGCTCCTACAAAACTCAATCTGATGGGAGTTGGAGCCCACTGGGGTAAGGATGGTCTTGCAAGGAACAAATCCTCAAGACAGACAGGAAAATACCTGAAACTCAGTGAAAACTGAGACGCTAAATCCTCATTAATGTAGCATCAGCTTTTACTGACATGGCTGAGTACAGTCAGAGCCACCAGTATCAATAATTAGAGATTTAGCTGATGTGCAAGATCCTAAAGGGCTGGGGCTCCTTGTTTCAAGGGATCTCCATAGCCCATAAATTGTCACTAATCTAGGGAAAAGCAGAGTGCTGATGGGATGAATAGCTGCTCATATAGCTTTCCCCTGCTGAAATTAAATGCTGGGTCACTGAACTCCATGGGGATCCTGGTTGGATTTTAATGCTGACAAGGTTTTACCTTAGGGCCACTATACAAGCACATTTGACTATAGATAGCCAGACACACTAGAGATTCCCAATGTACAAGAAATACAAAAATAACTACATAGTTCATTTTAATTATGCCAAGTACAGCATGAATGGAGCAGGAAGAAACAAGCACAATACTGCGTTATTAAAATATACAAAGGATAGACAAATAGAGAGAATGGAAAAGGAGCAACAGTGAAACAACCCAAACATCAGCCTTTTTGAGAATACTTATTTTTATACCTCTCTAAATTAAAAAGAAAACAGAGACCTTTCCCCCTCTCAGTGTCACTTGCACTACAGTAACCCTGAAATCCCACCTCAGATGGAACTAGTATTTCTACTAAAAGAATATAGAGTGCAATACGATCACCCAGGAACAAGGCACTCAATATCGTCTGTTCATTTTCCAAATATACAAATTTTTCCCCCACTCATTCTTTTCAACCACTAAAAACCAGTATTTAGATGAGAGGGGTTTTCCCTAATAGCTTTTAAAGCAATAGTATCTTTAAAAAGATCAGAATTGCTCTGATTGTAAATCCTCTCCTCTAAATTCCCTCAAACTACCTTCTAGTCTTGAAACATCATTGAATCACTTGGGGATAGACCAATTTGACAATTATTTCATTGACTGCGACAGTCATTTCACCAAGGAATTGTAACAACTGAGATATTCCTAATCACGGAGTGGGAAATAAAGATGAGGAGATGCCCTCGTCTCTTCCTGGTCTCTCTTCTGCATTTTGTTGGGAGTGGGACCAGTTGGAGCTGCAGTGGCACATCCCTGGTGCTAGGTTCCTGCCAGCCAAGGTGGAGCTGCAGTGACACATCCCTGGTGCTAGGTTCCTGCCAGCCAAGGTCACCAGTTTGCTCTGGGAAGCAGCTGTACAATGCTACTTAAATTAAGAGCTGTGCAATTTCCTCCACGAAATGTCGTTCAAGTCTGTGGTTTTCAACCCTATTTCAGACATACACATAAAACTGAAATGTAAAATTCCACTGAAATAAAACCTGGGGAGTTGGCCAGGCTTATCTAGGAGCTTTGCTGCCAGCTAGGATGTCCTTGAAGCCCAGCAGCTCATTTTTGTCTGGAAGCTCAGGAATAAGCACTTCAGTTACTCCAAGTGGCAGCTCTGGATTTCTCTGGCGCCAGCACAAGCTCAGATGCTATAGAAGCAACAAGCTTTCACCCAGATTACCAGCAATGCAGGGTTCAGATGTGTCTGCCCAACGTTCTCTGCTGCATGTCCCATTCACCCCAACTATAGCCCCCAGCCCCAATGTAAGTGCCATGGTGGATTGGCTGCACCAGGTGCTCATGAGGGCTCTCCACAGGCAGCACCAGCTCCCATCCACACCTCCTCTAACTCCTCGGTGGAAATCACAAACTGGACAATACCCATTTCATATACACATCTCTCCAATACACAGGAAATACTACAGAGCTTCCTATCTGTATTCTCATGAAGACCATGCCTAGAATTTATTCAGACTGAGTTTCAGTTTAAACTCCACTGTGTCTATAAATATCTCCTAGAGGCAGGCAAAGACAACTACTTTTATGTTCTCACAGCACTTTTTTCTCTAGCTTGGTTCATGTAGAATATCATTTTAGATGTTGCTGTTTCTCTTTTTCCCAACTGTAAATATTTGGTTGCATTTTCATTGCTTCTTGTCCCTTATCTTTAATATCATATAAATAGAAGCCTGCACAGCTTCTCCATTTACAGATACATCAAGATTAATTTGCATGCTGAAAGCTTGAATCAAATATTTTAAACCGGACATGGATAAAACAGTAATCCACTGCTGGGCTGAATTCCAAACAAATAAATAAAATAGATTTCACATGAAAGCAATAAACAATAGCAACGCCAATTACTCATTAGAATTCCCGCTCTGCCAACATGAATGACAAATACCTTATAAAAGCTACGAAAACAACAACAAAACTTTCAATCCCCCTAACTATCATTACTATTCAAACTTTCCTCCTCGTCTAGACTATGTTGGTATTTCACAAATACTTCAGAGCTCCAATGCACTTAGGGGTTAGAGTTTATTTGAATACTGAAACTGGCCTATGTGATGAGAAAGAAATCAAAGCATTTCCATTTAATTCCTAATTCACCTGTAAAACAGCAAAATGTCATGGCTCATTCTTTTTCTGGGCCCCCAATGGTATTATTTTTAAACAATGGTATTGTTTTTGTCTGTCTGCTGCAAATACCCACCTTACTGCAGGGATACACCATGAGATTTTAAGTGCTGCCCTAAGCAAGCTATTACCAACCCAAGAGTCACCATGACTCACACACATCCCCACGTCTGAGTCACAGCTACTCCTCTGCTCTACTACTCCCTTCCAAGATTCGCGGGAGGCAATTCACTCTCTAAGAGTAATTACGCCCGCCCGGAAAACAGAGAGGCTTAGTATTGCCAATCTGTAGTATTCAAATACTATGAGTCAGCCTTGTCCTCTCTAAAGTCATGTGGCTGACTTAGAAAGTCACGTAGTTTTAAAAATATTAAGTTTGTGGGAATTTTTTAATTCACTTTCTTATTGTTATTTTTAGCTGGTTTAAAAGCATGTTTTTCTCTCCTATCTCCTCTCTTCTCTGCTCTCCTACAAAACGAAAGGCAAGATTCTCACATATTGACTCGATTTTATGCTTCAGAAAAGACGCTTCATAATAACCAGCTTCATAATAACCTCATGTGGTCTGAACCAGTGGGAGCATAGGGCCACCTTCCATGGTCTGAACAGACACAGTCCAAACTACGATGCCAGAAATTCACTCCAAATTTTACATCTTTGTGGGTCATCCCTCTCAGTGCTCTGCTGAGGGAATAATATTTAGCTGTTATAGCAGGGAGCATCTCTATTAATATCAGGGTTTTGTGAAGGATGGCAGGATCTGTTTCAAGCCCTCCGAAGCAGGAATACGAACTGAGCAATGGCTGTTACCTGGAAAATCTCACTCAAATCTTAGGGCTTCCATAGGTACAAATTAACTTTTCTGCAACGATTACTCCCCCTCGCTTTCTGCTTGGGATGGCCACCACACAGCCAAAACACATTAAAACTGGTTGACCCCAGAGACCCCACATCCTCCTGCACACGCACTTACACCACTGAGTGATGCTGTTAAACCAGAACTACACAAGCAGGGATCAGGATCTGCTCCACTTCCAGCCAGCAGATCCTCATGGATCAGCCTTGCCAGCTCCTCACTGCAGCCCAGCAAGGGCCGAGTGGCCATATGGGACTTTTGGCCTACAGCCTTCAACTTTATCTCCAGTATACTGAAGTCAGACCTAAATATTATACACAGGGGAGGTAAGAGGGCTGTGTATATGCAGAATTTATATGTATGAGAGGAACAAGTACCCAAAAGAGCATCCCTGCAGTAGGTGACTGCCTTTTTGAGTGCCTGCCTTCAGGGCTTTTCGTCTCGAAGACATGCATAAGGCTTCTTGTAGCTTCGTAATGAAAATCCCTTCCCTTGCTGTTGTGTAATATCTCCCTACACAGCAGAGCTCAAAGCAAACCAGCACTGCCCTGGGCTTCATGAATACCGCAGCCTTGATCTCCTCTTAGGTCAATGCTTGTGTCAGGAAGGCTGCATGCTAGTGTGAGGATCCATCCCTGCTGCCTGCAGGTTTGGGACACACATGCTGGCTGTAGGGTTCATAGAACAGAGCTGTGGCATCACTTCAGACAGAAAATAAAGGCAAATGCAAGCGCAGAAAAGAAGGCAAGACAGGCTGATGTTTTCATTATAAAGGAAGAAATCCAATAGTCTCCTGAAGTATAGTACTTGTTTGCTTTTTAAACAAAGCCAGCAACTACAGAATCACCACTCTTTTTCTCCCAGCTCCCACCAGTATCCTGAATCACTTTGTCATGAAATCCTGTTGTGAAGGTGGATTGAAGCTTTTGGTCAGGTTATCTTTCAGCATTTAAATAAACAGTACATACAAGGTCTATGTAAGCTGCTTAGCAGCAGTTCCTTTTCCTTGCCATTCACAAGAAGGGTACAAAGAAGCACACAAGAATGTTGCCCTATTCTACAACCCCCTTCTCCTAGGAAAGGGGACACATCTTTGAATATAACACGATTTTCCTTATTCTAAACAAAAAATCTTTACCAGCTGTCAGATGACAGCAGCTCCTTACATGTTTCATAATTGGATCACAAGACAGCATATTCTTCTAAGAGTTTTACCCCCAGGTTTAGGCATCTCTGGCTTGGTCATCCTGAAGTTTGGGATGAACCTTCCTTATTAGCGAAGAGAAATCATATAAATAGAAACCAATATAAAGCATACAAATATGAAAGGAAATCTTCCCATAATGTTCAAAATACCTTTACACTGTCACAACTGAACTGAGCACCCATATACATTCATACAACAAATACATCAGTCAAGACAGACCACTCCGTAGAAAAAGCAAAATATTATATACATCTAAACAACAATTTTCCCCACGAATGGCATTTTGGAAAGAACAAACCAGAACAGCCTAACACTCACAAGTGCTTAACACCCATAATAATGACAGCTATAACAAATAAGTATAAAAGAAAATCCTGTTGAGACATGAATATCAATAGATAAAGCCATCAGCTTTTCCAACTGGACTTTTGTAGTCATTGTACTGGGACACATCTGTGACTAAGTTGCAGTGAACAAGATGTTCTCAAAGGCACAAGTGAAGAAGAAAATCTTACAATAGGGTAAACATTAAACCTATTTGGTGGGCAGTGATGTGTTGCTCTCTGAAAACGAATACTGTTCTCCTGTATTTAATCCCCAATGACTCACACACTCCAGTATTCTTTAAGAAAGAGTATGTTGGCAATTTTTAGCCCACCTCCCCAAGGCATTATCTTGCTGTCAGGAGGTTACCATAAATCCCAAGTGTCCAACTTGCTTTCATCAATGTCAGAAAAAGTCCTTTGAGACTTTTTTCCCCTGCAGGGAACCATTCACATCCTCACCCTAGTAATCCTTGCATGAATTTTTCAGCAACATCAGTAAAATAATAACAGAAACGCTATAGTACATCATTTTTAATGCACATACCAAGCCCTACATGAACCAAACCACCAATTGCACTCAGGCTCACAGTGCATCGGCGTCGCTTGTAACTACCACAAATAATCTAATCACATAGCTTTGTTTGTAAGACTTTAAATCCAACCATAAACACCCTCACCTTTGATGATCCTTCCCGATTCCCACTATGCCTACCCACAGAAACCTGGTCTAGGTTGTGACATGTGGAAATAAAAACCATTTCATGTTTCAGTATGTTGTTGCTTCTTTTTCTCACCAAGGGGTTACACAAGGAGGGGGCAGGTCTAGCTAACTCACTTGCTCCCCAATGGGAAAAAAAAATAGAAGGGATAAACAACCCTGCTTCCTCAACACATGAATCCATTTTCTGTTCAGAAGTCCAAGGCTGACATCCCAGTGAGTCCTGCCCCTACTGGGAGTCCTTGCTCTTGGCTTTCTTCTAGGTTAAACACTGCCTCTCTCCCTTTTTGCAGTGCTGCAGAAGGATACAGCATGAACCAGACAAACCAGAGTTTGCAATTAATCTGCAGGAAAACCCCTGTCCATTCAGCTCATTTGCTCATTAGTTTTGCGCAGCTCATTGCCTTGGGTATCAACTTGCTGTTGTTTCATCTGTCACCACACAAAGGAGCACTTAATTGGTCTTTCTAGTCACTGTAAATGAAGGAGGTTAGTATATCCATCAACTTTAACCAGCGTGGCAAATAAAAAATACACTTTCCACAACAGCGCCCATTAATACCGTTAAGCAAAGCAATATTTTAAGCCCTTTGAAAGCATTAACACTATCACTAATTTTCAGTTGTTTCAGTCCCACAAGACTTACAAGGGGCATGAGGTTTTACAGCAGTTATGCATACATCTAAGATCTTTGAGGGACCTGAGGGCAGTACACCAGAAGCAATACCACAATTATTATGCTGCACAGCGCTTCAGAATTATAACCCAAATGTCAGTTGACTACTTAGCTTTGTATATGACACTTCTAAAAACCTAAATATTCAGGAACATGCAATTTATTTTACTGGGAAAATATGCCACAAAATCTGCACATTGTAATTTCAGGGCTTTGTGTTTGTCCTTTTAAGCATTTAAGAATTGTTGGATTCTCCAGGCCTACAATCACAAATACATGAATGTATTTGTCAATATCTGCCTTTATTCAGATGTCTGATGAAAAGTGTACCTGAGTTTGCGCATTCTGGACTCTTCTGGCAGATTCCTACCTGAAGATAAATTGCCATCATCCACTTTCCTGTTCGCAAACCTCTGGCACTTGATCAGTCTGTTTGTTCCCATTCAGCTAGCAAAAGGAAAACTTTATTTTTCAGGAACAAACTTTCAGCAATTGTAGCCTTACAATAAGCAAATGCTCCATCACTATTTTAAGAAGAGACTGAGTAATAAATCACTCGCCCAGTTTTCTGGACACAATATGTGTGACGGCAATGGCTAACTTAATATTCTATCCAAACTACGTACAGCAAGTCAAGTTTGAAGTGCCTTGAAAGGCTGGTGGCAAAATTTAGCTTGGTTCAAATTCTGGCCTCAGTCAGATTTGGAATATGTTAGGGACTCCAGGAGGGAAGAAATGGAGTAACACAGACCAGAGCCTGGTCTAATGCCAGCCTCTAGGCTTGTTTCTCTATTATATTGTACCACATGTCTTCACTTACCTCAGTGAAATATGGATGCAAAACATCACCATTTACGCTCTCAGTGTAAAATTACCAAGCAAAGAAAAATAACAGCATTTTAAATCTCTCACTTTCTCAAAGACATCAACTTTTTTTCCCCTCCCTTTTTTTAAGAAGGAAAGAGAAAATACATTAAAAAAAAATCAAAATGTGTAACATAATTGAAAAACAAAGCAGCTGAAAAAATCAGAGCAGTAATAGGATCTCCTTGGAAGAAAGCAGGTAAGATCTGGAAAGCCACATGGACAGGGTCAGGTTTTTAAACCCTTAACAGAACTAAGCATAATCTACCATCCTTCCACCTCTGATCTCAGTCCCTCGTTACTCTCAGTGACAGCCACTGCAAGAAAGAGTCATGAAGATACAAAATATGAATTTATATTGATTTTTCCTTTCAATACCAAGAGTATTCTCTCTGGGAGAAGGTACGGAATGACACATGTAACACCAATAATAAGTTATCCAGAATTTAAATAAGAGGCACGAAAACTGAAGGCCAGATCTTCAGCTGTCAAAAAAGAAAGCCAATATATCCGTGCTGATTTGCAGCAGCCATCAATCTAACTGTACGCAATTAGCCCCTGCAGGGTCTTTGTAAATACTGATTTTTAATTGAATAGACCTATACTTTGTATTCCAGCTTCATGCAGAAACATACATATACATGGAATATATTTTTCTTTAGCTGTTCTCACTTTTCCAAAGTGGATTTCTTAGGATTATTATATACAAAATATTTCTGGTTGAAAAGAAATTTTTAAAGCCAAAGCTCCACATGGATTCATTTGTCAATGCAAAATAACAATAAATCAAAGCTCAGCTGTCATGGCAGCACTCCATGTGCACTCTTGTGCAAACTCAAGAAAGTTTCCTTTTAGCTTCCGGTTCTATTCCTTCTTTATGCTTGTGGCACAGAAAGTTGTCAGTTAAATTACTGGCCTCCACATTGCCTGTTCTAAAGTTTGTATGACTTTATGGACGACTTTCTGAGCAACCAATTCCCTGTTCCATGACAAGAAGAACAATCTGGTGTTTTGCTTTACTGTGCATATCATTCACAGTTTATTTTTCTTCATTCATTCATTTCATACTTTAGGGAAAAAAAAAAAGGCTTGGAGAATGCCTTTTCAGGGAAGACAATTTCAACTAAGCCTCCTCAGCTTTTCTTTTACAAGGGAGACATTAGTACTATGTCATACTTAACAAAGCACTTTGTAAGCATCCATTAATCATGTAGTGCTCCTGAGAGGCACATTATGTAATGTTTAATCTGCTCAGCTGAGGCTGTAAGCACAAGAAACCTCTCAAAATTTTACCAGCTTTACAATAAGAGGGGACATATTTTAAGTACGACCAGTGTGAGCAAGCAAGCAGTCGCTCTCCGTCCTCCAGGTCTCTTCATCAACAGTAAATTTTCCCCATTGATTGTAACAGAGCTATGTCTATGTCCACAAAAAGCATGCAGTTTTTGCTTCCAAAAGCCACTGCATATTTTTTACATGCAATTTCTTGGTGCCCAAGGGATGATTTGCAAAGATACTGATGGCTTCTCTCACCAGCCACGTATTTCCTAATGCTACAACACTTGGATGGGTTGAAGTGGAGCCTCTGAGCAGTGCAGTCCTCCCCAGCATGAGGCCAGCTTGAAGATCACCAGCTCGGCAAGAGGGTTGCTCTATATCCCTTTCAGTGGGTACTTCATGAGAAATGAGACCTCTGTGCAGAAAAGGGACACCAGTCACAAGTACTCATGAGTGAGTTATCCATGAGCTGCCTCCTTCTACACTGCCAGTACAAATATCTTTTATAACTAACACCACCTAAACTCTGCAGAAATCTCTTATTCCTTCCTCACCCTTATTCAGGATCAGCCAGTCCTGACTCTACATCGACGTCAGTGCTAGCTTTGAAGAAAAATCCATCCTCTTGAAAGATTAAATGGGAAAGGAAAGCAGCTGTGAGCCCCAGACAAAGGCTTTGCATTGCCTGTGTCAAATAGGGTCCAACAAACATGTTGTATGCATTAATATTCACCTTTAAAGTATTGTTTCTTAATATTCATATATAGTGATTGAAACAATAAAGGCAGAGGAAGAGAATTCACAAAAAAATTCATAGGAAAGGTGTCCTTTGTATTTTTTGGTTTATATCTTCCCTTTAAATCTGCATTACCAGTACAGGAAACCATTTATATAGTGGTATAACTATTGATATTTTTTATCAATGTAATATTGATATCCACAGCAATTGATAATTTGGGCATGAAAACCTCTTTCTTTTTCCTCCTTACAATCAATAGAAAAATTCTAAATTCACAAAATCCTTGCTTCCATCACAGCCAGCAGATACTCTGAAATCACCTTGACAGAGAAATATAGTGGTATCTGTGTATGAACCTGAAGGAAGTCAGTCTGACAGCACCTCTGGAGATGAGTCATTTGTACCACCATGGCCACCTGCGTCCGCTGGTCTAAGACACACAGAGCTGTTACCAGTGTCATTTAGATGCGGCCCTTCTCTCCTGAGACGAAGGCAGTAAATGAACAAATAAAGACAGATCACCTTTGTAACTCACAGAGCTACTGAAGCCTAAGAACATGAGCATTTTCTAGTGCATAGGCCAGCTCTAATCAGTTCCATCAGTATATAATAACGAGTGAGGGTTCAACTCTTAAATCCACAGTAAATTCAGTAGAACTACTGCACATCAAGCTGGTATCCAGCTGGATTTTGCTTTTCTGGCAAGAACCAGCAAGCCACAGAAGTCTGCTCAATGGTGTCCTTCAATATGTGTTAATTTGCCAGCAGCCACTGAGGAACAAACACAAGCAGCAGTTGAGAAGGAAGGTGAAAGTGAAGCATAGAGGTAGTGGCACAGGTTCAGCAGTAATGGAAGCGGTGCTGCAAGGAATGGGGCAACTTATTTGCGTGGACATGCCAAAAAAGCTAAAGGGCTCAGTAAGTTATCAGAGCTCCCTGCAAAGCTCTCCTTCCTGCTGAAGGCAAGAGTAGGGAAGGGCCCTGAGCCAGGACCTGGCACCAACAGAGCAAAGAGCACCAAAGCAGCAGAGCTGCCCTCAGGGGCTCATGGAGATCAAAGAGAGAACTGCTGCAGCTTCTGCAGTGGGGACAGGACTGCAACAGGGTGGGAAGCACTAAAGGGAAGTTACAGCCAGTTCCCTCCCTCCATCTATACACCTAGCTACTGTTTCCTGAAAAAAAAAAAAAAAAAAAAAAAAAAGAAAGAAAGAAAAAAAAGCAGAATATATAATATAATTATAGATAATGAAGAATATCTATATTAGGAATATATACAGAATCATAGAATGGTTAGAGTTGAAATGGACCTTAAAAATCATCCAGTTCCAAACCCCTTGCCATGGCCGGGACACCTTCCACAACACCAGGTTGCTCAAACACACATACATACATACATACATGTGTGTTTCAGGATCAGAAGATTGTCTTAGTTACTATGTTTTTCCAGTCACTAATGGAGAGATATTGATCTGCCTTTTGATACAAACAGGTCAAGTTTAAATCATTCATGATTTAAAAGTGGACAACTGCCCCCATTCTGTACCGCATATAGCTTTCTAGGAAAGAAATTACCATTTTTAGGCATTCTTCTAATTTTGCATATTCCCCTCCCATCTCCCGGTTATCAATATTTCAGTTCCACTACATGAAAAGTTTCTTTGCTACTTGTGTTTTCTCTATTGCCATGGATCCCCTGTGCAGTTTTTAAAACTTCCATTTTAACCAGTTCTCTATTTCAAAATGTCTTGCTTTGTAGAGTACAAAGCTTTTCTAAACATTCATTTTCTAGGTATGGACCTGCTTCCTGTACTGCTTTTATTATTAGCTGGCACATTCAGGCAAAAGCTGAACAATAGAATTACGCTATCAAGACAACAGGACTGTATATTTAAAGCATGCTATCTGTCCTACCAGCCTATGAAAAAAAAAAATCAGCAGGTTCACACTTGTGAGCTAGTTATAAGAGTTTCTGCAGCTCTCCTTGAAAGGATCTATTTAAATGTTGTATGACATCTATTTTCTCTCTGGGAATATCTTTGTAGTGTTTCATCTTTCTTTGCCATCAAAAAAAGAGCTGGCTATACTGCAGCCCACTGAGGATTGAATATTCTCAGGCTCCCTGGAAGCTGCTGCCTGATTTCACGTTTTCTGACATCACTGAATCTAACACCTCTTTTTATCATTATTCAATTAAAAGTTCAGGGAAATAGCTTAGTTTTTGCTAGGTTTCTTGAATTCTTATTGTTCATCCATCACTGCACAAATGCACCCTAGCATGCACACAATATCAGGGAGCTGCTGGCAATTAGTAAGAGCAGGAAATGAGGACACCTGAGCTCTATTCTCAGCCCTGACACTGGCACGCAGTAGTGGCACATCCCCTGGGGCAGGTCTGGGAAGTGTTTCTACAGTGCCAAGGAACTAGTTGATAATGTTGTTTTAAAGAAAAACAGGGAAAGTGGGGAGAAGATGGAGAAGATTGCTTTAAAAATCACAGGAACACTGGCAAAACATGACTGGAGTGTCCTCTTTTCAGGGCATGTCATGTGAGGTCGCTGGGACCAGACATCACAGCGCTGACTCACAATTACATCACCTTTTCAGAATGAATAAAAATGTGGCAATGTACATAAATAACCCTGTAAATTCTAGAGGATGCGTGACTGGCATCTATTCCTTGAGCACAAACAGCATTTGCCTACATTACCGTTCAAGCTGCCTTCTTGTTTAAATAATTTATAATAAGCCTGAAACACAAGATGACTTGGGGAATGGAGGTTAACCCAAGTTTAAAGCAAGATATGATTCTTTAATGCTGAATAGTGGAGAAGTGGAGTACTTCTGCCCAAATGCATAATATCAGACCACAGGGCACAGCTACAAACACTCAGTTCAGTATCTGTGAGCAAGTTCTGCACTGGGGAGAAGTACTTGTCTAGAGGGGCTATGGGATTAGACTGTAGAAAACAGCTACTGCCCTTCTTCCTTCTGCTCTTTTTCTGTGTGCAGATGCAGATGCAGAGAGAAAAACAACATCCCAAGGAAGCATCTCTGTACCCATCAGGTCACGATGACCAGATCTCTCACCCTGCTTTGAATTCACCCCCATTCTTCACATGCTTAAGCCAGTACGAATCAGAAATGTAACCCACTTGAAGCCTAAGGCATTGTGCTAGTGCAAGTATGGTGCAGCAGGAGATCATGCCACACAGGAGAGGAAAAGCCTGTGGCTGCACTGCCCGGCAGGGTGAGCCCAAGGGCTCTGATCCAGCTGGGCAGGGCTGGACCCCACTTCAGATACTGGTGTCAGAGAGCCCCAGCAGTGGCATCAGCCATTCATTTCCATGATCACTGCTTTTTCATTTGAGAAACACTTTTTCTTCAAAGCTCTATACAGCAATATTTTATAAATTGGAGCTCTGGGACTAGGGGATCTCTTTGGTCATAGTAACAGTGACAGAATACAAATGCATCAGCTTCCCTGAGAGCAATTCAGGTACCAGCAAAGGAAAATTTCTGCTCGTGTATGTCTGCTTATTTATTCCCCTTCCATCCTCCTTTCTTTTTGTTGTTGTTTGCACAACAGAACAGTGCTGTTGAACAGAATGATATTATATACTATAACGTGCTACAATAAGCAGTCTGCAAAGAAAAGCATTTGCTTTAAAAGATCACTTCCAAATTGCGTAAGATGTAGCAGCAGATGTGCAGGAGCAGATCAGCCACTGGGAGAGAAAACCAACCCACTTCACTTATAAACTCAATTTACAAATATACCTTTCACCATTTCATCTGATGTTTGTACATACACACACAAAAGCCTTGCAGTATGCAAAACTTTCTATTAAATACACCAGCACTCAGAAAATTCTATTTCAGGCCATGGAACAAAGGAGAAAAAAAAATCAGCAACTGGAATGAGGATAAACAAGCCCAATTTCCTAGAGCCTGCCTCACTCCAGCCTTCCCCAAGAGCAGCAGGGACAAAATGCATCTCCAGGTCTGAGAGCCTGCTGAGCTCAGCAAGGCTGTTTGGGGAACACTGCTGACCTGATTTGAGTGACATCAGTCACAGAGAAAATAGTTAAGTGCTGTCATGGGCACTACAGTCAGGTTGGTCTGCAACAGCAAAGGGAAAACATCCCATTACCAGCTATAGCAATTAAAGCAGGGCTAGCAAGGAGCGAGCAACCAGTTCCCAGTTGTACAAGACACCAAACCTGAAAGGGGTGAAGCTGAGCAAAGCTGGACTGCAAACACAGAGGGAACCCTGCAGAGGTTGTGAGTCTGCTAATGGGCAGCACCAGGGATTTGTTGTTCATTCTCATCCTGAATTTCTAACCCCACCTCAAGAGAGTTTGCTCTTACATTATGAATTAGGGACATGTCAAAACTCTGCGTGCGTGCTGAAGGCAACCAACCCTCCAGATAATTGACTGAGCACTAGCATGGCACTCCTTGGAATTAATACAGCTGAACAAGGGCTTTGTTGAAATGAGGAAGCCTAAAAGAGATTTGCTCAGATCAAGATTTAAGCTTTGTCAGACATGTTCTCCAGTGGTCGGAGCTGCCTAGACAAATTGCAGGTACCTGTGGTGATTAGAGAGACAGAAGGGGGCAGGGGGAACACCAAAAAGACCACCAAAGAAGGAGGGGGTGTGTGTGTGTGTGAAAAAACAAACAGGAATTTAAAAGCGACAGCCTCACACTGGTGTTGCATCCATACCAAGTATCTGTCACACAGCACAGGATGCCTGCCCCCACTTTGCCCAGCCAGACCCACTGAAATCCCCCCTTGCCAAGCCTTGGTGAAAAAGCATCCAAGCCACTGCCAAAGCAAGAGGAGGATGTATGGATTTCACCCACAGCCATCTCTGGTTGCAGGTCTCACCTTTCTAGCAGCCAGGAAGGGGGCTCAGAGACCCAGCTTTGCAATACTGTCTGCATTTCCAGGGCACATCTTCTGTCTCAAGTGAGGATGAGCTGCAGGACAGTCTGCGCTTCAGCCTCACATCAAAATAATACTAGTGACAACTTCCCACAGGTAAGCCGAGGTCCAGAGCAAGAACACTCTTGAACACAGGAGAACCTCGCCACCAATCCCATGACTCTGCCCAAGTAGTTTTTATGAAAATACTTCCTTTTGGTCTACTCCCAGCAGCACTAAACTTATAACACTGATGGGTCTGATAGTGAAAGAACCTGGCTCCTACTGAAGCCATTGCAGAGGATGCAGCCTGGGGTTCCCACCAGATTTCCCCATCCCAAGATTCATTTTAGCTGCTTCCCAGTTTGATTCCCTCATCCACCTGCTCTGAACAGGCAGCAGAAATTCCCAGCAGAGCAGGGAAGTGACACACAGAGACATGAGGCAGTCCACAGGCAGGCTGAGTATCCCCCACAGCATAACAAGCAGAACAGGAAGGGGTGCCTTGTTTGCCTCTTAACTCTCTCATTGTGATCACTTTCACATCAGCCTTCCAAACCCCCTCGCTTAGGAGCCCAGTCACTGCCTCACACAACAAGGCCCCGCAGTGTGCCAGCTTGAAGAGGACCCCTCCTCATTAGTAATGCCGCACATGGAGCACACTATACCTGCAATGGCTTAAACCTCGGAAGACTACTTTTTAATTATGGCCGTGTAATAACAGAATCAGTTGCCTGATCAAGCTTAAATGAAATGATTTTCATGCTAGCATTCCCAGAATATGTATTTTATACAGATCTCCAGTATTTTTTTTAAGAACAAAACCAGCAAACCAACACTCCAGGAAGGAAGGTAAATAAATTAACAACACTTCGGTGAATTACCATCTTCCCTACTGTCTAGGTTGCCACACACTTGGAGCTCTCAGAATGAAATACATAAAGAGCATTCAAAACCTGTCAACCAAATTACAGTGTGCATTTCCAGTGTGAACACAGATGGAAGGATTCTTTTATTAACAACAGCCTACAGGTAATATTTACTTTGTTTGCAAGGTTGGAGCTCCAGAGGCAGACTTGCTGCAGCAGCTGTGCTAGGTAGTCCAAAAATAGTTAAAGCTCATGAAAGCCACTATCTAAATAAAGGAATGACAATGGTAGTAGCCAGGTATTCTGCTCAGTGCACCATAAGCTGCTTTCAAGGTCATGCCCTCACCTGTGCACTGATCAGTGCCCCCAGCAAAACAGCTAATCTGGAGTCAACCAATAAGCAGGTATGTAAATCCCATTGATTTCTAGTGAATTTTAGGAAGGATCATCTGAAAGTTAACCAGGCTGACTTGGAATTTTGGTCACATAGGCCCAGGTTTCAGAAAATATTTAAGGGACTGAATTAAGCCAGTGTTTCAGGTTACACATATAGGTAGCGCTTTACAAGGCTGTGTATTTCACATGTCTGTGTAAATCTCTGCTTGTCTTTCTTCCAGCTTACCTGTCTAATAAACCAGTACAATAGCACTTACTGGGCTGTTATGAAGCATGAATAATATTGTTTAACACTTCAGATCCCACAAGAAAAGGTGATATGAGCACGGAGTATTACTATATCAACATAGCATTATATTGAAGAAGTAATAAGTGTCAGAGTTATACACAGGAATTTTATTTCAATGCTGTAGAGTGTTCTACCAAGTCCATTAACAATCAGCCATTATAGTAACAGTAAATTACCTTTCACAGTGCTCAAGTTTTCCATATTATAAGCAGTTGTCAAAATTTAACAGAAGCGACAGGTTGAATTCCCAATGACACCTGAATTTTGTACGTCAGCCACTTTTGACAAGAGGCAGCACAGAAAAGAAGAAATCAATGTAGTAAAGCTTTCACTGGAAATAGAATAATCTTATTTCAGTTATCCATCATAACGCCCACTGAAATCATTAAGAATGAGGAGAGCAGAGAAATCTGTAACAGGACCTTGGCAAAAGCACAAGGGGATACTTTCTCTAAGCCCTTAAAGCTACATAGCCCTTTCTGAAGCATGATCAGTGTTGATGCCAATCAAATTCCATTGCCTGTGATTGAAAGTCTGGGTCCAAAGCTATATTTTCTCCTAATGGACCATATAATTAGTCAAAGTCCATTGTTGAAATCTTTTAAATGTTTTGAGTTGGTTTTAGATAAGAATGATTCAGATTTTTAAGATCTTCCCTTAAACAAAACCCACACACATAGATGACAGATGGTGTTAGACACAGAATACATAGCATATAATGGTATATGGTTTGTGTGCGTGTGTGTATATATATATATATATCATAGAACCATTTGGGTTGAAAGGGACCTTAAAGATCATTTAGCTGCAACCCCCCAGCTATGGGCAGGGATATCCCTTATCTGTGTATAGTTTAATGGATAAGAACAGGTTGCACCACTTGTATGGTCAGTCACAAGTCTGGCAGGGGACCTGAAAGCTACAGAAAACTTAAACGTACAGCTCACAAGCATCTGGTGTCAAGAGACTTCCAGGCACCAGAGGTTTGCATCTGGCTTGCTTGCTTTACATCCCAAGCTTCTGGAAACTGGTTTCAACCAAGTCGCGGTGATAATTCATAGTTATAACACAACTGCCAGCTGAAAGTCTCTAAGCAAAATGTGTTACTGCTAGAGAGGAGCTGGGATAAAGGCCTGGTTTCAGTGCTTCATTTAGATCAACCTGAAGCCCTAAGCATGCAATCTCCTGATCAACACTTATCCTTAGTTTTAACTTGAAAGCCTTCAGGTCACATACAAAGCCCAGTACCTGAGACCACATTCTGAAGGAAGCTGTGAGACAGAGTAAACAGGACATGAATTTGGTTAAGGGAGCAAAGATCCCAAACTCCCTGTAAACAGAAGCAGCTGAAACCAGATCTTGAGTCATTGTCACTGTCAATAGGTAAATAACGCACATTTTTGAAGACTGACATGCATATTTCCCTTTCAGCTTTGTCATTTGTCTGAAAAAAAAATCAGCAATATTAAAAGACATTGTTCCACAGAGCAGAAAGTTCGGCTACACCACCTCCCATGTGAATTTGGTTCTTCATTATTGGATAAACTTGGCCTGCTTTTAAAAATCAGCTTACAGGTTCGCAGACTGCATAAAGGTTGTTCAAATAAACAGAGGAATATGCTAGTCCTGGGTAAGTGCAGCACTGGGGACAAGGGTGCATTATTCACAAACTAAGAGAGGTAGAAGACAACTCATGAACAAGGGACGTTCACTAATGTAGTACACCTAATCTTCTGGACAGTTAGTAAACACCTAAAGGAAATTTGGAATGTAATAGTACCTGAGATTGCTATTCCCAGACTAAGTAATAGATTAAGTCTTAACGCATTGGAAAACCCATTCCAACCTTTTGCAACTGTGTCCTTTGGTATGAACAAACAACAAATACACTAGGACAAATCTCTGATAGTGTACCTCTACTGGCATCAGAGATCAGCGTGACCTATCGTATTTAAGTGGGGGTTATCCTAATACAAAGTCACTCACAAGCCTGATTCCAATCAAGTTTTGAGGAAGGCACAGGCTGAAGCAGATGTCACTGACATTAGCATCAGGCTCAGTAACTGAGTCATTACATTTGATACAGGATCTACTTATATCCCAGCTAAGATTAACTGGAACATGTAGTTACCTGTCAGATTTTGCTACACAAATTAGAATCATGCCTTCCATGCCACCGCCATCATATGTAGAAATCAGACTGACAGCTGCAGCACTAGAACTAGCATTAAAATCAGCATTAGATGAACACAAAGTCTAAAATGCACTTCTCTACCTGTTCTCTAACAAAAGTCTGTGCACAGCAGCGTTTGAGAGAGATCTGCCAATTGCGTGTCCAAATGGGGCTCATTTTAGTGCTGGTGGTATCCTGCTATATTGCTGCTGTATGCTACAGGTGCTTCATACTAGTCTCTTAATTTACTGGTTAAAATTGAAGTTAATACCCTAACCAGCATGTATTCCCTTGCAAATATTGAGTGCAGGCTACTCTACTGCTTTGTTTCTTGTGGTTTTCCTTTTTTCTTGAATCATCTCAACTCCTGCACCCTACACAGGATGATTCAGTAAGCAAGTTCCAGAATCCCTGACCAGCACAGCTGCACCACCTAAAGCCAGTGCACCAAAAATAATTTGTGCATTGTCTTCAAGTGAATCCAATGCGCAGATTTGCAGATATAGAGGTATTCCTGGGAGCACTGTTGGAATAGTAGAGAAGCATTCCCATTTTGGTAAGCACTCCTACCTACACATGGCCTTGCAATATAAAAATATTTGGAAGGAAAAGCATTGCTAAATATAATGAAGCTTCAAGGGACTGGATTTAAATATGTAAAAAAGCATTCTGACTATCTGACTAAAATATCTAGTAGGTAGTAGGGTAGCTTCACTATTGAGACTTCCTTTAGTAAACCTCCATGTGTTCGTTAGACACACGTTATCAAGAAACATGCATAGCAATTGCCAAGAATATTTACCAATATTTGTCTGGACTAAAGAATTAGATCTTGTCTGTACAATCCAATGACACTCCTCAAATATTGGAAACACAGGAAACTTTTTAAAGATGTTAAAACAAGGCTAAATAGGATGTTGGTAAATACATGGAGCTATTTTGCAATCAATTCAACCAAGACCACAGCTTCCATTCCTATGCAGTATTTTGGTGGACAGTTTAGCTGTCTGTGGCCTGAGCTAGCGCTTTGCTCTAACCCTGCATGTCCAAACATCTTCGCAAGATCCTTATGAAAGGCATTTTCACCTTTACCTGTGCAAGGCTGTTCATTAGGTACTTGCATCCCAATGAAACCACACTGTGCCGGTGAATCATTTTGTTAGCCTGCTAAGACCCAGGCGGTCACATCCCATGACAGCAGGTGATGCAAGTCACTTGGCAATGAACCTAATCTCCTTTCTGCTGAAGGGATGGAGTGAGTAAGGCACTGAAGCTTCTGAAATGTAATTAGAAACATGTTTTCTTCCAAATGGCTGCATGATCTTAGAATGGTTCTGGGAGCATTTGAAATAAGCTGTGCCCCATAGGAACAAGACAACAAACTACAACAAACTTGAAAAACATTGATGAGGTGCTGTCTAATTAAAGGTAATTTGTCTGGATTAATTAGTGGACTGTTAGATATTTGTAAAGCTTTGTAGATAAGAGATCTTCATTACTGAGTATGGTTCATTCAGTTACTACTGAGATTAACTCAAAATGGTTAACAGGAACTCAAGCTCAACAGGCACTTGTGGATATATAAAACTCTCTTTTTTAATTTCCTCTAAAGAAAAATGAGTTTCTACCTGGGCAGAGGCCTCAGATAATAGCCAAATCCTGGAAAACCTGAAGGAAGAAACACCGTAAAATTGCTATTTATGTAAAGCGTGTATTTGCATTTTAAACAAAATTTGTGATTTCCTTAAAGTATCAAATACCAAGAACACAAAACCCTTATATAATCCAAAAGTATTCGGCAATTCTGAAGGATTTTTTCTACAGGTACTGAAAGATGTTACTAAAAGGTACTAAAGACTAAAGGATACATGCCAGAACCACAGATCTCTGGACACAGATTTTTTTGCAGTGCTTATGGCTTTTCTCATATAACACTTTGGATTAGATATTAGTATAAGGAGCATAGAAAGCGATTGTCCCTTGCTAGATCCTGCATAAAATATATCTCTCCATAAATCTAATTATTTGACTGGGCTTCCCAAGGAGGACTCAGAACTTTTATTGCATTAAAGAAAATGAAGATTTGCCTCCACCACCAATACTGCAATGCTATTTTGGAGCAGACAGGAATGACGCAGAGATCACTCCTGAATGCCATCATTCTCATTTCTTTAGTCCACACTGGTTTAATAATATTAGAAAATGTTTTATTCATATTCATAATAAAGCTTTAGAAGAATGCACATTTCAACTGTGTTACTGGCTAAGTGACTGTATTAAGTATCCTGGTTTTCAATGTCAGCCCAATTGGTAGAACCTGAATTTGAGAAACAAATTTAGAAGGGTTTCCAATCAAATGACTCAGTTTTACGGGGGAATAACCTCCATCAATATACCCTTAACCTGGGTTCTTTAATCACTAAGACAACAGAGGGGCTAAATTTGACCCCAGTGAAGCAGCTTCCCAATACAAGAGGCAAAAAAGCAACTGAAATTCTCTGCCTTGAAACTCTCCAAGTACAGGACTACTTTCACAACACAAAGGAAGAAGAATATGCATTAGGTGCTACTCTGCTTCAAAAGTCCCAGAGCTGCCACAACAGCCTCTCTGGGATCCTTTCCCCAGGAAAAAAAGGGAAACAGATCAACACTACATTATTCCTCTGGATTACATTGACACTTGGCAACCTATAAGGTTAAGAGAGGTTAGTCCAGACTGTTCTGTGTGGGATGCAAACACGGTAACTGAAGGTACGATTGTCTAATTGAATAAGTGAATGTGAGCAAATGGTTGCACCCTACCCTACAGGCAATAATTCAGACTATCCAACATGCTTTTCAGATTCTGAGGTTGTGAAATACATACAAAAACACTTGGAAACTGATGCTAACATGGTCCCCAGTACATTTCTAACAGGCACCATGAGGTATTCACAGTAACGGAGATTGGTCACAAAGAATTTTTTCTCCTTGTCACGTAATCTGTGGAAGAGTGCGTTGTTCACCTGTAAGTTAGAGGAACATGAACAAGAGCCCAGCTTCCAGGGATATGTCCAGTGGGACAACGAAGATATAAATTCAAAATATTTGTTCCATGTAGCTTCTCAATGGAACATGATCAGTCTAGGAGGAAAACAGAGGCATAATGTTAGGTTTAGTATGTCTGATCTGGTTCAACATGTGCGATTAAAACATTCACCACAGTATCTCATATTTTGTTAATCTTACAAATACTATCTTCAAGGAAATCATCGTGCCTACTGCACCGGAATACGGACCATGCTGGAAAGAGCACTTCCACTTCCACATCCCTTGGCACTGCAGGGATAAATTCAGAACTTTCTGCTTCCTGGTGACCTGTTGCTTTTCATCCCAAGAAAGCACACGCATAGCAATCATTCATCTCAATGTGCTTACTGGTAGCTTTCCTTTCCATTACATTTAATACTAAATGTGTCAAAAGTTTCTAGAAAAAGAAGCTATCAGCATCCTATCAAATGTTCAGAACCAGGCACTCTTTGCCCCAAATATTCACCTTTTGCTCATTCAGGTTTTCTCCCTCAATCCCAAATGAAGTCTCACAAACTCTGAAAACGCTGCTCCTTTAGACCAGGAGAGTTTGTCAGACTCCTGTCCACCCCTTGAGAGATACTTCTGAAAAGCAGCATCTTAGGCACAAAGGCACACACCATCTAGCTACACTTAGATTCTCTGCTCAGCTCCTGAAAAATTCCTGTACACCATCTCCTGCCTTCCAGTCATTTCAAAGCCCTTTCATTTGATTTTCAGTGAGAAGCTGGTACATGAGCTAATCGATGTTATGCTCAAGGTAAAAGCGTCAGAGATCTAAACTATAGAACCTACTGAAAACAGCACAGGCACTGCCCAACATTGACGGCAGGGAGCTGTTGGGATATCACATGAGAGTAGATGAGGAAAAAAAAAACCAAAACCAACAACCTGCAAATCATCAAACCTTAACTCTCTTTCCTGTGACAAGGCAACCACCTCTGAATATGAAGCCTGGCCACCACTCAGAGAAAAGGTTCAAGTCACCAGGGTGACAGAGAGTAGTACAGACTGTCCTTCCCAAATCAGTGCACATGAGCAGATGTTTGGGAGAACAGAATGCAAACATCTGTCCTGCTAGAAATACACACCCTCCATACCCACCCCCTGTCACTCCACAGCTTGGTACTGATCCACCTTCAATGCCTGCAGCACATGGACAGACACAGAGAACAGCCTGAACCCCACATCACAGCAATCAGCTCCACACTGGACTTGGGGTAACACATCGCACTAGGCACAGCCCCGTATCAGTAACACAAACCCAGCCTGGCACCCATTCTATGGGATCCAAGCACAACAGGCTTGGGGTTAGCTGGATGTCCTAGCTATGTTTACCAAGAGGACTTCTGCAAGTAAAAGGAGATAAATCACTTGGCTGTATGATGCCATGTGCACTTGTGAACTGTATGTGTACATATGATTCTGCTCAATTGCTTGTGACATGCAATAAAGCTGAACAAGTACAAGAAGTCATGGAAGCAGCAGAAGGAAAAACCTAGCTGTTACTTTAACTGGAAGTGTGCTCATTTGCTGTGCTCTCTGCTGGCAGCATGAGCATTTTAAATAAAACATGACCAGTAACTTATTTGGCAAAAGCAAGTCTTTGAAAAGTTCTTTAGCACAGCTCTTACTAATATACGCCACACAAGATTCCACATGCCCTCCTGCTCCACATGTCCATGTGCTTGAAGTGACGAGGGGCAAGACCCACATTAAATATTACTCTAAAATACAACATTTGGATACTTTTCTAGCTCTGTTCCAGCCATTTGACTGCCTCACAAAGCTTCAGAAAATACACAGTCCAGCCAAGGATTCACCCCCTTGTTCCCAAGATTTAGTTTGATTCTTATCCCAGTCAATGCTTTTTCTTCAGGAATATACGTTAATCCTTCTACATCTTCTGGTGCTGATCAGGTGGCTGTAGTGCAGAGACACCACTAAGCAATCAGTACAGCTCCAGCTGTACATCTGAAATAAGGTGAGGGAATCTATGCTGCATCCATGAAGTATTTACACATTCACAAAGTACATGCCAGTATCAGATAACCCACCACAAGACAGGACATTGTTGCTGTGGTTACTTGGAAGCATTCCTGGGAAGTTTAACCACAGCTCTGTGGGTGGGCTTGTGTTTCCAGAGTGGCTTGAAGTGGATGTGGAATCTCGGTTTCAGTCGCTCCCTTTTCCCACATATCTGGGGAAGCATGTGCACATTTGTATGCACACAAACAATTTTGTATATGGTTTAAAGTCAGAACTGCTGCCAAGAAGAGCTCTTCAAGATTTGGACTTGCCTTCCATGTCAGTGCAGACCACGGTATTCATGCCAAGAAAAGCAGCCTTGAAGATACTTAAATTTTAGGCAGAATTCAAATTGGGTAGGGAATTGTAAAGAATAAATCCACTGAGCTCTATATCTTATTGCAAGTAGACCATCTCATATACAACCTCCTCTTTTGATGGGAAAAATCAATTCGTTTAAGCCAATTTCAAAGAAGTATATATCTCATCAAAATGAGTTTTCTTCTATAAACACTCTAAACTTTCCAAGTTTCGTGTAAAAGGTACATAGTTACGATCACCGCATTTATTCTTAACCATGCCCTTTCAGATACTTCTCTTACATGAGCAGAGAGGCAGTTTGGGTACAAATATAGCACAGCTGATTGCCGCTACAAGTCATTTCAGTACAAGGTAGCGTAACTGGAGGAAAATCAGGTCTGGGGATGTTCAAGCAAACCATCAAATACAGAAAGACCAGCTGGTGAGAACAGCTTGTGAATACCTTCTTGAACATTATCAAAGTTTAAAATTATCATTAAGAAATTAATTATACTTTAAAACCAATTTGATAACCAAAGACAGTGTGAGTTTTCAGAATCACATAAACAAAGATCTCACTCAAATCAAGTCTTGATGAAACCAAGAGGCAATTTTAGAACACAAACTGACTGAAAACAAAGCCTAGTTCTCACTGCAGGGGTGTCTTTGAGTTTCCCACTGCACTACTGAAGGCTGTACAGCCACTTAGCTGAGAATGCATCAGACAAGTGTGTCAGTGACACTAGGTCATGGTCTATGGTGAAACACACAAAGATAGAACAGTACTGTTTGGCACGGGTTGTGGGAATACAACCTTGAAAATTGGGGAGTTAACACTGCTGTTAGCAAAAGGGAGTCTTACACCAGTTGCAAGACACAGGAGATAATGGTCCATGGTGGCTCCTCCAAGAAAATTCCCTAAAAGTCCCGCAGTCCACTTTGGAAATCACCGAACAGAGACCCTTTTGTACTTAACTGCACAGTCTTATCAAATAGCCATAACTGGCCACTCTAGATGTAGGCTGTCCCCCTACTTTGGAATGAGTGTGACCTTTTGCCAGCATAAAAGCCTCATGCAATGCAGGGAGGCAGAATCTCATACCACCCCAGGCCAATGTTGCCTCCACGGGGATGCCTGCTAGGGTTGAGCCTGCCACGTTGCGCTGCCATGATGTCTCTTGGAGCTGGTTTCCTGATTGTCATCACATGGCCTTTGGGGTTGATAAGATAAACACCCACCAAAAATATCCGTCACTGTTTCTTTTACCCTGTGCCAGCTCTTCCTCCCTCTTTTCCTATAATAATAAACTAGTTGGGGTTTTTATCTATTGTGTCTTGCCTCTCTCAATCTGGAATCCCCGAACTCCGGAACAAGAAGTCAGCTCTTGACAAAGAGAAGCTGCTAACAAGCCAGCTCAGACAGGCACGTAATCACCGAAAGCATGACAACAGCTTGAATTAAGCCTGTTCTTGGAAAGGTTCGCTCATCTCCTCCATCTGTGGACACATTAAGCCCCTCTCACTCTGCAGCATGCACTGGACAACACCTACATGTGTCCAATAGCTTAATAGCTCTGATCACACTTTCAGGTCTGACTGCGTGTGCTACTGCAACATCATTTCTAAATAGGACAGGCAGTGCCGAGCCATGGTGAAATACATTTTCAGCCAGTTGCACATGCTTATTAGCCCAGGTGTCAATGTGAAACATTATTTGTCCTAAAAAAAAAACAACCCTTTATTAGCTAACACAAGCATGCTAAATATTTAAGTCACAGCTACACAATCTATTGCTTAATATAAAGTGCACGGAGGAAGCAGTACACTAATCTGTTGAACATAAAGCTTCATTCAGCTTAAAGGATCATTGAATAACAATAAAGATCCAGCAGTGCTGGGCACTGGTTATTCCACACCACAGCAGAGATCATATTTAACAATAATGAAACAACAAGGAGGCCCATAATTTTTGTGGCTTCAGTTTTATTGTCTTCAATAGCTATTTATGGGGTAGCGGTTGTGGAGAACAGGGTTCAGCTGTACTTGAAAGAAGTTGTGCAAAGCCTGGTTTAGGAAAGATTAAATTTCATTGTTATCTCCCCAGCCTAGCCAGCATAAAACTAGCACAGAGATCGGCAGCAAGGACCACATTTAGAAATTATGATTGGAAGAAGAAAAAAGAAAAACATCATCCATCTCTTCTGAAGAATGTTTGTAAAATCAGGTGGTTTTTACACTGTAGAACAAGTTGTTATCAACTCAAAACGCTATATTTAAAATGCAGTGTTATTTTAGACATATTTTGTTTGTGAAGTTGGTGGGGATTGAATAAGGGAGAAATTCTTGGATCTGTACCTCCCCCAGACATTTGAGTACCCAAAATATACACTACTTTCTGTTATCTGATTCCATGACAGCAACCGTTCCTTTTCCACAGCTACTCTGATCACTGGCAGCAAAATCCCTTGGTTCTCTCCAAGTATCCAGCCCCCACCCTTGTACCACTGATACCCAGAAAACAAAATGACTTTATTGTGCCCATATTGATTTTGAAGAACCGGAACATCTTTGGGAAACAGTCTACAACTCGAATAAAGATGATCTGATTAACTCTGCAATTGTACTTATCGCTACTAGATCCCTTTTTTCTTCTGAATGGGATTATTGATTTAGAGTTTATAGCAACTTAAATGTAACAACAAGACATGCTGTACTCAGAGATAAAGCAAAGAACTAAGCATTCACTTTTAACAACGAGGACAAAATAATACTTCTCTGAGCATATAAAAGAAGATAGCACAGCTGTTAAAATAATTGATTTGTTCAGTATTTTCCTGGAAAACCCAGGGATGCATAATGCTTGGTGTTGGTCCATGGGATAGACAGCAGCTTTCATCTGATACAGCAGCACTTCCCTCACTGAACATGCTCGTCTTCCCCAAGGTGAGTGGCTTGTCCTGCTTAGCTGGAGCCACAGAGAGAGGCCTAATAGGGAGGAAGGATACAAAAACTGCCTGTGGGCTAGGGGTGAGGGCCTTAGTTTGGACACCAGAGTCATTACTCTGTATAGACCTCGCATTGTTTTACAAAGCAAAACCACAGAACAACAAAAAGCCAACATTACACTGGCCTTGACTCACTTTCTTCTCCCGCTCATACTGCTATGATTCAGGAAGGAAGGAAAAATAATAAGACCCCCATAAAAAGCCACAAGTCTCCATTTCAATTCTACAGTTAAGGACATGCTGAAGTGTCTCCTTGAATTAGGCTGGGGCTATTTACTAGAGATGCAAAGTAGTCCTTCTACTTCAACTCCCCTGAAAGACAAAGTTAACATATCTATCACAAGAGTTTAAAAAGAAATGGATAAAACATTTCAGACACATATTAAAGAGGGATCCAGTGGTGAAATCTGAGCTTGCTGGAGAAGTCTCAACAGAATGTTAATGTCAAGAACTACCCATTTGTAGGAAAACAGCATACGCTCTATTGAACAGCCTAAGAAAACCAACCTCTAAATGGGGGGGGGGGGGGGAGGTGCAGGAGGAGAATAGAAAAGTGAACAGGTATTGATCAGCTCTAGAGGAAATGCTGGGAGGAAAGACCACACACAATTAGGCAGCTAAAGACTACTGGGATTTCAATTTTAAGATATTTATTGCACCATTTTGTAGTTTCAATTAAAGTCCATGTTAAATGAATTAAGAGTGAGGGAAGTGATAGATCTCCAGAAGTAGACGTCTACAGGAAAATATCAGTAAATGTCTCTACGGCCCACATGGATTCAGACGAGGCCTGACATACTGCCATTTATTATTTTGAAATAAATATATATTCTACTAGCAGTGAACTTACCACACAAAGGACAACACAGTAGTAAATAAGGATGGAAGGAGGCCAATAGAGTGGCCTGGATAGATTAATAGATTGGGCTATTTCCAACAAAGTAGGCTTCAATAGAGCCAAGACACAAAGCTACATGTCCAGGAACAACAAGCATTCAGCATGAGAAACTGCATCCTAGAAAGCAGACTGAATAAAGGATTTGGACAACATCAAGAGTAAGCAATTTGTTAGGCATTCCCAGTGGCAAAGCTATCTTGTATCATCCCTGAATATATGAATGTAAGAACAGCATCTGGGAGCAGGGATGGTATTTGACTTCTCTACAGGGCATTGTCAATAACCAATTCCTATTTCAGACCTCATGTTGAAGAAAGACTCATGATAGCAGAGAAAAAAGCCACAAAAGCATTAAGGGCTGCAAGAAATACCCCAAATTGCTCCTAGTTGTTTGTGCAAGAAATAGAAGATGTCCACAGTTGATTTGTAAGGAGGGAAGGTGCCTAAAAGTTAATCGTGACAAGGACCGACAAGTGAAAGCCTGAAGCCAGACAAAAATCAAACTAGGAAAGAAAGGCATACCATCTTAATCCTGAGAGAACTGAACTGGAACACACTGCAAAGGTAAATGTGGATTCAGTGCCTGGTGACACATTCAGATCCTTTCTAGGAAACCCACTTCATACAGCAGATTACAGGCTCAATAGAAAAATAACTGAGACCTGCGAGAATCTACAGAGCTTGTTATAGAATCATAGAATCACAGAATAGTTAGGGTTGGAAAGGACCTTAAGATCATCTAGTTCCAACCCCCCTGCCATGGGCAGGGACACTCCACACTAAACCATGCCACCCAACGCCTCATCCAACCTGGCCTTGAACACTGCCAAGGATGGAGCATTCACAACCTCCCTGGGCAACCCATTCCAGTGCCTCACCACCCTTACAGTAAAGAATTTCTTCCTTATATCCAATCTAAACTTTCCCTGTTTAAGTTTGAACCCGTTAGCCCTTATCCTGTCACTACAGTCCCTAATGAATAGTCCATCCCCAGCATCCTTGTAGGCCCCCTTCAGATACTGGAAGGCTGCTATGAGGTCTCCACGCAGCCTTCTCTTCTCCAGGCTGAACAGCCCCAACTTTCTCAGCCTGTCTCCATACGGGAGGTGCTCCAGTCCCCTGATCATCCTCGTGGCCTCCTCTGGACTTGTTCCAACAGTTCCATGTCCTTTTTATGTTGAGGGCACCAGAACTGCACACAATACTCCAAGTGAGGTCTCACGAGAGCAGAGCAGAGGGGCAGGATCACCTCCTTCGACCTGCTGGTCATGCTCCTCTTGATGCAGCCCAGGATACAGTTGGCTTTCTGGGCTGCAAGCACACACTGCCGGCTCATGTTCATTTGGAAGATGTTTCAAGCTGAGAATTGCAATTGGCTTTTCTTTGATAACTGTCAGGAGTATGGAGTTCTTATATTCCTGTGTTGCAGTTTTCAGGGGTACACTGTGCAGTAAGCAACTTAGCCCTTCAAACTCCTTCTTCTGCCTATAACGGCTCAAGTGTGGTCCACATAATGTTAGGCACCCAAGTTAAGAACATCTTCAGAATTGCCAGTCTTGGGAAAAGGAAGAAATTTCTGATTTACTTCAAATCTTAAGGGCATCTCTAGCACATCTCTCTCACACCCATTTAGGAAAGTTTCTAACTTAGATCCTTCAAGAAGAAGTGGTTCTAATGCTAACTACTTGCAGCGAACTAAGGATGCCCCAGGCCACTGGGCCACACTTGGACCAGGCTGGTGATTGTGCTAAGATTTCTCCAGCTGCAGCTTCCAAATATGTCTCTTAACTAAAGTCAGATACTTCAGTTTCATTTTTAACCCTTGTGCAACGGCATTTTTTCCTCCATAGCTCACCCCTCCGCATTATTCATTTCAACACAAGACAGCATCTGCTATTAAAAATTTCACCATAAATATTATTGCCAAGTACTGGCGAGCAGATGTTAAGCAGCATTTAAAGATTATAGGACCAAGGTAGGTCAAGTTATTTTAGTTCTCTCTGGAATCTAGAAAGCTCTTTTAAGCTGATTTTATGACGAACCCGATTGCCTGCTTTCATTACTAGAAATTCACCATATCTAATCCCCTTGTTTCATGTAGCAGAGTGTGCTGAGTGACACACGAGTGTTTCTCTTAGTTCAGTTTAATCAACCAGCTGCATTCAATCACTTTTACTGGAGAATGAGCCTTCACTCACTATGGCTTCATCTAGAGAATAAATTGGTACACACAAGGAGAACAGGACAGCCGATGACCGTACTGCAACATCGACTCAGACCTGTAACAACAGTCTGTTTGCATCAGTGACCTCGGATACACATCAACAGTTTCTCTAAGCCCAGAAATATTAGGCAATAATGCAAACTAATTCAGCTTGAAGCTGAACAGAGCAGTACACTATCTGAATGCCAGTTTCTTTGGTGGAGCATCTGATTAAAGCTCTTAAGAACTTCCTTTAGCTTTATGAGCCTCTTTGGCCTGTCAGTAGTCAGAGGGCAGAGGGGGCACCCTTTAAAGAACAACTGAGCAAAGCAGCCAACAAACTCACTGGCTATAGCTCTCTGGAGGATGCCCAGAACACACAACCTTTTGGTTTGGAAGATGACTGTTGTGACCTGCACCAGAAATCTCAGTTTCAGGGTGGATGTCCATGTTTGGAGCATGTCCTGCTCAAGGACTCTTACTGACTTCCTCCTTCCTACTGTAAGTCTGAGTGTAGCTTCCTCCTTGTTTAAGTTCATACCACCTGCTGTGGTTAAAGACTTTAATGACACAACCAGCTTAAATAGCGAGGGAAACAAAAAGCAGACACACGTATCACTATCATGATTTTTCTATCATTAGGAAGTACTGGGGTAACAATACTTTTGTATTTTATATATTTTATATATTTGTGTATATATATATATTTTGTGTAACAATTATTTTTTGTAAACTGGGGTAACAACTGGGGTGCCTCTTTCAGGAAGCACAAAACCTTTGGACAGACCAATCCAAGGAGCTGCTACACTGAGATTTGGAAACTTCACCCTCTTGCTCTATTGGAAGAAATCAATAGTCATAATGAAGTTTCCTTTTTCTCACCCTCTATGTGTTTTAGAGGAAGACAGACATCAAACCCAAATTGCGTGCATGAAAGTACAACCTCTGCAACAATTATGACAGCAAAATACGGAGCAAACCAGAGCTTAATGGCTCTATAGTCGAATATTGGTTTATCTCTTAAGGGGCTGTTTCAGAAATGGAGCTGAACTCAGAGATATGGGCTTTGATTTCTTTCCCCCACCCTTCCATTTCAGAAAATGATTCAAATTCCATAAATGCCACGTTGATCTTGCATTCTCCTCTGCTGGCCTGCTAATTACAATTTAACAAATGGTACTTCCAGCCCTTCCTAACACATCCAGAACAGAAAGTGATGCAAATGTGAACTGATAGGATCAGAGAGCTTTACCCTACCATCAATTTCTACATAAACCCAGATGGGACATCAACAGGAATTTTGCAGACAGGAGATGGCCCAAAGCCAAGATGAAAGCAGCACTAATAAATCTTATTGTGGTCATGTTCTGTTACACTTCCGTCCTTTTTGAGGTTTAAAATGTTACAGCAATTCCCATCTGGGGTAAGGCCCAGAACGTAATTTTATTCTCTTCTAATGTTTTCAGCTGACGAGACTGTCAACAGGCAAGCTTCAGTCAGTGAAACCAACACAGCTTCAGTAAGCCAGGAACACTTCCATCTTCAGAGATAAACTATGCATTAGCAAATACAATATACTTAGCAGAGCTCTTAATTAAATCAACTTACAGTTGTCACTTAGGCACTGACAATGCAACATATTACAGTGATTTCTCTAGGGAGAAAATCTCCCACCAGTACAGATTTTCTGTTCCAGCTGGATTTTAGAAGTCTTATTTGGAATTCACCCTCCTTGTTACACTATATCCATGTAGACTGTTCTTAGAGGTATAATTTCATTAAACAAAGATTTACGGGCTTTTGTTCTGAATTTGTATTTTTCAAAGCCAAAAAATATACAGAAATGTTTTAATAATGCCTGAAATGCTGCTTAGAATACAGTCAAATAATGAAGAGCTCATGTAACTAGATTTATGCCATGCACTATTATAACAATGCTAATCCGAGAAAATGCAGAAGTATCAAAGGGATGCTGAGGAAACACCAAAGCCATGTTCAGAATGAAGTAGTGTGTTAGCTCTTCGAGACACACAAGTTATATACAATTGTCATCAACAGCCTTTTAAGCTTAGGAGGAAAGGAGAAGGCAGTGCTATAGAAGAGCTTTTTGTGAGGTTTTTTCCCCCCACACCAACAAGCCCTTATTAGAAGTTCAAAAAACCTGGGATGCACTATGTTACATACTGCATAGGCTCCAGTGAACAAGAGCAATATATCCAAAGTCTACTAAAGCTGATGGATGGTTCCCAAAGCTTTAGCAGATTCCTGATCAGCCCATCGTACAGTCAGTTCCCTGCCCTTCTGAATCGTAGCACACACCTTCCTCTAGTCCCAGCTCTTTTTTAGGAGTAAAGAATCATTTCACAATACCACTAAAAAAATAACATAGCTGAAGAACCCTCATTGCTAACATAGCCCCAGAAGTGCACAAGAACTACCTGCAGTCTGATGTGGTTTCTACATCAACCTGCTTTCACCTTGGATTTAATTCAGACTGCTCTTGAGCACTCCTGTATGCATCTGGGAAAAGAAATGATTGTATTTCCAGTAACGAAAGGACAGGAGGATGAAAACGAACATGTCTGAAGCTAGTTGATGCAGTCCAGCCTCCCAAAATACAAACTTGACTTCTAGGCAAAGTCTGAGGAGAAGACGTTTCTTTCCCTACCTACAATAATCACAACAGAGACATTACTTCCAACTTCTGCTGCTGAATTCGAAGACAACTTTCCCCTTACCACACATACTGTGGTGGTCACAATTCCTTTCCACTTCAAGCCTCAGGTGGTTTATGCTGTTCCACCCTTATCCCTACCCTCACCAACGTGGAAGAAATCTGATACAATGAACAGGGAAGAATAACAGCATAAAGACAACTGCCACTTCTTAGCTCAATGAATGCCATTGAAATCTGCATCCTTCAACTGAAAAACAAGCATATAAATGATCAGCCTTTGAATTCAAGCACTGAATGGAAAACAAGGACGCAATACAAGAGATGTTAGTAAGATTCTGCTATTGCTTACTACAATGAAGGTAGATCATTTTTATTTTTAGTGCCCAGCCTCAGCTGCAGGGAACTTTCCTCCAAAGGCTGGAGCAGGGAGAAGGAAAGAATGAGGAGACACAGAAATCCCCAACACAATCCACTCATCAAAGAGATTGCCCCAAGATTTACTAAGCAAATGCCAAGCATCATCCAGTTTCCCACAGAAACAATTAAGGAGGGAATCAAAGTTAATATTTTAATGAAACCAATAAATCAACCACATTCTCTTGCTTTCTGAAATGGCCTGATAAAAACGCTCATCTAAAATATTTCTGCTGTATCAGAAAAGGGACCTGCTCATTTGGCAGCGATAGTTACTCTGCCCAACAAATGCTCATTACCCTCCTTTAACACATTTAACCCATATCTCAAGACTTGTCTTCTCACTGTATCCTCAAAATTACTCAGTAAAAATAAGAAAAATATAATAAGGACATCACAGACACCAGTGATTCAGAGTAACCCTCTCCAGTTTGTGCTTTTAAAAATAGCTCCAAAGTCACACCAGGTTTTTTTGTTTCATTTTTACCAGCATGCTCAGACTTGTCTCAAACAGCTTCCTGTTCTTCTCCCATTCAAGTCTATGGAAATTTTGCCTTCAGTTTAATCAGAGGAGGAAATTAATTTCTCCAGGGTGAAGTAACCAGAAAGGTATTAAAGGGCATAGCCTAGTGCGGGCACCACTATGTGTCTGTAAAGTCACTTTACAGCAATCCTTTCTCAAACTCTGCTCATTCTGCAGTACAGAACAGATCTCACTATACTTCTGGGACCTGAATATCACCCCATGACAGTTCAGCTCAAAGATGCAATCAGGATCAGAAGATTAAAATCTGGGCTAAAGCTCTCAACAGGTCATTCATGCAGCACCCTGTATCTTCATCACCCCAAAGATCCCAGCCCCAGTCTCCAGAAGCCAGCAGCTCACGCCTTACCCCAACCATCAGGCGGCAAACTGAGGTGCAAGAATCATCCCCTCCCACTTCCCAAGGGATGTAAAATTTGGCCCTTGAGTGTTCGCACAGGTTTCACACTGTGGTGGTGATCTGCAGTGAGTCCCACTCACATCAGCTGAGCTATGCTTGACCTGCTCTGATGCAGCTGCGGAAGCCTGTACCCTTCAATAGGTTGTTCTGTTTTGTACATCCTACTTCCACTTGCACGCACAAAGCCCAGCCGGCCTTCAGGCAATTCCCAGCACAAATAGGCTAGTTTCTATAGTCAGCAGGAGCCACTGGCATTGCTTGGATTCACGTCAAGACAACATTTTTCTTATGTTCTTTCCAAATCCCAAGTGTAGGGACAAAAAAGACATTATCCTCTATGTAATCTGTTCAAACTGATGTGCCAGGTTTTACACTAACAAGCAAAAGCTGCATTCGGTCCCAAATACTTTGTTTAAAGCTCTTCCAGGTTGACCTGTACAGTCAGTGGTGCCTCAGTAACCATAGCAGCGTATTTGAACAATGCCAAATACTTGTGAACAGACACACAAAAATTCAAGAGGTGGGATGCACAAAGCCTGGATCTCAGTAAAAAGCAGAACTGCCACTAGAAAAAAGCACTGGAGCTGCTTATGAACATGAGCAGAGTTAGAGCTGCCGCTTACCAAGACCAGAATGAAAGGCACAATGGGTGAGTGAGGGTGCTAGGACAGCCTCAGAATTCAGATGACAGCACAGGTCTACACAAGTAAAAGTGGTGGCCAAATCAGCTTTGGAAGCATCCTGAATTGTCTAGATGTCTGTGGCCATCATAGTTACCCAACTAGTAAGTTCTCACCATTCCCTTGTAAAAGCCTTGTAGGTGCTAGTTTTCCATTTGACAAGAGCCTCCAACAAGCCAGAAGTCTGAAGCACACACCGACAGCTATTTCCTGTTAAATTATACTTAATGCAGAGAGGTATTTATCTACTGCAATTATCCCTGGAGCTGGAAGTATCTACAAGACCTTAGAAACCTTGAAAAAGCTAATTAATGCACTGCCATAAATAATGTGATCTCTTAGGAGGATATGTACTCTCTACACAGTAACTAACAGCTTGCTTTAATGGAAAAAAGGGTGATTTGCCAATGCATATCTGTATTTTATTACAGGTGTTTATCAACCATTTAAAATTTCCCATAAAGAAAGCAGAAAAGAAAAAAGAAGAGAAACCCTAGCCTAAAACACTGCACATTTCTGCAAGCTACACCATCCCTGGAAAGCAAATCTAGGTCTGTCCTGTTTTGTCAGACACAAATATCTCCCGCAGGGAAACCTCACATGAAATTAAGAGTCAGTGCAGATCATTTGTCCCAGATCCTTTTAGAGTTGCAGAGATAGAAGGTTACTGCACAGGACAATCTCTTCCCAGCTCTGCACCAGAGAGGAGGCAACTGCCTGCTCTGTGCCCTCTGAAATGCAAGGAAAACCAATTGCTCCCTGTTGGAGACAAAACAGCTATGTCTGGGACACTGTCTTGTCAGGCTTCCCAATGCACATCATCAGCAAACACCAACTATAGCAACAAACAAAGGAAGGCTATAATCACCTGCTTACCTAGTGCTGCTACCCAGAAGAGGGTTTGGCATATTCTTTTTAACACATGAGGTTATCCTTTAAATAGGTTTCCTTTTGCCCAGTGAGGTCAGGGGAGCAATCTTTTGTTGTGGAAGTAAGCCTAGGCAACGAAGTCCGCTGCAGTAGCGTATGGATTTGAAGTTAGTCATAAGCTAGTTTAAGGGTTTTGAAAGATGCAAGTAAGAGTATTTAATACCTTATAAACCACCTAAACCATCCTAAGAACTAGTCATTCAGTTACCTCTCTGAATGCTTAATAAGCACTCCAGAACCACTGGTGGGAACAGCTTAGTGATCTAAAACCCAGGGCAAACCTCTTGCAAGCGTCTGTTAGCACAGAAGAAAAGCACACACCATGCCACAGACACTCAACACTACCCTTTGCAAGGCAAGCTCTGCTCCCTGTGATTCTGTACAAGCTGACTGGTAGCAAGGGAAAACGGTACTACAAAGGTAACTGCTTGGCATCCTTCACGTGTCAGGAGCACCTTGGAACAGCACTGTCAGGAGCTAAACTGCCTGGGCAAACATGTGCTGGGAGCCACCTCGGGTCAAACGCCAAAGCATCTTTAATAAACAAACCAATTTCTCTCAGTGGCATCAAGCCATCAGCGAGCTTCTGTTTGAAGCTTTGCCAAAACACCAGCCCAGCCCTCCTGTGGAGAAGGAGCTGGACCTCTGAACTCCTTCTGCAAATTTATACTTCTGTAAGTGCAGCCTTTTAAAAACAGCTATAGCCAGGGGTGCAATTAATTCCATTCTTTCCAAAAGACTTTCGGTTCTGTAAAACTCATGTATTATTTAAGCCTCACAGCTAAACCATGAATGTGTGTAAAAAGAAAACAAAGAAAATGACATTGTGGTGAAAGATCCGTGGAATAGTCCTGCAACACCTTCAGAACTGCTAGATTCCCCAGCTACCAAGAGAGACTTTTTGGTTTTGCAGTGAGTACCTGACTATCTCCAACAACAGGTCTCTATTTCAGCAAGGTCCTTGCTGTGCCTAGCCTCAGATTCCTACCATGGTATCAAGGGAAAATCATCTGTCATAAAAGCCTCAGCCAGGCCACTTTATCCTGCATCTGCACCCCTAGGAAGATTCAGGTCCCCTCCACGATGGTGCAGTAGAAGGCACCTGGTATTCCCTCCCAACCTGGATAACTGAAATCAGCTGGACACAGAATCCTTATACACAGACACAGGTGTCATTAGCAAACAAGAATATCTAGTCTGCAGTTACATACATATTTTTTTACCACAGTTATCCCAATTGAGAAAGTGCCAGCTTTAAACACCTAATACAACACATCAGCTTCGCTACCGGCTGCATTTTGCCTTTAGGAAAGGCCTGAGGGAAACCAGGTCTCTGGAGCGAAATAGAAGCAGCTTCTCCCTGGCAGTCTCCCATGTTTGAACACTGGGGAAGCGTGTGTGAAAAATGAAGGTAGAGCTTTACTGGCAAGAATTTATGTGGTCTTCCTTGCATTTGAGACTTAACCTAACAGTTTAATGAGCAAGTGCTGCCCAGCAGAGAGTCTCCTGCATGAGGGAATCTGTCTCCCGTTCACACTGGGATTACAGATGCACAGAGGCAGTCCTCCTCCTCTCAGCACCATTTGGCTCTAGCCCGGCAGCAAGGGTGTAGCTAAAGCCTCCAAGCAAATACCAGAGGTATGATATAATCTACATTTTCTAATTGCCAGCCAATTAGTCAAAAAACTTGTCTTTGAAGAAATACAACCTGGATTTAAACACATCAAATGGCAGATCCTTTGTTGCTCAACAGCCATTAAGTGCAACAAGTATAGACAAACGCAACAGTGCAGTACAGACACCGCACAGCATTCCCACCCAAGAGATCATATGGAGACCCAGCCAGTTCACAGCTCCCAAGTGATCCCAGTAATCTGACTTGTTCCAATCAAGGATACTGCCTTTAGGAGCCCTCGCTCTGCCTGGCTTTAAACAGAAACAGATTTTCTAGAAACCTTCATTACTGCATGTTCCAAGTGCTGTAGCTGTCAGTCAGCTTTCCATAAGTTATTACTTCTGTGTATTCAGAGCAGTTTGGGAACTGAAGGTTGTCTTGTCACTTCCACGCTCCATAAACAGTATAGATGCTGGAATATGGTAATATTTACTCCTGTTTTGCCATCTGCTTATGTATGCACATAAACCATGTGACTCCCAGAATGTGGAGCAGCAGAGGAACAGCCGTAGCTTTTCATCGCAAGATAAAGGTACAAAAATCAATACACATCTTTTCTTTCTAATGAAAAAGGTACCACTGCACAAAAGGAAGAACTTGTATCGAGAAAAATAAAACCAAAACAAACCCCACACTTTTCAGCAGAGCATACAGTCCTTGGCTTTGGCTTTTCCTGAATAGCCAGCGTCTAAAAAAATTAAAGCCCCAAACCTTCCCCCTAAATCCCTACCATCTTGGTTACATAACCAGCGAAAAACCAAACCCACATCCAGAAGACTAAGTTGTTTACCTTTAGATGAAAAGATTCACCTCTGCTCCAGCCAGGCTGCGACAGGATGAAATGTCCCCAAACACCACCACACCTGAGCACCTTGACATACCCTAGAAAAACCCCAACTTTTAGTGCTGATTTCCACAATGAAGAGAAGCTCCATTGTTCCTTCACACAAGAAGCAAAGCTCGAGGAAGGAAGCAAGCAGACACTCAGCAACAACAGCCCCTGGACCAGGTGCTCTCCCTCTGCTCAAAACCAACAATTACAGCCCCCACCCCAATCACCTCCCCATGCAGGTCGGGCTTCTCACTCAGGTGTTTATTGTTAAAGACAGACCTAAGATTGGGAGTGTGGTTAAATAACTCTACATGGCCAAAGGAAGTGTAAAAAGCCTTTTGCTTCCCTCACCACCAAATTAATCCAAACACCCAGGCAGTGTTTAAAACAATAGACCATAGCCACACACAGGCTTCTAGCCACACAGGGAAGTCTCCGAGACATCTTCACCATTGCACCTTCTAACAATAGAGTAAAACATGCAAGAGCTGAAAGGGGAGACCTCAGCACAGACAACTCCAGACTTCAGTTCCTCCAGTGTATTTTGCAAAAAGCTGATGAAGAAAGGTGAACTGACTGCAGGGCTGATGCCTCTGCTAGGATCTAGCCCACAAGACTGGAATTTTACACTTTGACTGAGTTTAAGACACAGATTCTTTGGATATTGATGGCTTTTTTCCTTAGGGCAATAAAAGTACCATTATGGGCCAACCAGAAAAAGCATGTTTGAAATCAAGTTGTGTGATGCTTCATAGGAACCTCAAATTCTCCGTGGCCAGAGGATGTCAGAACTGGACAAGCATTTCTGCCCCAGCTGGCTGTTCTCTTACAGAAAGCACTATCAAACTGTTAGTTTACCAAGCAGAGCAGTTGGTTTACTGTCAGACCCCATGGACACTGAACAACTTACACCACTGTAGTGCCTCTGCTATCACATTTCAACAAGTCATCTCTGTGTTGGAACAGTTTTTCACACTGGTTTGGGACATTTATGTTGCCTACAACTCATCCTTCACCCAGGAGGATTCGATTTATCTCAACTATAAAAATGAGTATGTACATGGGCTCTGCATCCCATCCCACTCCCATGAAACCACTGTATCCCAGGCCACAACACAGATGCAGAGGTAAAAAGCAGATCTCAGCCTGAGCTTCAAACACTTCACATCCGTATGTGGAAAAACTCTCCTCAATTAAGGTTACATGCAGACCTAAGCCCCTTTTAGTTGAAGATTGTGATTTAAGACATTTAGGGAATAAACACAACTTCTTACAGGACTGTACTTCAACCAGTGCAGAGAGACAGTAGCCGAACTGATACCAGCTATGAAAGAGAACATTCAGTGTCTGGCGTGACTTTAAAGGAATTAAAAGACTCATTTTACAGTGCATTTTAATTAAAAGTTCATTATAAGAATTTTCTTTTAAGAACAGCATACTACATATTAATGGAAATATGTAACTTTATCCTACAAATGGGACTGTCACCATATTATTCTTACAATTCAAACATATGAAAAATAAATATGATATTTAGCTTTATAAATTCCCCCCCTTTAAATCCTTTTTCTTTTAAATAACAAAAGTATTAACTCTTTCCCGTTACAGTGCATTTGCCATCCGCGAGCCACAAACCAAGTAGTCACATCAATGCCAAGGAAACAGCAACTGCAAAATATTCAGAGAAAGTGATAAAAAAATATAGTAGTCAGCCCAGTGCTTACAGAAGAGACAATCAACAAGAATTGAAAAACCAGCACATTTTCATATTACATAAGACCATTATAATAACATAGAAAACAGTGCAGAAGACTTATGCTGGAAAAATATATAGCAATTCTCAGCAAGCAGGAACTGAACTTTGGCACTTGCTCATAAAAAGGCCTTTCAAAGCAACTCAAAACAGAAATTCACTTAGTCACAGCTTGTATATTTAAAAAAATAAAGACATTGACTAAAGCAAGAGAAACAATAGAGAAAAGTTTACAGGCCAGGTCACTACAAATTCAGTACATTCATCCTACAGAAAATAGTCTTTCATCTATCCATCTCTGCTGGGATCCTGGCTAGCAAAAGACAGGCTTTGGGACAGAACCTTACCTGAAGCATCTCTGTTTCAGTGGGGCTATGCTGATTACACAGTCCTCTCTTTACAGTGAGCTAGAATAGCACGTCTCAGATACATTGCCGCCTTATCATAAAACAAGGATTTCTAATCTGCAAATTAAAAACCAAGACCCTTGCACTCAGACAGTGGCTGTTCTGCTCTACCCACAGTTGCACCATAACCACTGCAGTGTAAGGATGAAGTGATTTGTTTAAAAAGGGCTAAAAAAGAATGGCTTCCGTTCAAAGGGGAGACGATAGACTGGAAGGGAGGATTCACATGTAGCGTGTTCATCTCAACGCTTTGCCAGCACTGCACATGATCAAAGGGAGTACTGTAGTTAACATGTGCATGGCTGTTTCCCTCCCTGCCAGAAGAGCTGATGTACTAAACTCAGGCCTAACCAAAAGGCTGCTGCAGGCCAAAGCATATTTTTGGATCAGGCCATAATAAAACAAGGGCTGTGCTAGCCGAGAAGTGCTTCTTTCAGTGTAAGGCTCAATGGCCCCAACTAGCAGCTATCTTTGCACTGAGGCAGTTTACTCAATTTTTTTTACTCTTTTGAGGAATTAAGACTGGGGAAGGACAGAGAGAAAAATAAGTGCTTTAGATTGCACAGAAGATTGTCCTACTAAAGGGGGCACTTGAATGGGAAACAATTGCAGCTATAAATCTAGCAGACGCTCTTCACATGTCTCCACAGGCCATTTAGTAGCACCTCCAAACACATCAACGTTGTTATCAACCCAGGGTATGATGTTGCCAGGCATGTTGGTAGAGCAGTTAGCAATATTCATGATGTCTTCAGTTTTTAAGACCCTGTCCCATATATTGAACTGGCTCATCTCTCCAACGAAGGCTTGAGTTGCATCAAATCTTCCTCCTACTGTGTCCTTTAGGCACACAAGAGTTAGGATTAGATGAGAAGGTTATTTCAGCATTTTCTTCTTCCCAACTTGAAGACCCTCCCCCTTAGCCACACTGCTAGGCCACAGAGACAACCAACTTCAAGGTTCTAAAAGGACTACTTGGAACAAGATATTCTGAGGAACATTTAAAAGCTTCAATCTGAAATTTGTCAAAACAATTCAAAGCAAATAGTGCTCTGTGCATACCATCACACAACACATATATAACTAACCCTGCCCCCAAGCAGTAAAGCAGGAAGGCAGCTTTAAATATTGAGGCTAATTTAGGAGCCATTTTGCAAGGCTGGCACAGGACAACTTCACCAAGAACCGCATACATATGCAAGATCACTGCAAAAGCTTTATGGCTAAGGACTAAACTGTAACCGCAGCCCTTGAACAATTGTCTGCAGGGTCTCCAAGATGCAATCTTTACTTCCAAATACATAGGCTTCTTCTGGTTGTACCAAATGACTAACTCAGACTGCTACTGCATATGCCTAAAAAACATTTGCTCCATCCACTGCTCAAGGACAGAAATCACACATTTTGTGTGATCACACTCACATGAAACTGCTAGCATAGGACAGAACCAGGCATAGTACAGACAAACAGCATGAGTTACAGAAAGCCTGCCAGCCACTTAACAGTAAGCTGGAGCATCTGCTATCGCTAGAAGAGAGATACTGAGTTGCTGGAGAGGGTCCAGAGAAGGGCAACAAACCTGGTGAAGGGTCTGGAGCACAAGTCTTACGAGGAGTGGCTGAGGGAACTGGGGGGCTTCAGCCTGGAGAAGGCTCAGGGGGACCTTATGACTCTCTACAGCTACCTGAAAGGAGGTTGTAATGGGGTGGGCATCAGTCTTTTCTCCCAAGTAAGAAGTGATAGGACAAAAGGTAACAGCCTCAAGCTGCACCAGGGGAGGTTTAGATTAGATACTAGGAAATATTTCTTCACCAAGAGGGTTGCCAAGCATTGGAACAGGCTGCCCAGAGAAGTGGTGGAATCACCATTCTTGGAAGTGTTCAAAAACTGAGTAGACAAGGCCCTCAGTGACATGGTTTAGTGGTGGAAGTGGCATTGCTGGGTAAAGGTTGGACTTCATGATCTTAAAGGTCTTTTCCAACAGGACCAAGTGTGTAACAAATTTTTCCTCACTGCTGCTGTTTGTTTGGGGAGTTCTGAGTTTATTTTTTTAAACCCTGGAACACACTGTCATTCACTCACCTGTTCCTGACCCAGGATCAAGACACCTCCAGGTTTAATTGGGTGCCAAGGAGCAAGATTCTCCCCAGTCCCAAGCTTCTCACCATCTTGAAAAGCCTCCCACATTCCATCTCTGGTTGTCCACGTTATACAGACATGGTGCCATTTCCCATCACTAATGAAGAGAGGGAGCTGGGCAACCTACAAAAAGCCAAAGAATAATGCATGTTGCAAACCAAGCCTACCAGCTCAAGCACAACAGTTAGAAAGAGACAGTATTTACTCTGTCCTCAGAAGCAAAAACTTCACAGGCAGAAGTTAGTCCACATCTTTCTACTTTGTTCCAACTCTCCTGTATTCAGAAACACAGCCATACTTTTTATTCTAGAGGTGAGCCTTTGTTTCAACTAGAATCAAGTGACACAAATACCAGAGTCTAAGCTACTATCAACCCACTGATCCTGTACATTAATGTGGCATCTATTGTTTAAATCTGTGGTTAGTCCTTTCTTTACATCCAGCACGCATGTAAAGTTTCTCTTAAAATCTGGGGCTTGCCAGCACCATTTGCAGTAACAACTCTGACAAACGAATCTGCCTGCTTCCAGTAAGACTTACGGGAAATGTTACATAGGACCCCAAATAAGGAGGAACTATGCTCCTTTAGGAATTGGATCTGAACACTTATTCAAGGCAACATGAAGACACAAATGCAGTGGGGTGTGGAGCAGCAGTGACGTGGGAGAAGAAAAGCCTCACAGAACATTAATAGTACTGACAAAATATTGAAGAGAGTAAGTTATTGCTAAAGATAAGCAACCTGAGGTTTCCTTCTTTTCCACAACCCATTAGAAATAATTGGCTTTTCACTTTTATTGATTTTAGAGGACGATAAGGCTGTTAGAAGTGCTTAACTAGCCACATGACTGAACCACCCTGAGCTGTAGATCTGTAAACACCTGATCCCTCAGAGAGAAGTGAGTTACTAGGAAACCCAACTGAGGGTGGGGAGAAAGTGATGTTTTAATGCCAAGTTTCAATGGGTCTTGTTTTCCTCAAGCCTTATTCTGAATCTTGTCAGAAACCATCAGTGATATGAAACAGTGTGAGACAATTGTGCTTTTTGTAATTAAAGCCTGAAAAAAACTGTATTTAAACAGATGTTCAGTCACTAAGCATAAAACCCCAGCCACAACTACATGCCTGTTGCTTTACATCTTCGGCAAGATTCCTCTTATATCTGAACTTCTAGGATTAGAAAGACAGAAATACTGCAACTGGCTTAGATATCACAGGTTTTGCAGTAGTGTGGCATCAAATATTGCTTTCGTTTCATAAAACAAGAAACAAGATGGGCTTGTAAATTCAGAGGACATGTATACGTGCGTGCACATTTAGATGTCTCATCCCTTTGTCTAAGCACACAAATATATGTACCGTTTAACTTGGCTTCAAGCACCTTTATGAACTTGCAACAAACAGATGGACAACAACATTATCATCTCAAAGGCCCAGAACCAGCTTCTCTCAGAGAATGAAAGAGTTACTAGAGACTATCAAGGGGTTGGACTTCATTCTGATTACACAGACAATAAAGAAGAGTTAATCAATTCTCACCTTATCATTGATTAGTAGTTCAATTGGATTATTCCCCCACTCTATAAGGACAATTTCATTAGCCTGCCCAGGAACAGCATATGAGAATGGAGTGCCAATTCCAGGAGAAGCACTTGATCTCAACCACAAGCATACAGTAAATGCATAAAGCTCTGGCAGAGTCTTCTTGATCTTCCCATATAAGTAGTTAGTGCGAAGAGGAAGGGAGACTTTGAATTCATCAGGTGACTTAAATGCACTGTTACCTAGAATTACATTGAGGAAGAAAAACCTTTAGCATTAAGCAAAACAATGTATTTGTAATTCAGGCTAAGAAATGATGTAATTGATAATGAGAATCTTTGGAATTTCAATCACTTTAGAGAGGTACACAAGAAAATTATATTGAAGTAGTATTACTGAATGCTGATTTTGCAGCACAGAAAAACACAGCTAGATGCAACACATTGTGCTAATTATTTATTCTTCCTGCACATTTAGAGCAAAAGAATAGATGGCAGACAACTAACAAGAAGCTGTTAAATATTTTCTTCCTTCATTGCTTAATTTCTGGCTAGAGGCCTGCCTATTTCAAACAATTCTAACTGCTTTAAGAGATATGTACTGTTACTAAACATGGATTCTCTGGTATGCTCATTATTAAAGCATCACAGTGCTTCAAAACCAGTATTTCTTTTCCTACTCCTGCTACACAGGGAGTTGGCAGCAGCATCTCCATTTTACAGATAGCAGGCTGAGAAACGGGTCGATGCTCCCATTTTGGGTGGCCAATCTGAAATGAAAAAGCTGCCATAGTCCAGAAAGCAAAGTTAAATTCAGCAGAACCAATTTCTGTCCCATAGACAAATCAGGAGGAGATTTGAACAAAAACATACAGCTGCAGTTCAAAATTACCTGAATTAAAAAATGCAATATGAATTTAGGAACTATGAAAACATTAGACATTTTAATATAAAAGCAGGAATTCTTAGTTAGCTTCTTCTAAAAAATGTGGTAAAAGTGAGATGTTCCAGAGATGTTTATGAAACTGAGAACCCTTAAGACCAAAGCTTTCTAAACCTGCAATACTCTGTATTACACAGTTTGTGTATACTTCTGATGTAGTTGCTTCAAGTAATTTTCTAGAATTAAATATTAAGAAAAGAGAAATCCCACATTGTGCCACAAAATAAAACCCCACAGTTCTGTAGTAGTGTCACTCTCAACTTTTTAGAAACCTGTTCTTCTGAGTCCCACTCACTTCATTTACTCACATTCCTGAAACGAATTCAATCCCCTTGCAGAACTTCATGCTCCAATCCAGATGAAGAGCTGTTGTCACAAAAGGTTGCCACAATCCCCCTATGTAATTTTTAAACTGTTGGCATTCTCTCAGTTCCCATTCTCAGAAGCAACTGAAGTGTTTTGACTGCATTTTTCACAGAATGAGGGGGTGGAAGAAGAAAAAGCTTATCTGATGCTACATCTGTCTTTAGGAACATACAGACCAGAAATTGAGATATTCTAAACTCTAGGCAAAAGAACCCCAGGATCTTAAGACTAATGTTAAGCAACCTCCACTAGGCTGGTACAACCAATCTCACATCCATAAAAGAAACATATCCCATTAAGAGTATTAGTCACTCGGAAAGAACTTAAGGAAGCAATAATGGGTTGGAAAAGAACAAACAATATTCATCTTTTCTATATTTTTCAGTTTGTTCTCATGACTTGAAAGCATCCACAACTCCAAATGATAACAAGATCCTCCAGAGCAATGTGCAGGTGCACAGGATAAGACAATCCTTTTCCTATATAATGTGAATTTTTGGACAAGATGAGCAAGGAATAGTTATTCCCTTTTAGAGACGGAGAAAACAGGTTTTGACATAAGAAGTGACCTGTTCATGTCTCCAGCAAAGCTAGAAATCACATTTAAGTCCAGGCACTATTAGTTACAGGATTATTCCTCCACCCAGTCCTGCTTTTTAATACATCATTTACTGCTGCCAATGGAAACAACTAGTGAAGGAATTACAAGAGACTTTGGGAATTACAATAACTGTACAAACTTCAAACTCTTCTGCCCCACTGTTAACTAACAGTTGCCTCAACTACAGATAAAAAAACCACCAAACTCCAAAGTTCAGAGCATCACCTCATAAAGTTAGGTTTTTCCTCCATTTATTTGGTCTTAGGACAATGAAGAGCTTATGACACTCTAGTTAGTTGTCAGGAAGAAATGTGAAACAATCTGGCATGTAAAATAAAAGCACAATAGAAATACTTTTTTCAAAATAGGTCAGATCACTTCAAATATTATCTGCATTTAACCTACAAAATCAGTAAGTTCTTACATCGTTATTACCCTCACTTTGACTTGACAGAGAACCCAAACGAACAGAGCAGCTAAATCATGCTGAAAGAGAGCAAATCACACAACTAATAGCTTGTGTCTTGGTTCCTGGCCCAAGTTCTTCTCTTCCCTCAAGACTTCAGACAGCCCACTCTCCCCACACAAAAAAATAAAGGTGGGAACAGGCTATTTTTAACCTAGATTACACATTCTTGTTCTCCCACCACTCCCCGACTCCTTCTGATGATATGAGTCACATCTTTCAGAGACAAGGACTAGCAATACTTGCCACATAAGACACCAACATGCCATGAATTCTCCAGATCTTTATTTGTGGTTTAGGTTTTATCTTGGCTCTCAGAAAATACTTTATGACAGAGCCAGAGGAAGAGCTCTTCTTCCTCTTTTCCTTTTCCCCTCTTTCACACTTTGTAAATGAAAAAATGGATAAATATTACACAAATGGATCCATTAGGCTGCATTTTAAAATTCATGATACTTCTGTTTGCACCATTGTGAAAGCATGCCCATTAAGCTGCTTTTAAGCAGAGAGACTATTCACCTTGGAAAAATAATTTAAAGATTGGGCAGTGATATTTACTCATACTCCAGTCCTACAGTCTACTCTGTAGAAATGTATAGTCAATACAGAGAGATAGTTCTGTTCTTTAGCTCACTTCCATGGGCATTTGTAATTCAAATAAACGGACTCTACTCAAGCATAGAGATCTCTGTAATAATTAATCTAAGTATCTGAATAAATGACTAGGATTAAGAGAGCATCCCCCAGTGGTACCATGTGTAATCTACTGTAAACTCTGAAGGCTATACTCTTGGGATATGACACAGTTCAAATATCTGCAGTTACTCAAAGTCATAATCAGCAATGAAAGGAAAGACCAATAGTAATACTTCCAAAGCAGCAGGAAATGGTTCTGGTATAAAATGCCATTCGTTACATCAAAGGCAGCTGCGCTAATTAACTTTTGCCCATATGATTTTCAGTCCAAATAAAGGCAGCTCTACTTAGATATGGACTTGACATTATTTAGGTCTTTACCTGACACCAATGTCATACTTTCTTCCTATTTCCACTTGCCTCCTTATAGAGCTTTCTGTCCCACAGACAGTAAAGAGCTTCATCCTAACCACCTACATATGCCAAATTAAGAGACAGAAAGCTAAAGCCATGCAGAGGTCTGTCAGGCAGGAAGCCTGTGACAAAAGGAAAAAGGGAATCCAAGTATTTTCACTGTCACCTACTATTTAGTCCAGCACCTTAACTGTCTTGCCATCAAACCCCACATTTAGACTACTGTGCTAGAAGGAGTAAACAAAATTAATCAGCACAGGGAAGCTTTTAGATTCTGGACAGATTACCTTTTTCTAATTCAGACACTCTTTCTAGCAGTGCATTCAAGGCTGTCTCAGTCTTCTGCCGATGGGCTGATGTCTCATTATGAAGCAAAGACTTTTCATCCTCAAGCTCAGCCACTTTGCTCAGGAGTTGGCGTTCCAGGTCTCCCAGCCTTCGCTGAAGCATCTCTCGAAGGTCATTAGGCAGTGCTGCATAGGACACATTGGCTCGGAGCTGGTGCTTTAGTGGAAATGAGAAGAAAAAAAAAAAAAAAGAGATTGCCATTTTAAAACCAAAAACTGTGAAATAAAGATATGCTCCTGATTCAATGGGGAGAAAGCAAGATCTCAGAGTTCTCCAGCAAGTACAAAAGAGGCATTGCTTTCTAGCACTTGTAACATTCAGTGCTTTTATCAGCAGTGTAGCTAAACAGGTCCTGAAACAAAAAGGCACTTTTGTTAGAGATTTTCAGGGTTTCATATGAAGGAGCCTTCATACATTTAAGTTCAGTAAAAATTAATGTAGGGAGCCAGGTCTAATGCACTCCCATTGGTATGTACACGTGACACAGTAGCCAATTTTTGGTTTACTTACTGGAAGTGACATTGGCAGCCTTAAGTTAACAGAAAAGAACTATTATTTCTTTTTAAATAAGAATTTAAGCTGCTTCAAAAGCAAATCTACCAAATGAAAGTTTCCTCAGTTTTGATTTGCAGAATAAGGAAATCAGATGCTGTTTAGATCAAGTGTAAGTTTTAGCCACTCAAAAAAAACACCAACCCCCGAAAACCCAATGAAACAAAACCCACCCCTCACTCTCTCAGATAACACTGGTGTCTTTAATGATGCTAAGAAACCAATGATTCCACCTACCATATTATTCTAGTAGAGTTGCTCTTCTACAGCCCTAAACCAGATGCCTCGCAAAGACAGCAACAGTCATAAAAGGGTGTTACACTACCAGATAGCTCAAAACTGTACTTGAAAGGCAATCCAGAGTGTTCAGACCTCACAGAACAACCTTTAGGAAGTTACTTACCATCCTCACATCATTACCAACTGCTTGGAGGGCAGCATGAGGACACACGTGTCCTCATAAGACTCAGAGTGTGGAAAGCAAAACAATATCTAGCAAGATTCCTGTGGGAATACTCTCTATAAAATATTTCCATGAGTTCCACTCAACTACAGGCACTGTCCAAAGGCTTGTGGAAATCACTTATTGGTAGGCTTGGACCAAACACCCCTTCTATTCAGATACAATGAGAATTAGGTTGCTTTTACTCTATGTCAGCTCTAAATACATCATCTGATCTTCACAATCTGCCCAACACAATCTCCTCATCACCACTGGTCTGTTCAGCACCATATGCCAAGGTCTTACTGCCCAAGACGTCAGCTGTATAGCTCAAACCCCATGAAGTCACATTCCCAGAAAGAGGGATTTAGACATATTAATACAGAAACTACACTGGTGGCAAGGAGGAAGACCATACTCCCACCCCCCACGCAGTGGGAGAACACAGTTACAGAGGGGACCTTTGGAAATTCTAACCACTGAAGCAAGCAGATACCCAGTCAAGAAAACAAGACAGGCCAACCATGCAACTTGTTCCCAGAGCTTGGTCAGTTGGAATTTAGCTCTATCACGATTAAGCACAGTAGCTGGGTCCCCATCAGCTACCCAAAGCCATACCTGACTCGTTCCAAGACCCTATGCGTTGAGCAGGGGTGTCCCGCCCCGGCCCTACCTCTAGGCTCTCCAGCCGGTCCTTCAAGGTCTGCATTGTGCGGCTCAGCTGGTCGATGACCTGCGCCGGGTCCCGCGGCAGGTCGCCCATCGTGTCCTTGCCCTTGCCCAGCTCGCTCCTCCACGTCCCCGTAGCGGACTTGCCGTCGGCGCTCTCGCACCGGCTCAGCTTGCCGGTAAGCTCCCGGATGGCCTCCCGCTGGCTTCCGATGGTCTCCTTCTGCTGCAGGACGGTCTCCCGCAGCTGCAGCACCGTGGCTTTCAGCTCCTCCTCGGGGGGCAGCGCGCCACCCTGCATGGGCACCGGGGGCAGAGGGCAGCCCGTGCTGGTCGCCTCCAGCGGCAGCGAGGTGCACACGAACCGACTACCGGGTGGGCTTTCCTGGGTGCCCGATGCCGAGCCCCGGGCGCCCGCAGCTATGGCGAGCAGGAGCCCGGCGACCACAGGCAACATCCCGGCTGGCGAGCGGGCTGACGGCTCGGAGGGGACGCCGGCACGGGGGCCGAGGCGGCGCCGCGCTGACAGGGGAGGTGAAGCCGGCCCCGCCGCTCCGTCCCGTCCCCACTCCACACGCCACTCCCGCGCCCGCTGCTTTTATAGCCTGGGCGCGCGCGTGGAGGGGGCGGGGCCCGGCTCGCGCCGCCTGCGCTGGTTGGCTGCAGGAGGCGCTGACGCCACGCGGTCCCCGGGGCCGAGGCTCCGCTGGGGGGACCCGGCCGGCGGGGAGCGGAGTGGGGAGCGGAAGGTGCCGGCACGGCCGGGCCCGGAAGAGGACCGCTGTCCCAGCGCTTTGTCCAGCCGGGTCCTGGCAACCGCCAGGGCGGGAGGCTGCAGAGCCCACCCGGCAGTTTGTGCCTCTGGCCCAAGGACCACACGGGGAAAACGCTGCTCCACGTGTCCAGTTTGAGCCTCTCCTGCTTTGGCTTACACGCGTTGTCCCTTGCTCTCTCACCACATACAGCAGCGCAGAGCCTGGCTCCGTCCCGATGATCTCCTCTGATGGACTCGCTCCAGCATGTCAAGGTCCTTGTACTGGGGGGTCAAAACCGGACACGGTACCTCCATGTGATCCACGCAGGGACAAGTACAGGAACAGCATTAACCCTCAAACCACTTCAAATGCAGCCTGGGTTCTGCTGGCCTGGGCCAATGAGCTCGTTAAGCTAAAGGATGTCATTACAAAAACGAGACATAGTTCAAGTGATGGGTCAGTATTCAAATTTATGATGGCGGGAAAGGGACATTTTGAGAAGAAGCTTCAGAAATTTTTGTAGAGTACCATAAGGCTGTTGTTGGACCATAAGGTCATTGTAGGTGTAGCTACATTGTTTGTGCTATCCAGTATTTTTAACACTGATACAGTTACTATAAATTTATAATCTCTGAGGGCTTGTATCTTTTTCCAAATGCTGTACAAACACCAACTTGAACAGTTCTTGCGAGCTTCTTATGGATATGCAATGAGAACTGTTACCTCTAATAGGAAAATACAGAAACAATTTCCTCATGCATCAGCAGAGGCTGCTCTTAGGACTCTAAAACCCTGGAGTAGAATTTTAAATTTTTAGAAAGTTTATCCATGGAAATTGAAGCCATTTTACCATAGGGTGAGTAGCTCTTACTGTGAAATATGTAACTTTTTTAATAATAATAAAAATAGTAAAGAATACATAATTGGAAAGATTTTTAGCTTTTTTTGGTCACCATGCTAACTGCTTTGTTACAGAATGAGTTAGCAAGTTTGAAGAAGCATGTATCGCAGTGATAGTTAAATCTGATTGCTTTGTGAAGTCCAGTTTATTTGTTCAACTGCTCCAGCAACGTCCTGTTTGAAAGTCACATTAATCAAAGCTGACTGCAGATACATACACTCTTTGGCCATGCAAGTGAGAGATCCAGCTCATACTGCTTAAGCAAGGAGAGAGAATATAGAGGATGGAGGCAGCTCCAGTTTCTGTCTGAGCTCCTTTTGTCTGGAAACCAGGTCTCGAGAGACTGCTCTGCTTCCTGGTTGAATGGAACTGAAGTATGCAGCCAAATACAGAGGCTCTGACTAATTCCTGGTTAGACATTTAACTCCCATTGAAGTCAACAGAATATCATTGCTTAATCATTTTGCTGATTAAAATTCTGGATGCTGCAACGAGGAGGACAATGCAAGTATACTGGGGACATCTGACCTGTCATCACAGTGTCTTTCCAGTCCACATAAGTCCAAGAAATATTGAGGTCTGTATGCAACAAGGTACCAAAATCTTTGCTCAACATATCAGAGTATTCAGTCACATCTGTATAGGTCATTTCTCCTGAATGTCATGGGAAGCAGCATGAAAAAACTTAGTAAAATCACTGTAAAATGGTGGCTTTGCTTATCCTTAAGGCCTGTCACCCTACTGTAGGACAACAGTAGTCTCTTGCTTTTATCCAGCTTGATTCCATCTTCTATAATAGGAATTGTGACGGTACCCTATAAAAAGTACCTTATACTACCTAAAACCCTGATCCTGATTTTAAAACCAACTCTACAATTCAGAGCTGTACCCAAACAGATTTTGACTCAGTGCATGACAGTGATAAAGGTATTGCTTCTTTTTAAATTCAAGCAATGTGTAGCTTGAAGGTTTTCCTTAATTATAGATAGATTTTTGTCATAGTCTCTTATTCAGGCAAGCTGAGAAGCAACACAAGCAGCAGAAAGCAATAAACATCTGCCTTCTGAAGTTCTGTAAGGTATGCAGTGGTAAATTGCTCATGACATCAAAAGTATTGTCCTTTATTACTATACTGTTTCTTTTTGACAGGGCAGGTGAGTAGAACAGGAAAGAATCCCAACAAAGACACTCAGAAATGTCAGTTACCACACAGTGATAGCATAAATGTGGAGGAAAGGTAGAAGAACATGGAGACAGGCAGGAATTATTCATCATTCTTAGAATCACAGAATGGTTTGGGTTGGAAAGGACCTTAAGATCATCTAGTTCCGAACCTCCTTGCCATGGGCAGGGACGCCTCTTAACATCCTTATTATTTTCTGTGGTACTTCAATGCTTTCAGAAAAAAAAACCCAACCAAACATCACAAATTACCCCACTTCACCCCACTTCTAGATTGTGAGACCTAAATCTAATGCGTATAATAATTTATCAAAATGCTGTTTGTGACTGCAGCCAGTGTTTTTTTTTTTTTTTATGTTGAAGGCATATCAATCTTCATTTAGAGACTAGCATGCAGCAGTACATTATCATAAATAGTAAGTCATAAATTATTAAATATTTGAGAAAGTCTATAATTTATACACCCATATATTATATGTTAAGGCATAAGCAAGCTGAATAGTTGATAATTTGAGATGTTTAAAAAAAGGAATATTTTTTCCCTTGTGACCAAGATAAGCAGTTCATAGGCACAGTGATTATATTTCACTGTGGCATAAAACTCAACTGGGGTAGAGGGGGAAGCCCAGCAAGTACAGATAGCTTACTAGTGCATTTGAGAGGCTGTTAAACTTCTGGCTGTGTGGCTGTCAGGCAGACTCACATCTCTGCAGCTCACAGAATGGATTTTTAATTTTTAATTCAACTTTGACAGTTTCTACTGCCTTCAAAAGGGCTTTATTCTCTTTGGAAGCAGCATTTGCATGCTAGCTGCTATCTGTCTTTATCTTTGATGCGCAACTGTAATATCTAATACTGGAACTTCAATATGTTTGGAAAATGCATTTGGATTCTCACATATATAAAATTTTGTATTTAGGATGAAGGACTGGAATTCAGGAGATCTGACAGAGAACTTTGCCAACTCACTTCTGTCTGGCCACCATCACTAACACAATCTTGCAAAACTTCTAAATAAATTAGGAGACTGTGCCTCATTTTTAAAGTGTAGCCTAAGTACATGAAAGGCAGTGTATAACAGACTTTAGATTAAAGACAGGCTTCTTATTTTGTTGATACTTTGGATTTGTTCCATTCATTATTATTCAGATGTAAAACACTGGCCTAATTATCTGAAAGGCTATAAAATTATCTAAACTTCGCCTAGGCCTGCAGATCCAGATTATAGGTGATTTAGAAACTCAGTTCTTCTTGCAATGGAAGTTAAGCATTTAACTGCCTAGTGAAATTGTCAAAACAGCTAACTGCCCATCTTTCTGAGATGTATGTAAATGTTACAGCCTGGCCTTAGGGACGTTTGAAAAACAATCTTTAATTTCTCTGCACCTCATTTCTGTGTTTGTAACATGAACGTATTATTCCCTTTTTCCCTCCAGCCTTTCTCAGCTTTTAAACTCTCACCAGAAAGAAATTGTCTATTCCTGTATGTCTGTGAATCTCAATGGGACGTGGTCTCACCTGATGCTTATTATTTGTATCAGAGTAGTGTTTGAATGAGCTAGGTTATACTAGTTTATTTAATCCATTTGCTCCTAAGAAACTGCTACTTGGGCTGCCATTTACAACTGCCAGAAGCTTAAATAAATAAATGAATAAATGACTAATTCCTTAAGCATGAATCATTTTGTCAAAAAAGATGAATTTCACTTGTATCATACAAGTCTAGCAAAACTATAGAACTATTCACCAGCAATAAAGCTTGAAATGCTGAACTTCATTCAGTATTCTTAACATGTTTGCTGAAGTAATTGGATATGAACAGACTCTTTCTTAATCTTTAATACTTGCTTCTGAATGCATAAAAGTCTCCTGGCTACTGATTAGAGATGTGCCACAAAACTGAACTCCAACATTTTTAAGCATGTTTCAAGAAACTTGATATCTGGCAAGTATTGGGCAGGGGGGAAGAGAGGCAATCAACGACTTACAGGAAAAGAAATACGAAACTTGTCTAAAGAAAAGACACAGCGTCCAGGGATATTGCAGCATGAGCATTTTGTTCAACATACTTTAGATGTTCTTAATATTCCAATCTCATACAGCTTTTATGTGCAAAATACAGATAGAATATTAGAAGAAACCAATCGTTAAGAGACATACTCCCTTTTTTCTTTCCATATCCTAGGCTGGTCTATGAAAATCATAAATGAAAAATATATTCCCTTTAAGTCAACAGAATTTCTGCCATTGATCTGAATAAATTCAGGATTTCTCTAGATCATCTAAATGATACATTACTTTTCTGAGAATCCTTAATTAGGATGATCTTCCTTCTAGCAGAAGGAAAATAGAACTTACTGTAGAAGCACTCACTGCAAAAACTAACTCAGAGAGATCCACTGCAGGAAGTTTCAAAGAACATCAGATACTTAAAAGAGAACTTACTGCCCCCAGCGATCCCATATGCTGCTGATGACTAAAGGACAGGAACAGGAGACTTTTCCAGGAATACACAAGAGCTGCCTGTCGCCCTGACACTAATCACCAACCAGTGAAACTGCAGGTCAGCTGCTGCAGGACCTATTATCTTCCTGGTATTCTACAGACATTTAGCCTAAAATGACAGGCTTAGAAATACATCTAGATGTGAAATAGGTTAGTTGCATGCAGAACAAACTCTAAGACCTTTACTTTTATTACTCAGTTCTTATTAATGCATATATCCCTGAGTTAGAAGAATCTTGCCCAATTCCAAGTGTAATACAAAACACAGAATTTGGCTAGAGATATGACAAATACATGTCAATGCATTTTAAAGTCTGCATATATATAAAATATATTGCAATGCATCAAATCCTCTTACAGATTCAGCACTGGATATTTATTGCTCAAATTTCTCTTCAAAAGTCTTAGTCCACTTAAATTTGGTGTTTTTGCAAAATAAGATGCTGCTGTGAAAAGACCTAATATTGCACTTCTTTCTGTAGCACAAGATGCATTTCGTCTCTCCTAACTCCATTAGCAGCACTTCCCGCACAGACTATAGCTTTCAGTGCAGTAGCTGTGATACACAGTCATTAAACTCCATTGCAGGTGTCTCAGTGCTTTGCACAGGAGCAGGATAAATTATCTCCTGTTACATCTCCAAATACTGCAGTATGGATAATTATTACAATCCGTATTTAGGCCTGCTTTGATGGGTTTCTAAAGGCAAGAAGCTAATGGGGATCCCTTGAAATCCCTTCAGTCATACAAACTTTAAAGTCCAGTAACAGATGAATATATTCCCTCTTGCTGGCCAGGAAATTGTATCCTTTGACCAGCTGGTTCACTGTCATTACAGTACTGGAAAGTTCTGTATTCTTTCTATGATAAAGTTACATAAACGACAAATACATATTTCTATCAGTCATTTAAATTACTGTACGTGTGTACTTGATGCATACACACACACATATATATATTTAATTAAATAAATTTCTGAAGTCACCATGCCAGAAATACACCCTTGGATTTAGGACTAGAATTCACACAATAGAATGTAATGTACCCACCTTGTGACAAAGAAAGAAAAGAATACGTGAGAGATTAGAAATCCAGGACAAAAGCAGAACAACTTTCAGTGCCTTTCCATTAGAGAACATTATGATAGAAGAAGCTCAGTCTTTCATGTCACTTAGTTTTTCAATTCTGTCAGAAGTGGAGTGATAACCTTGAGTTCGCCCTACAGGGATTTCCCTCCTCCTTTCACTATTTTTGTGTTTCATTCTGTGGCTGACAATTAGAAATGCTATTATGTCTTGACCCATATGACATGTGAAATGCCAAAGCACCTGGTGTTCTGAGATGATGTTAAGTCACCTCAATAGGTTTCATCTCAAGTTCTAATGAGTGTGACAAAGTAACAATCCATGGAGAGGCTCCATAAGGTTCTGGTAGGACAGGGAGAAAAAAAAGTCATTGTCTGTGGAAATGGTTTTTGCAAGAAACCAGAATGCACACAGATGGAAGGAGATTGACACAAGAAAATTACAAAATGAAAGGTTATGTGGTTTTACCTGCAATTCTGCACCAAGACAAAACACCCAGGGCCAGACTGTAGGTTTCACAGTTAATCTGGAGACTAGTTTGTGTACACCGCCAGTTAGACTGTGAAGTATTTTGGCTTTACTCTAATCAACAGCAGGTCCCTTATTGGCCTGCATAGGGTATTTCACGCCCTGTTTATCTGCACTAAGAGGTACTTGTATGTGAGAAGATTTAAGCAGCCCAAATCTTTTCAGATTATAACTGCCAAAAATGCATGTTCTTGTGATTGAACAGACTCTACTTGGCCAGGCTGCAAGCATATTTTCAGAAGGATAGAGCTGAATAAACTTTTTTGATTTTAATGCTCATAACAGATTTACCTTACCCATCCTGCCACTTGCCCAGTTTCATTTTGATTTAACCTGTTACCTTTCCAGCACTCAAGACGGCAAGATCTTGGGAAAGTGACTGTCCATTTTCTATGTGTTTTATAGTACCCAGCCAACTCCCCACTAACATCGTATACGGATACTCAGTACTGTAATGGTAGTACCCCCATATATTTTCTTTATTTAAGATCTAAATTCACTGGTAATTTTATGTTTAATTGCTTTGTTCAGTATCTTTCACACAGTATTCCACCATGAAATGATATGATGATATGATATCTTTCTTTGCATACCAATGGATATTCAGTGGAAAACATATACCAAAATAGCAGTAATGCAATGTAACAAATTTCAATACTTTGCATTTAAATGGCTGTCAAGTTCTACGAAATGAACTGCATTAAGGTAATTAATTTGTGAAACAGATCCTCCTTCAATATTTTAATTTTAGAATGTATGTCCAAAATTTTCAGTTGCAAATTATACAGATTTCATTTTCAAGTAAAATGGGAAATATTTTGCCCATAAATCCTTAATCTTCAGGCTGTGAAAAACAGCCCAGTCTATGAAAGAACAAGTTCCACATCCTTGCTGTGCTTGAACCAGTCTGAACAAAGGTCTACTGAGTTTGTGAATAGTGTGAAAAAATCACTGATTGTCTGATGAGCTGACTGTGGGGCAGGAAAAAATCCTGTTCATCTAAGTTTGACTGAAACTTGAGTTAACCGTCAGTTCCCACACAAACCGGAAAAATAGGATTAAAGGCCAAAGAGATATTAACAGTAGACATGTTGTACATCTGCTTTGACAGATGATTTTCACACTTCACAGGTTTAACTAAAGATCACTTTCGCAGCAGTTCTTACGAAGCTAAAGTCCTTTTAAATGACGTGATTAAAAAACAACTGACCAAAATCAAAGCTCTTCCAAAACTATCCAGACATTAATAGTGATGATAAACAAAGATAAAGTAGAGCATTTACAGACAGATTTTCAAAATAATTAGATGTCTACAAATCAAAATCCAATCAATCTGTTTGTACAATGCTGAGAGCCTTAGTCATCTCTTTATTTCAATAACTGTATGAATCATTAAGCATATACCACACTAATTTTTATCTGTGTTTCTGGAAGTACAATATGATTTCATAGACTGTTAAAATTCTAAGGATGCGACTGAGAGAATCACTTGAGCTTCTTCCTACTTGTAAAATGACTGTAACCAGATACCTTCCAAAAATAATGACTTGAAGTTATCCAGCACATGCGAGCTTATATGTATGACGCTATTTTAGTCTGGCTCAATGGCAAATAATTCAATACAGAGCCATTGAGCTACCACAGTCAAATAAATCAAAGAATTTCTTTTCTGTTGCTTGATCTGGTAAAGGGCTTAGTGTCAGAGCTGTTGAAGGAAACGCTACAAATCCAAAAATGTTAAGTTCAAATCCTGATCCTGGGTTGTGTGCCAGAGACTGCACTCACTCAGAGCAGAGGTGAAAGAGTACTTGGCTGTTTGAGCCGGGAAGTCAAAGGCAGCAGGCACAGTAGTGTGCCACAAGTTACAGATGTGCCTAGCATGATGCGCCATCACCATGCTGAGAAAAGATGAGTGAAATTCTTAAGACTAGGAGATTTTAGAACCTCTTCCCTCATATGTGAATAACTGACTGGTACTTATTTTTCTGCAGGAATATTTTAACCTTTTACAGAGTGCCAGAAACTTCAGGCTGCAGTGTTACTAATTTGCATCCACATTTCATTTTTAGTGTCATCCTATCATACTTCTGTAAAATATTGTTTATGAATGAAAGCCTCTAAAGGGAATACTCTTAAAATAAAGAAAAAAGTAAAGGGAATATTCTTAAAATCTTGTCTGACTTACTTGTCACTGCTACAACTCAGAGTTGTGCTTTATAACATACTGCACTGGGCTCAATCACCAAGTCTATTCCTCCATTTTCCAAGCTGGAAGATAGAGTTAATGCAACAGTGATGAAACTAAATTGCTGGGAAAACTAAACCTCTTCTGATGATTAAGGAACACTTGTTAGAGGTTGTAATATTTCTGATTAGTCAAAAAGACAGTTCAAGTGTGGAATTAGTTACTTGTAAATGGTTTATTCTTTTTCTCCTAGATAGATTTGATACAAGCTCTTATTGCTTAGGATCTACAAAGTAAACCAGAGTAAGAATAAATGTTAAGCACTGCTACAGAGCAAGACAAAGGGAGACAGCTCTTGTGAATAAAGTTCATTCTAAAATCAGATTCTCTCCACACTTTCCCTCCTTCCCCGCAGTAAAGGCAAGATTTGTATATCATTGCTGGCTGCAGCACTGGGATTTCTGAATAAATGGCCTGATCTTTATAGTAAGTGTAACTTTGATTGCTGAGCAGCAAGCAGAGTGCTCCAGATTATGACAGAGGGCTCCAGATTACTGCCATAAGAACCACTTAAAAAGCAATTGCCACCAAGACTTTTTATCTACAGCACAGTTCTTTGTGGTTGCTAAGAAGGTTGGGCAAAATTTATGATATATTTAGTAATATAGATGAAATATCACAGCTCAAAATTAGAGCCTTAGCAGGTGTACACTCTCATTTCAACATTATGGACCTGAGCCACAGCTTTCATTATTGCAGATGTTTATTTTCAATTACAGGTACCAATAGCGGGATACTAACATCCAAAGGAACTGTGTAAAAATGAGAGGTGTACAATCTCTGAACTGTACTCAAACTCAGTTAATACTCACGTGAGTATGAGTCCCTGAGTTAGTATGCCAAAAGACACCACCCCACAGGACAAAGCTACCTAGTCTTAAGGCCAACTCAGCAAATCCTTTTGCCTAAGCTGCAATATAGCTTAGATCTTTTAGTAAGATACATCTGTTTATAAAATGGTTTATTTAGCTAGAGCTACTCATTCAGAAGCACTCCAGTCTTCAAAAAATAACTCAGTATATTGCATACATTTCTCAACAGACGCTGAATGAATTTAAAGATGCATCATAAAAAAAGTAAGGTAGCTCTAAGCTCAGTTGTGCAAGAGAAAGAGTCCCTAATTTGTCTGACTCCTAGCCTAGAGTATCTGGAAGCATTTGTTCAGAGAGGTTTAAAAATCCAAGTACTATTTAAAAATCAGACATAAGAAAACCATTTTGGAATGATCTGTTTCACAGGATACAAACTGATGCATCCTAGATGCATTACTGAACTGTCAGAAAGCACTGAATGTTCTGCAGTGGCAGCCTCTAATTAATTGTCGTGGTTTAAGCCCAGGCCGTAAATCAGAACCACGAAGTCCACTTCCCCCCCCACCTTTCTTCCCTCCGCTTCTGGAGGGACGGGGAGGAGAATCAAAAGAATGCAACTCCCATGGGTTGAGATAAGAACAGTTTAATAACTAAGGTATAACACAAATCACTACTGCTACCACTAATAGTAATAATGATAAAGGAAATAACAAGCAAGAGAATACAACCGCTCACCAACCGGTACCTCACCCCCACCCCGCAGTGCTCCAGCCCTTCCGGTAACTCTCAGTTACATCCTGGGCATGACGTGCTATGGTATGGAATACCTCTTTGGCTAGTTTGGGTCAGGTGTCCTGTCCCTGCTTCCTCCCGGCTTCTCCTCCTCCCTGGCAGAGCATGAGACTCACAAAGTCCTTGGTCAGTCTAAACATCACTGTTATCAGCTCCGTTCCCAGGCTGAAAGTCAAAAACACAGTGCTGCAACAGCTACTAAGAAGGAGAAAAACTGACTGCTACTGCTGAACCCAGGACATTAATCCATTGAGTACCATTAATCTAACTGCCAATGTGAGTGTATTGCTTGCATAACAAACACTTTGGAAACAGTACCTTGCATGTGAGCATAATGAGGTGACTCCATGAGATCCCTGGTGTAATTTTAATAGGGCATGTTTATATACGAAAGCCAATATATATCATATTAAGGGGGCATATATTTTGCACATTAGCTTTCTGGAGAACTATTTTCCACGTTTAATTCCTTTTAATTAATTCCATTCAATTCCATGTTAATCCCTTTATACTTCTGTTAATTTGCTAAACTCTTCCTAACAGTCTTATCTGGAATCCATGCTCTCCTCATGATTCCTTTCTTCCTGACTATTTACTGGTCCTATGCAGTATGATTTATCTGTCAGCTCTCCTCATCCCCACTGACTTACTCATTGGGTCATTTTTAGAATTTTCTTCCAAGTTTTTAGCATCTTAAATTTGACTCATCTGACTTAATTCTTCAAAGGTATGTTTTCTTTTTCTTGTCAACAGGATGAAATTTATAGCATCAAATCTTCCATGTGGATACTGTACCTTATGGAGAACAGTGTTGTGTTTACAAAAGTTATGCTGTGATTATTTTGGTGAACATTACCACTCATAAATCCTGTTGTCTAGAATATTTACAGAAATCAAATGCAAGAGGCTAAAATAAATTCAACTCAGTGTTCAAAGAGTCACAAAATACATTTGTTTAAAGTCTACTCAGTTGTATGTGAGATTTCAGAAGCATATTGAATTTCTTCATAGTGAAGTCATTATGCTTCCTTGTTCAAGTCACTTACAAGTTTTAATTATTTCTCTTGTTAAAGCTGTATTTCAATAACCTAACCAGTCCGAGTTTGTCCCTGGTTAAACCTGTATCAGTAACACCTCTGTGTGTGACGTTTGAATAATGTAAGCATATTAAGACATTAATTTATGTGGCATTTGTAATATATTATGTACATAGATGAAAGCGGCAAAGGTTTTAGCCTCACCAATGAAGCCCCAAAGGCGCAGTTATGGTATAACTGCATGGTCTCTACCAGATGTAATTCTTTGGGCTAGAAGATAAAAAATCCCACGATGTATTCTCAAGTCTATTGCTGAAGGGTTCAAGTACATCCAGGAAATAATTTCCTGAACCAGAAGTAAAGGGCTGCAAATAAGATCAAGTAGTCCTTGTTTTGATGCAAAAATACATTTTATCCTTCAACTTCAATTAAAATTGTTCCTTTAAGAGCTCCAGTTTAAGAAGGGGATTCAGGATGGCAGGTACTTGTTGTTTCCAAAAATCAGTTTTGCAAGTGAAGAAAATAAAATGCTTGAAAAATAAGCTAGCACAAGAAGGAATGTTATTTACAGGAGACAAGATCCTTTCACCACTTACACTTGTGTCAGGATGAGGAATTCTACTTTGTCACCTGCTTTATATTAGTACTGAAGAAGCCCAAAGTGAAACTAAGTATAACACACTAAATTTCAGTATAAAAACAAAATCCTCTTTGCCTTGAACACTATTGTGATTCTACATCATCTGCAGTATTTTGTAGTTGGATGAATTTAACTGTACATAACTCTTGACATAAGAAGGCATTCTGACTTACTGCTTCAGCCTTCAGTAAATATAGCTCCATTTACTTCAATTTCAGGAATCAGTTCACTAACATTCCTCTGGTTTTGGAGGGATGCTTTTATTTGGGTTGGTTTAGTCTGCAGAGCTAAATAATCAGTTTCTTATACCCCTGTGGATAAAATCAAAGTCCTCTCTAGTCAACAAGAAGGTGATTAGGGCTTTGAGCATACACATAAGCTTATTACCGCAGACATGGATTCTGTTCCCAGTAACAGTTGTACAATCTGCTCATGCACTTGTAACACTTGATAGGTGTTCATCTGATCTGATGCCAGGGACTGAAGCCAAACGTAGATCAGACATTTCCTATTATTTAAAACTTTAAGTACATATTAGTAATCTAATTACTGTCTACTTAACGGCACAGGGACAGCCTATTAGTCTACACAGAAGGTGTCTGTATAGAATAACCTAACAGTTTTCTTTTGAAAATACTTAAATACAGTAAATAGTTCCACTGCCAAACATGGCTGATCTCCAAAGGTCAGTAAGGGTCCTGCGTCTGCCCTGGCTCTGTACTGCATTAATAATGTCTTCTCGCAGCTCTGGCCTAGGTCCTAGGAAGGCTGCTGCATAGTTATCCTTCCACAGACTCGCTTTGATAGCTTCCAAAACCACTTACGGTTTTATGTATTAAGTAAAAGCAGAGACAGACAAAAGAAAACGTGCAGGAAAACTGTCCTTGATGATGCCTTTCTTTCAAGGACTGAAGAACACGTACAGTTATCATTACACATGAACTACAGAGTTAGTAACTGAAACACATCAGACTGTATTTTAGAAATACTCAGAGAGTGTGAAGAAAATCCAAAAAGGGGAAGTGAAAAAAATGGAGAATGAGCATACAAGCAAATCTCAGAAAGTAGTCAACCAACATCTACTTTTGAATGGTCAAAAGCTGGCTCTTCACAGAGAGCCAGGAAGTAACTCAATTACCTGTAGAAGTAGTCTTAATGTAGAGACGTATGCACTATCCTGAAGGCAAACTGGGAGGTGACTCCACTACACTCCTCTGCTATTAGTTTTTCATTCTGTAACTGCAGGAAATACGATGAAAAACTATGATGTTCAGATTACTGACCTCACAAGAAAGAACACCCATGTAGTAGCAGCACAAAAGCTGCCACAGTTTATTAAGTCTGTTGATCAGAGAAGTATATTCCCTAATCCACACCAATTTTCTAGCTGTTTGGGCTGTGGAGGGCAGCCTGTTAAACATGCCCTGTACAGTCACTGTATGACTAAACAATATCTGTCCTAACATTCACATTTTTCAGTTAAATCCCCACAACTATAAGCACTCAGTCATTTGTATATTGCTGATATGAATCAAGATTTATAGGTCTTATTTTCCATTTCCAAATATGCCTCTGAGATATCCTCATAACATTTAAAAGGTGTTTTTTTCACGGTACACATATTAGCATATTATGAAAGAAATAATTAGCATATCAAATGCTGGAGATCAATTAGCTGCCAAAGCACCAGTCTAGACACAAGCGCCTGACACTTGTAATAAAATCAAAGCCAAGCTGGCCAAACGCTGCTGCTAACTCAGTATGTCTCCTCAGCACAGAAGCAGTACATGTTCATTCAATACCCTGTGCACCAAGAGTGGAGAAGCTGATTATCATCTGCTTCCATTTACTGCTGTTGTTGAGCCAAATCCTAAATGAGTTCACAGATTCAGTGACTATTCTTTTATTGTCTATATCTATTGACCGCATGTTTTTATTCCACAATTGCCACTTGGTTCCAGTAAACTCCTGCACTTACTCTTCATCTCTCTTCAGACATGGCCTGGGAGCTGCCTACTTGTCCAGATCTCCCCATGCTGGGAACAGAAAGCTCCTGTAGAGAGCAAGGGATGCACTCCTGGTGCACAATACAGCTCAGCTGCAAAAGTTCTGCAGTGTCAAGACTCTTTGAGGATTTGAAGGAGTCTGAAGAGAATTTAACTCATGATGATGAAACAGGACCAGAACACTGCATTGCACAAAGTAGAGATCAAATACATTTGCCCTCAAAAGAAGCATAAGAAATTGTGAGAGCTGTAATGCCTTGGTGAGCTGAGAATGAACAGCCTGAGGCAATACATGTCCAGAGAGCAGAAAATACAGCAAAAGAGCAGCTAAGCACCTCATTCTGCAGTCCAAGTATGACCAATTTCTCACAAGAATTTCTTACACCTAAAAAAGAGAGAAGGAAGCCTTTTCTTTTAAAGGAAATTTAATCAAATCAGAGATCAAATCTCTGCTCTGAATTCACCATACAGTTGTATATCAAATGCCTTCTAACAGCTAAGACTCTTCATCACTGAAACTTTGCCTTCTTTGAAAAACTTCTTGCACTTGCCTTAATCACACTTCCGGTGATACAGATGGCTCAAATACCCATTTACCTCCACTGGACAATCATCTTTAATGTGCCATTATCGAATTTCTATCTGCATATACTATTTAATTTGGAGTCATATCGTATGACTGCACCTTCAGGAAATGAAGGCAACTGCCTCTGACTGGAATTTCATCCATGTGTTAAACCAAAGACAATTCAGGAAAGAAATTGCAGACAGTGGCTTAGCAATAGATTTATTCACATTAAAAAGGGAAAACCATGTAAAATCTAAAGCGTGATATAGCTTGGTTACTTTATGACTCCTACAAAATATTCTCCAACACAGTATTTTTCTCTTGCCTCTTTTCACTTCATCCAAAGAATAAACAGCAGTTCAGCACAGAAACTTTTCTTTGGTTTTACATGCTTTGTTTTGAACTGTATCTCAGCAGCGTGCTGACAGACAATAAATACTAGTTTCTAGTCCTCATCTGGCACTTCTTCTTGAAAGATTAGTCATACAAATTGACTGCTTTGTGAAAACAATTCTGGTTTCACCTTTATTAAAATGTGTAATGCCCATGTTTTTATTCTTAAATGTTGCAGACCCCCTACACCATCTCACCTGAATGCCCTGTATCTACTATATTCAGTATTATATACTGATACCACAACTATGAAACATAAAGGTGAATTACCTCTACCACTGACCAACTTGCAGATTTATGCAAAGAAAGTATACTATAAGAGTTGCCAAAAAAGTCGAAGGTTAACTCAGTCTTTACTCCTAAGGTTTCACTTTGTGGTTTTCTGATAGGCATTATCTTTTACACTGTTAGAAAAGTCAGTGTTTGTCTCCTCAGTGATAGCTGGAAGCTTATAAAGATTCATACTGTGATTTTCAAAGGAACTTTTGAAGGATAGCTAATTTATATTTTTGTCTTCTGCTTAAGATATACTAACATGAACCTTAGACCTTAAGGAAGCCAAACTGGAGGGGATAAAGGACTGCCAAAGGGATGAAGCCAGCGCCACAACACATCTTCAATTGTATGGTTAGGAATGTGTTGAGCAGGGGATGGAAGAAGGGATGTATTTTGATTTCACTTATTGCTGTCATTAGTGTGAATTTAATGTAGTAATTATAATTCAGGTAACATAAATTCACAAACATTATCCTAGTAAGAAAACACAAATACATTCCTAATTCAGACATTTGAACAAAATCATCTATTACTTGTCAAGAAGTGAGAAACTCCTAAACATCTGCACTGAGCTCATATAAATGACTACAAATTGCCAAGAATTCCCTGAATATTCATTCCATTTGTTCGTGTTTAATTAGCAGCATATGATGTTTTATGCTAGTAATTTTATAAAATCAACAGTTATGAACACAGATAAAGACCTTTTCAGAGTCTAGCAGAGAGCAGAGTACTATGTAACAATGTAATCCAAATGTAATCCATTTAAAAGCAAACCAAAAATAATAGTGGCATCATTTCAAAAACATAAAGTGCTTTGTAGAACTGGAAGAAGCATTTATTATTTATACTCTGGATGCTTTTCATTCACATCTACCACCATGTTTACCATTTGGAATAAAAATGAATTAGCAAGGCAACAGCCAAAGATGGGGTTTTTTTCTCCTCCATAAAACTTCAAATCCAGTAATATTCAGGCTGGCCGTTCACATTCTTCCTCTCTAGAGACTGGCAGAGATGTGAGAGGCTTATTAAGATATGCTTGGATCAGACTAGTAGATGCTGTGTTATTCTGGATTTGGATATATATCTCAGGTTAAATGCCAGAAATACATTTAAGCATGCCAAGGCAGGCTGGTGTAGAATACTATACATTATTCATGACAACAGAGAAGTCACTATAAAGCCTTTTACTTCCATCCATCTATCCATTTAACTGCTGGTCCTACATATAGACCATGGATTTTACACACAAAAACCTATCTGGGTTTTTGGCCATGGACACATGGCAAGTGACTGTTCAGAGCACCATTCTGTCTAAGTCAACAGTATAAAACATTATCAAGCTTGCAAAAAAAAACCCACAGTTGTTTTAAAATCTGCCTGCATAATTTGTATTATGTTATACTTTTATCAGACACAGCAATAAAATACATGGACTGCAACTATGGATGTACTCAGACGCACAGAAAATAACATTTCAACAAACTGTTGAGAACCATTCAACTATCTCTGAGTGCAGATAATGGCTGCTGGAAAGTTCTTGTCATCTAAATTAGTTACTCTTCACCTTATTTCACACTATAAAAATGCAGATTTTCCGGTGATCCTTAACACAGCACTAGAATACCCCAACTTCTATAAAAGATGTTTATACTATTTGGAAGAGCTTCTGCATATACATCTCAAACAAGAGCCAAAACAACATTGCCACAGTTGCTCAGTGATAAGCTTCTGCTTCGCAGACCTTAAGGCTCCCTCAACACTTAATGCTTCTCCTGTGAGCATATCTTGAATGACCCACTCTGAGCAGCTCTGTATCTAGTTTGCTGAGGGTCTTATCTCAGGGTATGTGCAACACATCCTGCGGCCAGGTAAGCTTTTCTTCCAAGATACGCTTATGTTGATGTGTGTATTTTAGTAATAGCCTGCAGATCAGAAAATTCTTCCAAGTGGTGGGAGACCTAGATTCAATTTCCTCTTTAGCCTGAGAGGCTGCAAGCCACATTCCCCACCTTCCCAGGGAAAACTTTCAGTCTGTGACTGTTCTGGAGAGCAGGCAGCCTCCTTTCCTGTACAACAACTGCTCTGCTGCACAGAGAGGATGCAGGATTCACGGATGAAAGTGAAATAGCAAACATAATGCTAATTATTTATGTAAATTATTGAATAGAAATCTAAAACTCTTTTACCATTGGCTATTTATCATGCACAGCCAAACAACATACCAGTTGGTATCAGCTGGAGGAACAAACTAACTCACAACTCACAAAACTAGGAACACTGCCAGAGCCAATACTCAGTCCCACCATCAGTTAATACTGTATGATCAAATTCCCATCAATAGATACTAATAAAGAGATCCTACTAAGGGTGTTGAGGCTTCTAACTTGACAGCAATCTGCCTCCACACAACCAAAATGCATACACAAAACTTGATGAGTGGGTATGAGAAAGCATCTGTTTACTGATTACTACTGAATAAATTTAAAAAGTCACTGCCTTGTCATGTTCTAGTTTTGATGAACCTGAGAAAAGAATTTTCAACCTTCAGGCAGCGGAAATAAAACCACTAATAAGGTGTGGTGTCCCTGAATCCCATAAACACAGTTCCAAAGCATCTCTTAAAGAAGTCGGAGCCTGTACGTTACAGATAGCTATGCTCCTGGCAAAATCCCAAATTCTACATAGCTGGAAAGCAAAATCTACACTGGGCATCAGAGACTGACTTAAAGATGTAACTGAAATACTTCCTTAGGAAAAGAAAATAAAAGTGTTATAAAGAGAGAAAACTCTGTGCTCGGCTTCATTAGTGCTCAGAAACAATTACCCCTCCATCACATGAACAGCAGATGAAAAAGACTGCCTTCAAAAACAGTGTGCTGTCAGAAAGTGTCTGTAGCATGCACTGTCTGTCAAAAAGGGCTCAAGGTGCAGGAAGAGGGAGCTCCCTCCTCAGTCATTGCTCCATCACTGATGCAGGCAAGGAGGAAATAGCCCAGGGGAAGAGAGTTGATGGACCCTGATCCAGCAGCACACCATTACCAGCAGATAAGCTACAACGAAGGACTGAACCGTAACACTAAATAGGCCCAATGCAGATTGGTTTGCTCTGCAGAAAGCAGTGAGCTAGCAAAGAACTGCAACTGGGAGAGGCGAGCTTGCACCTTCAGCCTGATTCTGGCATAGCAAATCTGCAAGCAGCATCATGCCTCAGAGTTTGTCTCATCTGGTGTACTGATCTTACTGCCCTTCATGCACATGCATTCCTTACTATGTGTATATACAAAGGCAGATTTTCATTCACTGGAACAGAAAAGCTAGCCTAAGCCCACATGATGCACTTCAGATAAAAACAGTTCAGTCCAGTTAATTGAAAAGAGACTCATCATGGTTCATAATTCACACCATACCAAGGTAAGGCAGTTCACAACAGTAAGATCAGGACTTCATTTACTTAATCCAAGCTAACAGTGAACTGTCACTGAAAAGATGATCCTTTGCTGCCTTACCCCATGCACAATCATCCCCCAGAAGCTGTGCAATCACCTCTGTAAGGGATGCAAGAGCAATGCACAGACAGAGATAGAAAATGGGTTAGACGGGTTGGGAGCAGCTTGTAGTGGTATCACATGCAATGTAACATTAAGCTGCACTCCCTAAAATCCTGCTGAGCCCTTGGATATACTTTACAGACTTTCAGCATTTGCTGAAAGTACATAATAAAAATATCAAGTGATTTTAAAATAAGAATTGTAATGGATGATACTTCCTTCCAAATTGCATACAAATACTGACCTTAAAACCAGATGGATCAACTCAGTAAAAACCACACAGAGTATGACTAATGATCTCAAAAACTAAGCAGGATCATCCTTGAAAAGTTCATAGATATGTAGAACACCACAGAAATAAAAAAAACCACACGGCTGTAAAGAACTGGCTGTTGTCAATGAAGCTTTCCCCTCTGTCAGATCCACACCAATCATGGGCTGAACCAGCTACCTTTTCAACTGCACATCAAGTTGTTAGAAATATCACAGGACCTTTTACTGGACCAGAAACTAGCAAACTGTGTTATGCTCATGATCTCAATACAGTTCTTAGATGAGTTGTTAGGGGAAAGCACATGGACATACAGATGCGTGTATGTGTGAAGACAGGCTTCTTTTGCTGATAAATAAACTGGGGTAAAAAGGATGAGGGCGGGTGGAAATCAACTTTGGCATTGAATTGGATTCCTTACTCTCTAGCCCAGCAAGTATAAAGACAGATAACTGAATATTCTGGACATCTTCAAGTATAAAAGAAAGGTGTATGATCACATTAGGGTGGATGTGAGCATTTTGATTTGTATATACAGATGCTGAATGATTAATACACATCAATATACAGCTGGGTCCCAAGGATGGAGACAAGGAGACAGCATGCAGCTGGCTAACTGTGGGGCCATCAGGAATTAACGTCTAACCTGGGGAGTAAGTCATGAGCCAAGGTTTTCTAAAATATAGACAACGGAGGTTAGAAGACTAAAGGCAAGTTAAGGTTAAGAATGCTTATAATTGGAAATAACTACATAAAACCAGAAAGAAGTCAGAACATAGCACCTTCTTTAAATAATGTTGAAAAGAGATTAGACCTTAATAAAGCTGCAAACAGTAAACAACAAATAAGAATCAATTTAAACTCCTCTATCTGATTTAAGTAATACTACTGCAAGTTCTTTATACTGCATTATGCAAACTTCTTTCCATTGATCTGACAAATCTGATTAAATGTTTCCAAGCACTCCCCAAGCTGAAACTGAGGTCATGCATGAGATTATTCTGTACAATTGACTATTGCATTACAATAAGTTAAAGCAAAATGCAGTGTGGGTAAAAACAAGAATACATATTCACTGATGCTGGATCAAAATATTAATGTTAGGATGGATGCTGATTGCAGCTTTCCAACAGTCCAATTTATGATACCTTTGTGAAAAACACTGTGCCTCAAAACTTAGTAAAACTTTCTATGGTATAAAGCCAAAAGTTGTCCCAAGGAGGACTTCGCAGAAGATGTCTTCAGTATTAGACGTCTCCTGCATTTTGCTGAACATGCAATAGAGAGCTGAGAAAAGTATTCCTAAACTCTGCAATCCCTATGTGGGACTTCTGACACAAGTACAAGTTATATTAGGCTTCTTGCCAGGGGACAAAAGGTTCAACACTGGAATATACCTTTAGGATCACAGGCTGTGACTGTAATTTAAAGCTTTGTCTGTACCCTCTCAGGGGTGCTGAGCCGAGTTCACAGATCAATCCATTAAGGGTCCCACTACAGCTATGCTCAAGTCTGGCATGACAATAGATGCCAGGGTTTTAGCAGCTCTATCAATAGTATTTCTCACCACTGAAGGAAGGTAGTTGGTTTTCCAGCTCAAGGATATTTTACTCATCTATACAAAGCATACAGTACGTAAAGAACCTTTTTTGTTATTGTTACTTTGCATATTAAAAAGAAAAAGAGGACATAGGAAATGTAGGGAAGCTGCAAAATCTAGAGAAGCTGCAAAATCTAGGGAAGCCAGGAACGACCGACCTTTATAGGGAGGTCTATACTAATGTATGTTTAAGACTTTGGCTTCAACCCCTGTTAACAATCCAAAAACCCAAGTATATAATGGCAGGCTTCTCTCCCTTCTTCTCCAGATTTTGTTTCCATTGCCTATAAAAAGGCATCCTGACAATTAAGATTATGACAACATAAACCTCCAACATTAGTACTGAAAAATCTATTAATCCATTAATATTCAAATCTATTCAAAAGGCAGAGAAACAGAGACTAGGTGCATTGCAAAAAAGTCACAAGACTGTTACGGCACCTCCAAGGAAGCCATAGGTTCCAAGTACTAGAGCGCTACTGGTGAACCCCCACAAATAATCCTTTTCTAGTCAGACTTACTAATGCCAAATCCAATTCAATTCTCTCTGCTGTTGCAGAATGCCATCAGGAGACAAACAGCATCTTAGACATGTCCCAAGATATATTTTTTCCTGTTTATTCAATTTCAGAAAACAGATATACTTCCCTTAGAATAAATCTATCTTGGAAAAATCCATAAGACTAAAAGAATTTCATTGTTTCGCCAATATTTCAAAAGAGTAAACAGTATGACTTATCCTGCTGTGAGTCATCTACCTCAATATTGATTTCAAGGAACATCATGCAATATGTGATTAAAGATTATTAGTTATTCTTAAAGGATTAATTAAATTTTATAGACCTAAACAGATTTTCAGGGAAGATACGTCTTCACAGATCAAATATTCCCACTAACAAACGACAAAAACTGTTAACAACGTATTTCTGAAGACGTTTTAAGCTTTGAACTCAATACCACATGAGTTTCTGACTCTGAGAAACAAGAATACTCAGAAGTGGCAATATCAAATTGGAAAATACTTTCTCGATACTATATTTCTTCATAAGTAATTATCAATTATTTAGGATGAAAAGCTATCTAGAGAACTGATTCTCAGCCCATGACATAATGTATTGTTTTACTACAAAAACAGCATTAAAGCCAATAATGTTTACAAAATGACTAAGGACGGACAGAATGGAAAAGAGTGGACAATAACAGAGCAATAAATTTTGCTTGGTAAACTGGAGTTGAATTGCTCTTCCAAACTGTCAAATACAAGGCTTGTAGTGTCAAAATTAAACACTGTAATCGTCAACTCTTAAAAGGATTAACAAAATTGTCAACAGTAAGTATCTGAATACAAGCTACCAATGCACAAGTTGAACCAATAGCTGAAATTTATGGTCTGTGGTTTCGTAAAGAAGCATATTAGATGGTCATTATTCTAAATGTTACCACTTGTAAAATCTATAAGTAACAAGTGCTACAGAAATCATTTGTGCTGAGTTTTCCCCATGTAATCTTATACTGTATTACATCAATCATAATGCTGCTGCTGCCATTATTGACAGGTCTGTAAATTGGAGTTCGTTCTTTAACGCTTTTGCAATTCTAACTTTGATACCTGGAGCATCTCAAGAAAAAAAATCTATAGCAGAGAGCTACAGGCTTGTCAAATTTCTCACATTTGATTTAAAACAAAGCTGCAATGGGTTTGATCAATGATGCACTGTGCTGATCCTAGACACAATTATTAACATCACTAGCATTTATATAAAACAAACTTTCACAATTTTCCAAGTAAAATTACAAACCTGTAATAACAGAAAGTTACAGAAGCCAAGTCAATGTCAGCTTACTTCACTGTAGTTTGTGGCTACCCAGAGCTCATGTATCACTTCTTTGTAAATGCTCTGATGGCCTTGATGCAGTGTAGCTTCTCACAGGATAAAAATAAAAACCTTTTTAATTATCACAATGAGAGGCAGAAGTAAAGAAAAACAATGATATTCCTCAAACCCCCCCTAACTATTTTTTACAGGGTTTTTTCCCCAGTGAAGTACAACACAAAAGCTACCTATAACTATCAGTATTATTCAATTTTAAGAATACCAAAAAATAAAATGTTGCAGAATTTGTATCAGACTGAAGAAAGGATGTAGGCCTATTTTCTGACACACTTATGGTATAAATAGAAACATAGACTAAAAAGATCAAGCTCTGCAATTTGCTATTTTAAAACAGAGATGGATTGAAGAATTAGAGAGAGAAAAAAAAAAAAGCCTTTTCAAACCCTGAAGGTTGTGGCTTGAAAGCATCTTTCTTGTCACGTTTTATAGTATAGCAGATACTTGGACCAATTATACAAAGCAAGTCTGTTCTTTTTCCTGGACACAGGATCCAATATACAGTGCTAGTGTTTAAAACACAGATCAGAGTATTCTCATCACCACAGGGGAAGGTTAAAGGCCTTTATATGCCTCCAATGGCATGTCCATTTCTTCTAATTCCTTTAACTGAGCTCTGCCAGAAATAATATATAACATAAGCTCACTTATGTGGGGTAAACATTAGTCTTCGAAATAATGCAGCATATACAATGTGCCAGGTATTTTCAAAGCATTTTCCCAGGCACATCACCTCTACCCAAATCCACCTTGCCTTTTTTCTGGTGCTGTATGTTTCTCAGAATCAAAGGCAAATCAACTGTTTTCTGCACAGTACACAAAACTGTTCACTTAGGAGCATTGCCAAAGGTTATAAAAGAGAATCTTCATTAAGTAGTAAACCAAACAGACTGTTCAGTTGTCTTTTCTCTGTATCTGGATTGTAATGGTTAATTGTGTTAAGAGCTGATTTCTAAATACTAGGATTATTGCTGTCATGTGATGAACAAGGATGGTGCAAGGCACAGTGGATGGGAGAGAATACTGTCAGTAGGGCTCAGTATACACTGTAGAGCTTGGGAACATGAGTAATAATTGAGTAATGCTTCCTTAGTAACGCTTTCTTAGACAAGAGTGAAAACCATATCCCAAAACCTAGAATCACTGAAGATTTGCAGCGTGTTTCACACACCCACTTCTACTGAAGGATATGTAATACTTCTGCTAAGTTCCAAAAATAAATAGCTTTAATTCTGAGTTTACAGAAAAAGATTTTACAAGGAGTACCACAGCACACTTCATACTGATATCAACAGCAAATGTTTAAATCCCATCGAATTCCAGAAAATACTGAAGCATTTATTTAATCTGAGTAACTTAAATGAACAGAGAAAAGGCATGTAAAAAGCATATTGGAGGAGATCCTTATGCGGTTTCCTGAGAAAGGAAATTATCTTCAACTCAGAAATAAAAACTGAATTCCAGAACAGGTATAATTACAGCCGGAATGTGACAGTTTAACCTCAAAGCGAAACTATTTCCAATCTGTAAACAGAAAATTGATCCAATCCAATCCTTAAAAAGACAAAATGATCACAAGAACCATTTGTCTCATGCAAGAAGCAGCAATTTTTAAACTAGATAAACAACAACAAGATGAGGTTTCATTAGAACAAGTATGTTGAACACTAACTCCTAGCAACAAAATTATAGAACAGCATCCTGTAACACTTTTATTTTTGCCAGGATCAGTTGGGATCTTCAAGCAGCTTTGTACTGCTACCCTCACTTTCACTTAGTAAACAGAAACACAGAAAATGAGGTGAAATGCCAAACCACTCAGGACAGCCAGAACTAGTGACCTCTGGTTTAGTTTAGTAACCAAACCCTTAATTACGCTGCCTTCCAACATCTCCTACAAAGCAGCAACAAAGGGCTTTAAGAGGCATCTGATTTTCTGTCTCTCTGAACAGAGTTCATTAACAATAGCCTTTGTTTTTACAAGTGTGAACATCTGGTAATAGGCTTAAGAGTACAAAGTATCACACAAAACTACTGTATTTTTATTGCATGTTGGTAACCAGTGCTAACATTCCTTCTTTACATATTACTTTTGCTTCTTGTGTTTTCATTTCTTCATTATGACAATGTACCCTATTTCTAGAAAGCATCGATTTCTATAGTAAAAACAGTACCATAAAATAAACCTAATTAAAAGTCCCTGGCAACTGAATGAAAACTGAGGTTTAAGACCTACACTAAAATTATTATGGAACAATTTTTGTCCTAAAAAACAATAACCCTAAGAATACTTTTTCATTCCAAAATCCTGTAATTACATTATGTTCAGTTGATGACTGATAGATAAGGAAACTGAAACCCAAGAAAACATTAATCTCATGAACTAAAAAAAGGAAGAGAAAACTATATGGCATTAATCTCATGAAGAGATTCTAAATTATACATTTTATTATACTATGGAGATTTATTCTCCCATTATCTCACACACCCACATAAGATAAAGCTAGTGTAAATCTGTCTTTCTCCATGCAGGGAATTTCTTAATGCTGTGTTAGAGATGATTATTCTATCCTCACATTTCATAACAACCAGAAGCACTCTTGTTTAATATTAAGACAGATGTTTTGACTGAGAATGACTATGGATATGTGCTGAAATTAAAAATGAAAAACCTATGTGAATAAATATAGAAATGTACATTAATCATAGAATCATAGAATAGTTAGGGTTGGAAAGGACCTTAAGATCACCTAGTTTCAACCCCCTTGCCATGGGCAGGGACACCTCACACTAAACCATGTTGCCCAAGGCTCTGTCCAACCTGGACTTGAACACCGCCAGGGATGGAGCATTTACCACTTCTCTGGGCAACCCATTCCAGTGCCTCACCACCCTCACAGTAAAGAATTTCTTCCTTATATCTAACCTGAACTTCCACTGTTTAAGTTAGAACCTGTTACCCCTTGTCCTATCACTACAGTCCCTGAGGAAGAATCCCTCTCCAGCACCTTTGTAGGCCCCCTTCAGAGAGTAGAAGGCTGCTATGAGGTCACCACACAGCTTCTCTTCTCCAGGTTGAACAGGCATATTCTAAGGGTGATCTTCCACCACCAAGTAAGATGCTTGGCCAAGATTTCCTCTAAACATTTACAGCAGCTGAAGAGATTTCATTTTCATGAAACTTTTATAAATTACAAACCACTCAATTCTTTTCTTCTTCTGTTAATTGTACGTAGGGTAGGACCATCACATCTGTGCCAATTTACACTCACATAAACAACAGAAGAACAGGCTGATTGCATCTAAATTTAGGCACAGTTTTTAACAATGCAAATGGTACGAGCAGAAATTTTTGTAAATATGTCAAATTTGTGTTTGATACATTTTCCTATCATCCCACAATATGACATACATCATCAATTCAGCTGTAATAGGTTTCTGACTGAAAAGTCAGCTGCCATCCATTCATGTGGTAACTACTTGCTCAAACTATTCAGAAAATTTCAGCTGTTCATGATCTTTCCTGGAGAAGAAGTGGTGTCTCGGGCAGGTACAGTCAAGACTTTGGGGTGATTATAGTTTAAATTTGTAGTGCAACTTAGAAATCTAACGGGTAAACCAGTTTAACCATTAGGAAATAATATGAAGAACTCCTAAATTATTGCTATTGGAAATAGTTGTAGGAATATTACAGTAAAACAGCAATATTCATCATCTCAAACATCCTAGGTTTCTTTCAATAGCACTAATAGGACATTCTTTGTTTTGTAACACTTGTTAAATTTGCAAATTGCATAGTAACTGAACTGTTATTAATGGAAAAGTACCACACGGTTATACGTGCCATTTCATAAATGCACATTACAGGTGTTTATATGAATAACATTTTCATGCAAGACAGCAGAGTTTAATGAATTGCAAAACTGTGTACTTGAAGCAGCAGTAACACACCTTAGAGAATACTCTCATCTTGATGCTTGAGAAGGTTTGCATACAAAACAGTACTCCTCAAATGAAAATATAAAACTCTGGCTTCTCAAGTAAAAATTCTAATTCACAGACTGAATTTTGCATTGAAGCTGAGATGCACCCTGCACAGCTGGGAAAAGAGAGGCACATTCCCTCTTCTATCCACTAATCCCACAGCCATCTCACAGTGCCATTAAGGACAGCTCTATGTTATGCCAGCCACCCAGGTCATTCAAGCAGTTTACCTGTGCCCATCAATACTCTAGCCAAATGCTTTTCAGTACCTCCCCAACCAAGTAATCCCCTGTTCTAGTTCTATGTCTCCCTAGGATAGTTTTCCACAGGGAAATCCCCAACCACATGGTTAGCTCAGCTTTCAACTAGCTTTGATCCAACAAAGTGGCTCAAAGCAGGAAGCGAAAAAAAAAAAAAAAGAAATAGGTACGCCTCTCAGTACTTTGCATAAATTGAACCAGATTCTGAGCCTCGTTCCATTAATGTAAATCCAGAAGAACTTCCCCAGGGACAATAGATACAGGTCAGGGAACATTATTTTGCTGTTCTGTCCAATATTAAGCACAGATGGTTTTTTTAAGTAAACAGAGAAAATACCACCACTGTGCAAAAACCAATCAGCTCCTATAAATCAGTGCAGCTTCACTGAAGGCAAATGAGTTACGAAAATTTACATCATCCCCAGATTTTGTGCAGTATGCAATGAACTGTGTTCTGTTTGCTCCCCTGGGGCTCAGCTCAGTCTCTACATGAACACAATGGGATTATTTTTTCTCCAAAATGAGTAGCAACACATTTTCTCCTGAGTCACGTATTCTTAGCTTCCACACACTGCACGTTACCAAGATGACTAAAAAAGGTTTTAAAAAGTAATTAGATGTTTTTCAATAAAACACATCAATTACATGATTTTCTTATACAACTTGAAAACTCACCTCATTTTATTGCCATTTATTGTTCCAGAATGCTAAAGAAGCAATTTCCTGTAGAAAACATATCTCAGGATAACTCAGTACTGAGTTATATGAAAAAGGAAACTCCAAGACAGAACAAACAGCACCTCTGAAGATGCCACCCGAAATGATGCAGTATGACTGATTTTAGCCAGGAATTACAAGCAGCAAGTTACTAAAAAAGTTAGGAAGAACAAATAAAGAGTCTGAAGTAACTAACTGTAATCTTAGAATGAAAGTTGTTTTTACATTCATTTTATAGACTGAAATTTACATACCAATATTTGTATTTTAGAAGATAAAGCAGACTAAGATCTCCTACATTAAAAGCAGGACACACTACATCACAGAGTCCTGAAGCTGGAAGCCTATTTTTCAAAGAAAGTAAAGGTCATATCTAGGTGTAAAAAAAACCCCCCACATTATTATGTTTCCACAGGAAAATTTAGCATCGATATTTTCAAAGCAATACATAATTTGCAAATTTCAGGAAAAAGTATACAATTTCACAAGACCAGACACTTCCGTGTATATTACTGCATTGTCTCATGGAAAAAAAAAGCCCAAACAACTTCTAAGCAAAGAAAGGTACCTATTCAATTTCAGATAATGTACATATTGTCTTGAAAAGTATTACTGAGTTGTAAAGTCATTAGAAAGCACCAAAATTAGATCTGTTTGTGCTTATTCAATCTAGCAAATCCTTGTGTATATGTTAAAACACTGGCTTGTTCCCTTGTTTTTCACGTGATCTCTTCTTTTAGTGCACAAAAGAGCCATTCCTCTTTGTTAGGCTTGCTGCAGTAATATGAAGGGTATCCTTTTAATACAGAAAATATTTGATTCTTAAAGACTTATTTCTGCTGCACTGAAGCCATTACCAAATGTCAACCAAATCCAGTGGGATCATGATCAGTCATAGTAAATCCTACTTGAAAGTCTGCAGATCTTTGTGGCTTACTAACACTGCTTACAAAAGTGGAGTGGTCAGTGAGGAGGGAAAACCATACCTTATTCCTAGTAAAGTCATCTGCAGGCCCATTAATACACACTACACGAGTCACAGAGTGACATAGCTAAAACGCCTCAGTAGACGTGAAGACTGAGACAAGCTAAAAAAACCAGGAAGTTATCAGCTCCACTAGATAGGTGAAAATGATGTGTTAGATTTTCACCTAACTCTAACCAGCAATGATTTCATCAGAAAGTATAAAATATAAATGCAGTTTCTCTTAACGTCATAGCAAGAACCAGCATTGTCTAGAGGAAATAGACTTTGTGAAGTTAAGATTTATAATGGCAGTTCTAGGAATTCATCAAGAAGCAGGATACCATTCACAGAAATAAACTGAACAGTTTCAGGTATAGTAAAGAAGTACAAGAAAAATAATGTATTTTTCCCTTTTCCTCCCTTTCTTCGTAACTTAAATCTGAGTAAGAACTTTACTTAAAGCCCTTCCTCTAATTTTGCTTCTGGTACAATTTATATAAACAGATTATGAGACATACTGCAGCAGGCAGCATCACACTCTTTAAATGCAGAACACTGGGAATTCCAATGTAGAAAATTTGGGCCAAACTACCTTCATTCGTATTGGTAAAAATATACAATAACTCAATTCATTTCAAAAAACAACACTGGAATTACAGTGGTATCAACTAAAAAAGGAAAAAATAGGCTCGATGTGGTTAACAGTGTGATGTTGCCAGAACCAAACAATAAAACTGGAAGTTCACAGCAGAATTTTTCTCAGAATACTTACCACATTCTGGTTGGAAACTATAGTGGGTATGTCTGTTTTCTTCACAAAACTAGGAACAGCTAGAAGCAAAGCAGGCAGTACCACACTTGACTAGAGAACTGGCCCAGACCTCTGAATTCATTGGGTTTCCTTCCAGCTGTATCAGTAGCTTTCAAGGTGACCTTGGATAAATTACTTCTTTTCTCTCAGTCTCAATCTTTCCATCTGCAAATGGGTAAAACAATCCATTGTAAAGCCCCCTTTTAAATCCACAGATAGAAAGCACTGTAAGAGTTATCCTTTCTCACCACTAACAACAAGTGTTCACAACAGAATGGAGTCTGCAAGGTTGCCTAAGCAATGTTTTCATGCACTTAATTTATGTTTAAGTTTCTTAATGCATTTCTGACCTACAATCATGTGTGCTACTTTAAAAGTTACATAACCACAATTTATGATAGCTAATGATAAAGGAACACTAATACGTTTCTGTAAAACCATACACAATATATCTCAGTGCCCCCTGGTACACGTGGGTCTCTGTATTTGAGTACAAAATAAGCAAGAAAACCCCATTAAATAGCTAAAGCAGAATGGCAGTTATAAAATAAACCATGTACATAAATATCTAGAATATATACCACAACCACAAGGGCATTTCTTTTTACCTCTTCCAACATACAATGGTCAAATATACATCATTTTAACTAGCAAGCACTAAATTTTGCTAGAATTACCAGAATACATTCATGAATTTGAAAATCTACATTAAAATGGCAAATTGCAGGAAAAAAAACAAACCCAAACACAGAAAATACAAAGTGCAGAACCTAACCTATAAATATGGATGTTTAAATACAATATACAAATACTGGAGATGGAGAGCAGTGCACTGCTGTGTTTTTCATGCAGTCTCTAGGCAGACTGGATTCAGAGAGGGGAATGCTCAGTAAGAACGGGCTGTGGGGTGGCTGCACACCAGTTCCACTCATGTATGTGTAACCTGTGGCCAGGAAGTCAAGCTGGGGCTCCCTTGAAGTTTCCATACTAGTAAGGTTGGGCATGTGAGGGTCATCCTATGTAATGCTCACTGCCATCTTCAGCCTTTGAAAATTAAGTCTACAACACCATTTAAAATGCATTTATTCTTAATATTGATATTTCTCCACACTTTTAATTATTCTGAGAAAGAAATGGATGCAGGAAGGAATACCCTCTAAAGTACCCAAAGCTGTAAAATGATTCTGCATGATGTCTTACACTGCACTGACAATAAACTGAAACAAGAGATACTACCCCCAAAAAACCCAACACATGAAGAAGACAGTTTTTTAAGCACCCAGCAGGCTGCAGCAACAGAAGTGTTTAAAGCTGTTACACATCTCATGAGATGCTTAAAATCTGAAAATAAGAACATTTCCCCTTTCATCAGCATAGGCAGGTAGAAAAATATTCCACTCTTTAATGATTTGACAGTTGGTACAAAGTAATTATCAACCCATGAGATTAGGAGATAGAGTAAAAAGCAGATTACTGTCCAATACCCAATTTTCAGTGCTTTGCTTCAAAAACTATAATGTAATGGTATTTCCAATATCAAAACTAAAAATGCATCTCATTAAACCTAAAGTAAACAAGACTTTACCAATATACCCATTCTGAACTTTGGGGAAGTCTTGATTCTGCTTTCAGCCACTCTAGTCACTTCATTTGTTCTACATTTCTTCAGAACTACAGTCTACATCATTAATTTCAGTTCTGTGTTTATGATTTTGAATCCTGCATACAGTATCTTCATGAAAAGACAGACCTAAAAAAACCTTCAAGCTTGCTGCAATTGCTTAAGACCCAGGAAATCAGGTTTGCAACTCACAATAAGAACCAAAAAGAATACTAGGTTTTGTAGAAATAGAGAGGACGTAAGGTCAGAAACAGCCCAGTAGGATTTGGAAGAGATAATGGAATCATTTTCTTGGCTGAACTGATATTGTTGAGCATCTTATATCAGCACTATTTATGCTGTGCTCTTTTTTGCTTGGAAGTCCAATTATACAGGATGCTGTTGATTTGTAAAGTCTAGGCAGAAAGTTACAGACTGTTTCTGGCACAGAAGCACTGAATGTGGAACACTCTCTGACCCACATTTCTTCATTTTCTCTTTCCAGCACGAAGCCCATTTCTTCCCCAGAATTTTATATGAAATGGATTTGGAGTGGAGGCCAAAGTCGTGATAGCTGATGGCAGTTAACTCATCTTACTGCACTTGTTAAAAATAGGGTTGAAGGATATCTGTTCTCACAACTAACAGTTGTCAATCTGACATAACACATTTTATGATTAGTCTTCACAAATTTATGAAAGTCCTCACAAATTCACGCAAAACTTCATTTTTAATGTGTACACAATCAAGCGATACTTTAATTTCTTCTTGAAAAAGGATGGAAGGTTTAATTATTTCTAAAAAACAATATGAAGTAATTTTATTATCTTTTAAAAGTGCTTTCAAAAAGGGTGTTAACAGCTGATTTATTTTATTCCTCCCACATTCATCTGTTTGTCTTCATCATTACACTTGAAGGAAAAGCTGTTCCACTGTTTTAACTTGTGGGCTGGGTTTTTTTTTTAGACTGACTAGCGTTGTCACAGCCAGTTTCTGTGTAAATCACTCCATGAGGCTCTGCACCTTGCATGAGTTTTACTTCTTCTGCTACTGTTATCTGTAAAGTCTGCATCAGAACAATGACTCTGCTTGTATCATTTAAACTGTTGTACCATATGTCAGTGATATGGTTCCAAAATACTTTTTAAGCTTTGCATTCTAGATAAATACTCTCACATGTGTTTATTCACAGCAGTAGCAGCTTCAAGATTTACTGTTATGTTGGGCACCCAGAAGTATTCAGTCTTAGACAGAACTGCCAGTGATACATATGCATTTCCCACTTACTTGATGCGAAATTTGCTGTCACATCTACCACCCATCAGCAGGTAAGCTGAGCAGTTTTAAAACATCCATTTCCACACGCTTCCTTCTGCTGTGTGGGATTGCTTCCATGAGGAAGTATTATTAGCCTTCTGTTAGGCAAAAGAAAACACAGGATTCAGAAGAGCCGCTTTGCCAGGAAATGGAAGCAATTAAATTGAATGGCAAAGCCCACAGCAGCCATTCATTTATGAGAGTATCTCTTCAGTGATACATTGTCTGAATCAAGTTAAAGAAAAAAAAAACCAGATTTTAGGATGTTTTACAAGTACACTGATGCTGCTGTGAAGAACATCATACGTAAAATGCAGGTTTTATTGTGTTACTTCATTTGATTCAGTTCTGCTTTTGAAATAAGAAATGTTGCCTACATGGACTTTTGTCACAAATATGTCAATGATTTTACCACCTCTAAGCATTAAAGAAGCTGTTTTCTAAGTAGGATGGAAGGCACTGTCAGGAATTAATAATCTGGATTCTCTTCCTTGCTCTAACACAAACACTGTGCTATAGTCAAGTCATATGACTTCTCTTTGCCTTAGTTTTCAAGCTGTGAAAGAAACAGGAAGTTTCTGCGCTCACTACATAGTACTACAGTAAGTACTATCTACTATGTAAGTATCTACAACTAGTCACATTCATTCTAGTGAAAATTCCCAGTTCTAGTGAAAATTCCCAGTGGAATTGCTCTTTCTGCAGGACACTGTCGTCACGCACGGAGGGAACACAAACACAATCAATGTGATTGATAAAAGTGATCCGTTTATTGTGCTCAAACGATGGATATATATAGTGTCAAGCTGCCACGTACGCACATCTTCCCGTAGTGATTGGTTGGCATATACAGCATTGGGTACATTCCAGGTACATTCCTGTGGTTTCTTTTGTTTACATGTACATCCTCTTTTCAACGTGACCTTTGTTTGCTAACCATGCTTCCACAGGACACAGAAATTTTTTTATTAAGAAACAGCAGTTGCTGTCCCCCTTCAATGCTCTTTATAGTGAAAAGTACATTAGCTACTTGAGAGCTCCAGAAATAAAATTATGTTCTCCTCAATTTGTATTTCTTCTCTGCCCTTCTTAAAGGGGAAAACAAACCACCTTACAACTAAGTTAGTTGAAGCCATTGCAGCAGGAACAAAAATTCTCCTTTCAGCACTATACTTACAAACATATCCAAGTTCCCTTTTCTTTTTCCTTTAGCCTGAGGGTTCTGATATGTAGAAACCTGCTGCCCAAAATGAAACTTATACATTTAATAAGAATTCAAGGCTGTCTGAGGAGAATTGGATCTTTTATTAACTACATAAGTCTGAAACTCAGACACTGTTCAGAGTTCTGTAAATGTAAGTCTATATTTCGCCATGGACATGTTCAGTGACTTAACAGCAATATAAACAGGGTAATTCCTAAAGGGACATGGCATCTTTTTCTCAGCACAGTCATATCCATCCCACTTACTAGGTATGTTACTATGCATTATTTCTTACAATGTTCTAGTGGTTTTTGGGGGTGTGGGGTTTTTTACAGGAAAAGAAACTCACAAAGAATAAACAGCATGTGAATAGCAAAGTTATTGCTCATGTTTTCATACAACATTCAAAATTACAACTACTATGTAGACAGCATTGGTACAACACATTGTTTTGGTTATGAATACAGCTCCATTTCTGTGCTACCTAAAAAAACCAAAGTGAAAGAGCCTACAAGGGGAAAGAAATTCCTTCCCTGCCTACATTGCAGTGCTAGAATAGCTCCATAACAAGGTATCATGTGCATGCTGTAACTTACTGCAGCAGCTCCATCTTCATTGAAAAAAATATTAAAAACCCCACAAATATAAAACAGCAACTTCTTAAGCCTCATGCTTCAGATAACTGCTGCCATTGCCAAAAGCTTTATGGCTACAAATGTTGAACAATTCTAAAACCTAAAAACCCCTCACAAAGTTCACCTCAGAAACTCAGGGAAAACCTCATTTTTTTATCTAGACACACTGAACTGGCAATACTGCCCTACAGAAAAACTCTGAATTTGCAAAAGATGCAGCACCCTGACCCACAGTCACAGAGGCTGTGAATGTGGAGGACTGAGCAAGTGGAAGCAATGCACTGGAAAGATAAACATGCAACCATGTCACAAGCGCTCTACCATGCTCTGGATACTTCCGCAGCCTCCTTGAATTCCTTGATCCTCACTGGCCAGCCTTATAGATCCACTGGCATTTTCAAACTGCAATGCCAATGGGAAGAGGCAGCACCTCCCAGTCAGTCCCAAGTACCCATTTCCATCCCTGTGCCCTTAATCTCTCCTCGAGCTGACACAAATACCTGTAGCAGTAAAATGCAGTCTGTGACAGATGGCTGATGAGCTGAGCCTGCTCCACTTCAGCACCTGAACATCATACCCTTCGACTGGGGAGAAGGTGCAATTGCACAGCAGAACACAAGTTAATGCAGGGCTGTATCCTGCAGTAGTAATGCTGGTTTAATTTGCACAGAGCTAGAACTGGACACCAGAGTTTGCAAGGAAAGGAACTGAGTGCAAGACTGCTTTATTTCTGCAGATTCTAAAGACAAAAAGCATTACGAACCCCATGCGCAAATAAAAAGGGCATAAACATGTACCACACAACATGGAAAACTTGTGGGCCATGAGATGCACAATGTTGAAGGACAAAGACTGTAGAAACTGTAAGAATATATGTTTCCTACTGAATACGTGTAAATAACTGCAAAATGCACTGTTCTAAAGAGTGATATGAAAGGATTTCAATTAAAGATAAAAAGGATTTACTGCTTCCATATTCTTACATCAGAGTCATCAAAGCCAACGTATAAGGGCTGAAATTGTAAAACATTTCAATGCTTCTGAAAACAGATAAGAGGAAACCTTTGTTTCCCAGATAGTATTAAAATATATAAGCAGGCTATATTAATCCTCTATGTTGTAAAGCAAGCTGATCATGTATTATTTGACAGTGAATGACAGATTTAGCTGTACTGGTGAAACAAAGTACAAAAGCAAAGAATTCCATCAAAATTACGTGAAAAGGCAATCAATGTCATTTCAGATGGCATCAAATCCTTTCTTTAAAACTGTTCCAAATTTTTTCAAATATAAAAAGACAACCAAAAATAGAGACTGATTTTAGTCATTATAAGGCTCTGGAACCATAGCCAAAATTAACTGCAGTGACTAAGCACACTTCTCTTGCCGGCAATGCAAAAAAACCCTAAATTGGGACATCCTTTATCCATGATGATTTGACAATAGTTATTATTAACACAGAACTCAAGTGATCAATGCCCTCTCTCTAAAACACAGAATTTTTCATATTAACAGGTGATAAGTATTTGACAAGGTAAGTAATCTCACTGGAGCCCAAGCATAAATGGATGCTGAAGGGGAATATTTCAGTCGAATGAGAAGTACAAGGACGACATGAAGACTGCAGAAGTCCTCTCCTAGACTTTTACACTGTAGGTAGGGACTGATAAAGCAACAGAGAAAATGTCAATTATGTCATAATCATCAACAAACATAAGAAGACTTCTTCAGTGGCAGCAAACCAACAGGCTGTGTGATTTAAGGGTTCTTGCTTAAAGGACTGGGAGTTTTGGAATGCATTGTGTTAACAGAATTACACGAACATACACGGAATTACCCGGTATTTATTTGTAATTGTATGTTTTGGCTTTGCTTTTTAAAACCATCATCATCTAACTGGGATTGTTTCCTTCTTCAGTTTGATTAATTTCTTAGGTATAGATGAAACACAGTTGCTTAAAAGGTATAAAATCACAGCTAACAAATAAAATATCAACAGATAAAATCCATTAAAATTTTCTACAAAACTGTAACATACTCCATATTACACTTATCATTTCAACTATATATGCCCTCCATGGCAGGTGGTTGGAACTAGATGATCTTAAGCTCCTTTCCAACCCTAACCGTTCTATGATTCTATGATTCTGTGACTTACTCTTAAGACTTTGAAAAACACGTGTCGTGTCTACAGACCAGCCTGAACCAGATACTGATTCTGAAAAGTGTTTTCCTGAATTTAAATCCAACCTCTGCAACTTCTGATGTAAACTAGGCCAAAATGCTCAGCTTTTATATAAGATTCCAAAATTAAATTCAACATGCAGCTCCATCTCAACATTGTTACTAATCTGTCTGGTGAAATTCAGTTTTAAAAATTAAAATATAAATAGCCTCAAACAATTTTTAAATCTCATGTTTTATCTTAAGCCAATCCTATGGGGGTTTGGGAGGCTGGTCTTGCTTCAGGATGCCTGAGACTGTCAGTACTATACTTGGACCTTGCCTTAATGCACTAAACACTACCAGCATAAGCACTATGCATTATCCAGCAATATTGCATCAGATGGAAAAACTGAGCTGGCAGTTAAATTCTATGCTTAGTGCCAGAAAAGAGCTGTAGCTCCAGTCCTAGATAATTGCAAACATAAGACTGTAATTTCTCTTCAACCAAATATCTATGTTAGAAATTTCTTTCTAACTGTATGATTTTGCATGAGTATTTTTTTTAAATGGTCATTATTTCTTTCAGTGTAGGAACACCAAAATCTGTTGCTCCCTTTTGGAGCTGTTGTTTTTGCAAGACTGTGTTTAAAAGTACTGTTGTTATTTCTATTAATTGTCTCTGCTCCCTTATGTTATCTGTTGATGAATCAGGTCAGCACCACAGCTTCTTCCCATTCTACTTACAAATGGGAAACATCTTCTTTCCCTGGAGTTTGGGATTTGAAGGATCAAACGAAAGAAACTACTTTTTCAAATTACTCAGATTTTCATCAGCAGTATGAAATAAAGAGACTTTTTGATACAAATATCTTCAAAGACCTGACGACAACCAAAAATTTATTTTTCTACACTGTAGATTTAGAAACGTTAATTCACAAAGTAATGATCTTTTAACTTCCTTTATCACGGCTTTTTTTTCCCCTCTTTTGTCACTGTGATACCAGCTCTGCTTTATTTCTATAGACTGTTTGATATTAGTACATTAAATACATTAAATATTAAAGACTGTAGAAAAACAGAGGCAATAATATGGTGGTGAGGCACTGGAATGGGTTGCCCAGGGCGGTTGTGAATGCTCCATCCTTGGCGGTGTTCAAGGTCAGGTTGGATGAGGCCTTGGGTGACATGGTTTAGTGTGGGGTGTCCCTGCCCATGGCAGGGGGGTTGGAACTAGATGATCTTAAGGTCCTTTCCAGCCCTAACTATTCTATGATTCTATGATTCTATATCAAATCTCCATACTTTGCATTTTTTAGGTTTACCATGAATTATTTCATATAAATAAAGTGCTAGGTAGTGAGAAACCTAGAAGGGATCTGTATCAGAAAGCCAACTGTATGCTGCGCTGAAAAGAAGCATGGCATGTCCTTTTCAGGAAAGACAGGCCAGCCAGGCGGGGTGGTGGGGTTGCTCTTTATGTGCGAGAGCAGCTGCAATGTACGGAGCTCTGTCCAGGAACAGGGGATGAGCGAGTTGAGAGTCTGTGGGTGAGAATTAAGGGGCAGGCTGGCAGGGGCGATACTGTTGTGGGTGTCTGTTACAGGCCACCAGATCAGGGTGAGGAAGTTGATGAGGCCTTCTACAAGCAGGTGAGAGCAGCCTCACAGTCACAGGACGTGGTCGTCGTGGGGGATTTTAATTTCCCTGATGTTTGCTGGAAGGACTACTCAGCAACCCAGGCACAGTCCAGGAGGTTCCTCCAGTGTATGGATGATAACTTCCTCATGCAAATGGTGGATCAGCCAACCAGGAGAGGAGCGCTGCTGGATCTCATCCTCACTAACAAAGAGGGTTTGGTCGAAGCAGTAAAGGTTGAGGGCTGCCTTGGTTGCAGCGACCACGAGATGGTGGAATTCAGGATCTTGTGTGGTAGGACCAGTACAATAGCAAGTAGAATTGCAACCCTGGACTTCAGCAGGGCAAACTTTGGCCTTTTCAAGCAATTGCTAGGGGAAGTCCCATGGGCAAGGCTGCTTGAAGGTAAAGGGGCCCAAGATAGTTGGTTGGCATTCAAGAATTGCTTATTCCAAGCTCAAGAGCTGAGCATCCCGACACGTAGGAAGTCAAGGAAGAGGGCCAGGAGACCTGCGTGGCTGAATAAGGAACTGCTGGGTATGCTCAAGTGGAAGAGCAGAGTTTATAGGTCATGGAAGGAGGGGCTGGCCACTCGGAAGGAATATAAGGCTGCTGCTAGAGGATGTAGGAAGGCAGCTAGGATGGCTAAGGCCTCCTTAGAATTAAATCTGGCCAGAGGGGTCAAGGACAACAGAAAGAGCTTTTTCAAATACATAGCTGATAAAACTAACACCAGAGGCAAGGTTGGCCCACTGGTGAATGGGATGGGTGTCCTGGTGACAGAAGATACAGAGATGGCAGAGTTATTGAATGCCTTCTTTGTGTCAGTCTACTCTGCCGGAGGCAGTCCTGAAGAACCCTGTACTCCTGAGACCTCAGATGAAGTCAGGTCACTGGAGCGGTTTGCCTTAGTCGATGAGGAATGGGTTAGGGACCAGTTGAGCAATCTGGACATCCATAAATCCATGGGTCCAGATGGGATGCACCCGCGGGTGCTGAGGGAACTGGCGGAAGTCATTGCTAGACCACTCTCCATCATCTTTACCAAGTCTTGGGAAACGGGAGAGGTGCCTGAGGACTGGAGGAAAGCAAATGTCACTCCAGTCTTCAAAAAAGGCAAGAAGGAGGACCCGGGTAACTATAGACCGGTCAGCCTCACCTCCATCCCTGGGAAAGTGATGGAACACCTTATCCTTGATGCCATCGTAAGGCATGTCAAGGATAAGAGGGTTATGAGGGGCAGTCAACATGGCTTTACCAAGGGGAAGTCATGCTTGACCAACCTCCTAGCCTTTTATGAGGAAATAACATTGTGGATGGATGATGGCAGAGCGGTGGATGTGGTCTACCTTGACTTCAGCAAAGCATTTGACACAGTCTCCCACAGCATCCTCATAGCTAAATTGAGGAAGTGTGGCCTGGATGATCAGGTAGTGAGATGGACTGCAAACTGGCTGAAGGACAGAAGCCAGAGAGTTGTAGTCTATGGGGCGGAGTCCAGTTGGAGGCCTGTATCTAGTGGAGTGCCTCAAGGGTCAGTATTGGGACCAGTATTATTTAATATATTCATCAATGATTTAGATGAGGGAATTGAGTGTACTGTCAGCAAGTTTGCTGATGACACTAAGCTGGGAGGAGTGGCTGACACGCCAGAAGGCTGTGCTGCCATCCAGCGAGACCTGGACAGGCTGGAGAGTTGGGCAGGGAGAAACTTGATGAAATATAACAAGGGAAAGTGTAGAGTCCTGCATCTGGGCAGGAACAACCCCAGGTTCCAGTATAGGTTGGGGAACGACCTGTTAGAGAGTAGTGTAGGGGAGAGGGACCTGGGGGTCCTAGTGGACGGCAGGATGACCATGAGCCAACACTGTGCCCTTGTGGCCAAGAAGGCCAATGGCATCCTGGGGTGTATTAGAAGGGGGGTGGTCAGTAGGTCGAGAGAGGTCCTCCTTCCCCTCTACTTGGCCCTGGTGAGACCGCATCTGGAATATTGTGTCCAGTTCTGGGCCCCTCAGTTCAAGAAGGACAGGGACCTGCTGGAGAGAGTCCAGCGCAGGGCAACTAAGATGATTAAGGGAGTGGAGCATCTCCCTTATGAGGAAAGGCTGAGGGAGCTGGGTCTCTATAGTTTGGAGAAGAGGAGACTGCGGGGGGACCTTATTAGTGTATATAAATATATAAAGGGGGAGTGTCACGAGGATGGAGCCGGGCTCTTCTCAATGGCAAACTATGATAGGACAAGGGGTAATGGGTATAAACTGGAACACAAGAGGTTCCACTTAAACTTGAGAAGAAACTTCTTCTCAGTGAGGGTGACAGAACACTAGAACAGGCTGCCCAGGGAGGTTGTGGAGTCTCCTTCTCTGGAGACATTCAAAACCCGCCTGGACACATTCCTGTGTAATCTTATCTAGGTGTTCCTGCTCTGGCAGGGGGATTGGACTAGATGATCTTTTGAGGTCCTTTCCAATCTCTAACATACTGTGATACTGTGATACTGTGGCCCGCAGGCTGAGCATGGCACTTCTCCCCCTGTACTCCACTGTCCACTCCACCTGGAGTACTGCATCCAGCTCTGGGAGCCATAACATAAGAAGGATGTGGACCTGTTAGAGCAAGTCCAGAGGAGATCACAAAGATGCTCCAAGGGCTGGAGCACCTCTGCTATGGAGACAGGCTGAGAGAACTGGGCTTGTTCCTAGAGCCTTCTCTTCTCCAGGCTGGAGACCTTAGAGCAGCTTCCAATGCCTAAAGGAGGCCTACAACAAAGATAGGGACAGACTTCCTAGTAGGACCTGTTACAATAGGATAAAAGGTAATGGTTTTAAACTAAAAGAGGGGAGATTTAGACTAGATACAAGGAATGTTTTTTATGATGTGGTGGTGAAACACTCACACAGGTTGCCCAGGGAGGTGGCAGATGTCCCATCCTTGGAAACATATAGGGTAGGGTTGGATGGGGCTCTGAGCAACCTGATCTGGTTGAACATGTTCCTGCTCATGGCAGGGAAGAGGTTGGAGGAGATGATCTTTAAAGGTCCCTTCCAACCCAAACTATTCTATGATTCTACAACTGCAAACAACAAATCAAAGGGAATACAGAAGTCTGATTTTATCTTATTTTTTAAACAAAATTGTACCATTTCATTACTTATGTTTGCTGTAGTAATTTTCCAATTCTGAGGTTTTTGCTCCTTTTTAAGGATATTTTTAAAAGCTGGAAAGAGCCAAATGGCAAATAACCATATATATAATGTCTATATGTATGTAATACCGAAATTTTCTTTGGAAACCTGCAGAACATAATAATCCACTCAAATGTATGTTTTGGTTCAGTTAAAAACACTTTCCTCATATAAATATGTGATGTTGCAAGCAGCAGTAGTCATCATAAGTGAGTAAGCACAAGGCTAAATACTATCTAAATCTCTTTATATAGCAGGGTTTTTAAAGAAAAGATCAGTCCACAGACAAGATTTAAAATCGCATGTGCCTTTGCTGTCCAGAGGAGCTACAATATATCCTCAGAGATAACTCAAAAAAAGACTTAGGGTCAAATCTGTGACTATTCAGTTGTAAGCGGTCTTACTGCAGACACTTGATAGAAGCCACAATATACAGATTAGATCCGAATTTTTATTATAACACACAGGTTTCTGAATCTTGCAGGTGATGCCCTGTGCTTACCAGCTGCAGCAGAGTTTCTAGCGGTTTCAGGAAAGCAGCAGAATTAAACAAGGCTGAAAACACCGATTTTCATTAGCTGGGCTGAAATTTCCCAGTCTTGATTTCAGTTTAGAGCTGTTATTTTTAAGCATGGAGAGATACGAATTCAGCCACCTTTTCATTGTGGAAAGTGAAAAATGATGCTTACAGTATTACCACGTACTTGTAAGGCTACACCCTGCTCATGCAGCTTGACATTTTGGAACTTGCACATCTTTATGGAAATAGCCTCCCCAAGCTTGGTGAAATCCAATCCAGTACTTAAAAAATATAGGCACCTAAATACCATCAACACCCATGTTTTGAATACCAAAACTCAGGCAGGTTCAGAAGCATTTTAATGCCTATTCCTGACCCGTGAATTCCCTGCCCACAAAACTCCCAAATAAATAAATTGCATAATCAAGTGTTTCTATTCATGCTTTCCTTCTGGACCCATGTTGCACTGCAGGCCAGCTTCAGCAGACTGAGCACAACCCTCTGGCTGCCCACAGCCTGTGATGGCAACATCCTGCATCTGCATCTAAATTTTGCTGATCTGGGAGCTGTGAAGCAGCCCATTACTACAACTAGTCTACATAATAGAAAACCATAAACTTTCAGAACAAACCTATTTTGCCTGGTTCAATGATTACAACCATCTGGGCATTTAAAGCTTCTACCAGTGAGGGGATATATTTTCTGTTTAGCTTCTGTTTGGAAGTCTACAGACTGAAAGGTCTAATGTCGATCCTCACACTCAGGAGCCAAGAACTAAGCCTATGTCTGAAAGGAGAGACTTCCCTGAATTTCACTGGTCTGGGGTGAGAACAGTGAGGTTTGGGAAAATCCCCTTTTCAGGGGAAAAAAGACTTTACACTATTGTCTGAACCTTTACTTCTATCTACAAGCCAGATACCAGCTCATTGAGCTGCGAATGGGACTGCAGTGTTTGTGCCATGCCAGTCATACCAGCTCACCGAGCTGCCCACTGTGAATGAGACTGCAGTTTATGCCATGCCAGTCAAATCTGGCACACTTTATAGAAGCACTATCATCAATGATCAATAATCAAGATGTGCAAGAATAGAGCTCATAACATTTTTAAGCATTTATGCCCTTATTACACTTTTTAGTATAATCTTTACTTAATCAAAACATTGTTTCTCAAATAATCCAATAAAATATCATGCACTTTTCTTAGGGATAATTTAGAGCTATGCACGATAAAGTGATTTATATTTCAATTCCCATGCACTCATCTAAATTGAATTTAATCTGACATCTTATTACCAAGTCCTATTACATTTTCCTGCAGCTTTCAGTAATCTTTTCTAATATTGCCTAATTAAAATAAATTTATGACAACCATGTATTGACATCCTGCTTGTCACCATTACTCCAGGCAGATTCATAGTAATGATCATTTGGTGTACAAAACCCCAAATAACCCCAATGTTTGACTTCTTTCTAATCCCCCCCAGGCAAACTCTTCATGTTTCCTACCTCTTCATGCATTTTGCATGAGTGGTAAAACTTTCCCCTTGCCATATTTGCTCCAGTTTTTTTACTAATTTTGTAAGAGTTACTTTAGCACAAACCTATATTACAGCTCTCAGTTCTCTTATTCTATGTTTCATTAAATCCTCCAAGAATTTGTAGCAGTTGAAAAGACATCATTTAACTTTATAGAAGCTATGCAGGTTTGTCCTTTGAATTACTTTATATAATATCACTCATAAATACATATATCATAGAATTTTGTTACATTTTATGATCTTCTCAACTGCTTTTCTGGCTGTGAACAACAATTCTTCATATTCTTCTAAGACAAACTGTTATCTTTTAAAAGGATGACTACAAACCTGAGTACCTGTCTATCTCTGGTACAGACACAACTGGTAATAGGAAGTTATGGTCTTGCTGTAACAGTTACTCCGAAAAGTTCTGCAAGATTTCCACCAAAACTTCCACTAGATATTTACCATGATGCACATTTGAAGCCTCATTTCTTCACTTTTTCTCTCCTTTCTCTTTTCTCAATTATTTTTTAAACAAAACTGCAAATAAACATAGCAAGAGAAAACAGGGTGCCTGCAGCACAGATAAGATTCTTCTGTAACACAGACTCCTGCACATGCTGGTCAGCTCTGAAAAACACATTTACCTGGCTTTAAAACCTACAAAAGCCCATTAGAGGAATGATTCCTCAGAACACAAATATGACAGATGCTGTACTCATTATTCTGAGTAAGTAGAAAATATAAAAGGGTTCCCTTCTACAAATACAGTACTGCAATAAAGGAAAAAGGATAGTCTACAATAAAGGAAAAAGGATGCAATAAATGACTCCGGAACATAAACCCCAAGCACAGCTAGCTTTTAGGAGTGACCTATGTCCTACATGAAAAATAGAGGGAAAACTAAACCTGTCTAAATAGCATGCAGGGCAGCAATATGCTAAGCAAAGAGATGCCCAAAATCAACACTAGAAGCAGTTGTCTAGAACAAAACACTAGGATCCCTAAGGATAGGTGCAATCTCTGCCTAAATAAACAGGCTGCAAAACACTAAAAGTGCAACCATATTTACAATAGCAACATGGTATTACATGGTATTAATGAAAAACAGGTATAGAGGTTAGACATACTGAGGTACTTCTCATACTGTCAAAGAACTGACATCACCTCAGTGTTGTTAAATTAAAAAAATATTTAATTTTAAAAAAAATTAAAAAATGTTGTTAAATTAAAAAATATATAGAATTTTATATATATATATATATATATATACATATAAAAAAGAGGGGGGGCTACATACATTCTTCCAAATAAAAGCTGGAAACCCTGCTCATTCCACTTCCAATTTTACAGCTCTAACCCAATGTGGAACACACCCAAGCTCAAGTCCTGCCTCAAGGTGAAGTAACTCAAAGCTACAGTCGATATCTCTCATGACAAAATTACTATGCTCAATGAGAATATCGACTGCTCCTATATGTCATGCAAAATAGCTACCTGAGAAGCAACAAGTAACTAGACAAAATATATAAACATCATTCGTAATAACGTCTAGATTGAGAGGCTCTCCACTCACAGCTGACTTTATGAATATTCACTAGAATATCCTTATGTTCAGTAAGAATAACTCTGAAGTATTTTTCATAGATTGACCAAAAGAACTGTAACTTCAGGTGTCCTAAAGTTGAAGCCTCAAAAAGTTTTAAGATCACGATTTTAGACAGGAGAGCCTACACTATAGCTAAATTTACTCAGCTTAGAATCTTTTTTGGCTCTGACATTATATTCCTGAATAACTGAAATGCATTATCTGTCATTTTATCACACAATCAAAATAAATGTCATTTTTAGACTTCATATCATTTGAACACGAGAGTTCCTCAGAGTTAGTGGAAGTTGTGACACTTGGCACTGAGGGACAGCTGGTAAATGGGGGCTCAAACTGCACTTTTTGCCTTCCCTGCTCCCCTCTCTTGAAAACACTCAAGGTCAATGGCAATGCTTGGTTCTTTTGTAAAGACTACAGGTATCTGTACAGAAATGTTTCCCAAAGAGCTCTTAGAAATTCATAATAAAGAAAATAACAATGAACATTATTTGAATATAAATTCAAAGATGTACCTCAGTTCTGTAAGTTAATCAGACTTAAACCTCCATGGGAAACTTACAACACTGTTCTCAGTTTAAACTCTTCCCAACAATTTACAGCTTCATTTTGCAAACTTTTCCCCAAACCAAACTCCCCTGAATTTACACCACCTAGAAGGCTATTCATGCAACAGCTGAACAAAGTGTGTGAAGAAGAGGTTTAATATGCTGATGAGAAACAGTATAGGAAAACGCAGCAGCAGTTCCTGAAGAAATAAAAGATAATATATGATTATAGAAAGTATGTTCAGATAGATTAAGTGACACTGAAGTCCCAGTGCCTACTCACTTCTGAAAAGCAGAACTCAGGTAAAGCTCTGAGTAGGTAGCCACCTTCAGTGAACCAATGGGAGACACAGGTGGGATCAGACCATCTCAGTACAGAATCTTCCAGAAATAAACCACACAGCAGATATTTACCATGTTATTTTCTTGCACTCACCCTCAAATGCCACCTACACATTGTAATCTACATCATGCCAATACTTTTTCATGTATTTATACTTACACAAATACTTAACTTTATAATAAAGAGACTGAAAAATAAAACCAGGAGATGTAGCCAGGTTAGTGTATGTGATCTTCTAACCAGGTGTAGGCCTGGGCCCCTTCCTCCTACTTTCCTGTCACAAAATTGGGAATGTGTAAATCCAGGCCACTGACTGAGAGAGTACAACAGACAAATTCCATATCCTGGAAAAACCTGCCAGACAAAAAAGCTTCCCAAGGAAAGGCTCTGGGTGACCATGACTAGGAGCTATAACTTACACCCATCTTAGCCAAAGCAAAAAAATCTTGCCTCTAACTTTAGATTTGATTCTCTATAAAGTGGACTTCACCACATGTACAACCACAAAAGTAAGCATTGCAAAAAGTAAGTGGGTTCAGAGATTAAGGACCTCTTGTTAGCAAACAACAGGAAATAATGTATATATATTATCACAACATATTTTTGTTATACTGCAATATTTTTCAATGTATAGTCAAAAATACTTACACATCCCTTAGCTTACACAAATAATATTCATATTTTACACAAATGTTCAAGTTGAATGGTATTTTTAAAATGCAATTTCAGGTGCCAGAAGGTCTATCCATTTTGTTTCTAGATAAAATCAAAGGTACTCCTTTCTATTCAGATGAAAGATACTTTAGCAACACATCACTATTTTCTGCATTTCAGATGAGCACTGGCATATCTATTTTCTTCTTACATCTGCACATCTCTCTATGACCAGAAATGTTAATTAGCATTAGGTTTCTCTGACCTAAAGCCCATAATACACATCAAGGTGAGAAAAGTATTAGGGAGGGTGACAGACAAAATGACACAAAAACTACTTAACAGATGAACAAAACTTACTAGTTTCTTGCACTTTGTGTAGATCTGCTAAACTGACTCGAGCTGTAAAACTGGCATAGCTCAAAGATCCTCTCCAAATCTCTGTTATATGGAGACTAGGTCAAGAGGAAATGTGAATCAACAATATACTATAGCTTAATCTATTCTTCATTTTCCTCCCTGAGCCAAAGTACACAAATGTATGATACTCTAGCAAAGGCCAACACTGTTAGCTTTAGCACATTTTACTTACTAAGTACAAAGGAGTTTATGATCACTATAGGAAGGCAACGTTGCCGATAGATCAGCAAAGCTTTGATGATCTATGTTCCTTCTCAGCAAGCAATACACAGAAACAGAGCCAGTATATGCTGAATACTTACCAGGCCCCAAACAGAAAGTTAATTCCAAACGACTAGCTTTTGCATTTAGCTACTGTTTCAGTTCACGTCATTAGCAAAAACTGAATGAAACTCTGAATGTATGCAGTGAAGGAAGTGGGCACCTGCATCACAAAATCTACACCTACACACACTGTCAGAAAACTTCTTCCTCCTCTTCAGGTCTCTCTCACACACAGTCAGTGCTCAGTTCGAGTACAATACAGTTGTTACAGGAATGTCTAAGTAGCTTATACACAACTGCAGTTATTTGATGGCTTTCTTGGCCAAGACAGTGGGAACTTCATGTGCATCCATGAGTTGCTGAGTGTTACGTGCAGCTCTTCTGGAATTGTATTTTCATGCTAGCTCCTCCAATGAAAGACTGAATTCTATTATCAGCTTCCTCACTGGCTGTATTTGGTTACTATTTTCACTTTCTCTGCAATAACTGTGCTTAAGCTAAACTAACTTGCCTTCCCCAAGAGCAAATTCTGCTACAAGTCGGTCAATAGATTGTTACTGTCTCATTTTAGAAACCCTGCTTGACAGCACAGTATTTGTAACTGCAGTTCTAAAGTCTGCATTTATATACAGTAGTAACATTGCTGCACTGACCTCTGATGATTAGTTTTAGTTTATATGCAGGTTAGTCCTTTTTCACCTTCTGACCTTGTTTAAGAGTATAACAACAGAGCAACCTTGACAAAATTGGAATCAACTCTTAATTAGAATTCCATTTAATGAGGATGAAAGCCAAAGCGTTCTGACTAAGAGGATACCACACACAGCATTCTGACTAAGAGGATACCACAGTTATTACATTACATTAAGCTATATATAACTTCATCAAATGGAATATTTAAGCATTTTAACTTGAGCATTTTATGCGTTAGTAATTTGCTTAATTATTTACTCTAGAGAACAAGGGGTATAATATCATGCTGATGCACAGGGAGTTACATGAATAAATCTTCAGGCATCAGGATAGGATCAGATACCCGAGAGCCTCACTTAAATCAACAAAAGCAGGAGGAAGTAGTGGGAAGGATGCTGCATCTGGCTTATTTCACATCACTTGTATGTACAGCAGGTACACGAATCATGCTGGAGACCTAGTTACCTAAACTTATTAAAGATGTAACTCATTTTTTCACACTTTCATAAAGAGCTACCTATGTTACATTCTCATTTAAAGCGTATCTGCTAGTCCTCTTGTCTCATTATAATCATGTTCTAATGAATTTGAACTATTTAGGTCACACTGTATTTCTACATAGTCACTACAGTTTCAGGAAACAGGTGAGAATGAATCAGTAGAAAGAATGAGAGGCCATAAACAAGAAACTTCACTAACGATTCCCTGTAGATAAATAAATTAATGTGTCACTATTCTTCAACACAGAACCTCATTAACTCAACTAACCCAGCCCCTCTTTAAAGTATTTTCTGCACTGTGGCCTATTTTTATAGCTCTGAATTTGATACAGGAAATATTACATCTGTAATCAATGACTGCAGAGAGTAATTGAGATGGGAAGGAGCCATAAAATGAGCAGGAAGCAGGAACAAAGTGAACATAATGTCAGAGATGTGAAAAGGAGAAATGGGACTTCTGTTCATTTGTGTGTATGTGGTTTATTTTATATATTATTTTCATTTTATTATATTGGAAAATAGCACCTGGAGGTGGGGATGGAAAAATTGAAAAGTAAAGAAATTGAGACTGACTCAAAATTGGCAAAGAAAAAGGAGCTCAGTATATGAAGTGTACCTGATCCCAGCTGCATCTTATCCTACAGACTGGGTGGCAGCCAGGGAGCTCCATCTTCAGACCTCAAACTCCACTGCAGCTGTGGTAAAACCTACTTCACACTGTGAGCATAACATCAAACAGAATTCAAGCTGCAGGGTTGCCCTAATACATATGCTGCTACCCACTTTTCCTGGAGGACTGTGCTGACAGCTCAGACTAACTCAGAAGCAGAAACAGATTTCCAACTCTTGTTTTGCTCAGGCATTTCAAGAGATTGGACACCGGAGAAAAGTTCACATTAGGCTGCCAAGGTAGTTGTCTGTTATCAAGGGATTCCTCTGTAAGTGGAATTCCTAGCTAGCCACCACTTTGTCTGCCTTTTCAATTGCTTTGTGCTACTGCTGAAGAGATGTGATTTTGGTCCACGCTGTCTAGAAACTAAGAGAATATTACACATTTTTACATAGCCCAAACAGCACAAAGTGTTGGCTGTACTTACCAAGCTGAATATTTCTGAATATTTTGAGAAAAATATCCAGCTGCTAGCTGGTGAATCACCATAACAAAATGTTCATTTCTCTAAAAAGTTATCTGTCAATGTAAGCTATGCGTGGTTCTAAATTCCCCATTCCACAGCCCATTTGACTTGGTCATTTTGACATCATTCTTGACGTGGTGTTATGTAGCTGATGTAGTTCTCTTAAGTCTTGGAAAATTCCCCACAATGAAGGAAATCGAAAGAAATTCACTGTCATTTTCCCCTTCTTTGCCACAGTTACTCCAGTAACTAGTTTTGTTGTTGCTGCTAATGAAGGTGTTCAAGGTCTCCTTGTCAGTTTGCTACAATGCTGCCTATCTTTCACCTTTTTGTTTTCCATGAGTACAGATTTTGGTCCTTGACTCTGAAGGATGCTTTTACTCTTTTTATAATCATTATTCCATTATAAATAGACAACTATAATAAACCCAGATTTCAGCCCTCCCCTTAGCAGTCTTTGTCATGTTGTCATTGTTGCAGTGTTACAGCTCTTAACTTTATAATTTGCAATATCCTTTTTTGCCTAAAGAGCCATCTACAGCATAGAGACAGACCTAAAATGGTCACACTGTCACAGTAAAGTAGTTCTGCTGCTGAAAGGCTACAGGCTTATATAATAAAGTTTGCAGAAAAGAGATTGTAGATACTTTCCCTGTACATTTCCCCTGCAGTGCTGAAATACTACTACTTATATTGATATTTGCATCAGCAGTATTAATTCTATGCACCATCTCATCCTTTAGAAGCTTCCAGGAAAATCAACATCACTTGTTAATATTTGAAGTGTTACTTGAAGCTTTAGCCATGAAGTTGAGAATTAAAATGGACTAGAGGTATAGGACTTCTTGAAAGAAAGACCTGTCCCCAGCTCCTCACAGTGTGGATTTTAAAGGATTCAGAAATTGTAAGAGATAGATAAACCTATCTGTTCTGTCAGCTGGCGGAGGAAGGTGACTTATGATACTGATCTAGAATAGGCTCCCAGTAAAATATTACATCTTCTCTGGGTACTCCAAAAGAGGGGACAATCATAATTGTCTTTTTTTAATTCATTACTATGTATGATAATACTTTCATTTCAATCTTATGTCTTGATCTGAAAGTGCTATATAGAGAATACCTAAAAGCAGAACCAGATCACTGAGGACTTATCACATAAAAGTGTAAAACTTATGTCAGATCCAAACTGGCATCTTGATTTTGCAGCTTAGACCCTTCTCTCTATTGTAAAGAGGAGGTTTGAGTGTTTTTTCATTATTGTTCTTTTGATTTACTTTTAGTTGCCAAGCAGTATTACAATAGTAACAATGTGGGCAGAGAGGTAAAACTTTATATACGGTTTTAGCTGCAAAGTATGTATATTCCTTGATAACTAATGTAAAACCGCTTTACAAAGAAATTTCATCTCCATATACAGCACAACCAACTGATGGATGAAGAGCAGGCAGTAAAAACGTGGTATATACAACAGCTTTCTCCTGATATTTTAAGTCAAAGAAGGAGGAAACAGTATCAAATTATGTTTCACAAATCCTATCACTGTAAATAAGTTTCTGAGGAACTGTTTTCTCTCTTAGAAGTTTGCATTACTTGAAAATTAACACAAATCAAGAGAATAAAAATGAAAGCTGGACTTCACTGAAATAAATTGAAAATTCCTGCTTCTAGTTCAATCAAATTTTTCTCCTAAATTTAACAGAATGACATGAACCTCAGATAGGATTGGTCAAAAGAAGATCTAATACACACCTCCTTTCCTAGTTTGGACAAGCAGATTTGTACAGGCTTTCTATATGGAAAAAAGAGCTTCAAAATTTAACAAATCCATTTAGAAACCCCTGAAGTTAATGAGAATCATTATATTGGATTCAGTGAATTCTAGAGTGGAGTGGCAGTTACCTCCTGGACCCAGAAGCAAGGTTCTCTGGTTCCAGAACAGTTAATTCTCAAGATCTCTAGGAAGCCCTGAAACTGAAACTGCAGTGCTTACGTGAAAAGGACAAAAGAAATAGGAAGATGCTTCTTCCTTGGAAGCCATGCAACTGAGCAGCTGCAATGTCTATACTGTATCACAATCCAAACAATTATTACACAGTAAGTTATCTATAACTCTAACAATTCACTGGCTTAATATCATGGAAGAGTCATGCCTTAAAACCTTACTGAAAGTGTGTAGTCCATTGTGCAGTTATCACAAGACACGTGCTTTCTTCTTGCAAGTCAGATGAGGATGACAAATAAGCTCCTTAGCTCTTTCTTACATCCCAGTCCCCTCAATCATCTACATAACTTTACATAAAGTGTTACTTTACACGCAGAACTTCTTTTCTGCTACCTTACCTTTAAAATAAAATTTGAGTTGCACTCTGAGATAAGCTGATTGCAAGGACCTACCTTAAAGGCCAAACATGTACAACCACATTGGATTTATTTGCCTCCACTCAACACAATGCTGTAAGGCTGTTGAACAAAATCCACCCTCAGACTCTCACATCCCTCCTGCCAAGCCTCCAGGCATGCACCATGTACCTGCAGCATCATTCCATGCATATGCTGTTCAGACAAGCTACAACACAGCTCTCAGATTAGTTCAGACACTCTGAACCGAAAAACACAAACCAAAGTAACGGTTAAGGGTGTACAGCCCAACGGGTAGAGCAGTGGCCCAAACCACATTGGCCAGCAAGGATGCAGTCAGCACACCCCAGAGCAAACCCACCAAGAACCAGGTGGACTTGAGCCATCCAACACCACTTTGCCTTGAGGTTAGGAACCTCTCCTTGTGATACAGTCCACAGTTATTATTTTCAAATGAGAAAGCTGAGCAGAACATCAACTCTTTCAGCAAATACATAGGTATTGTACTGACTTCAATGAAGAGAGTTAATCAGGAGCAGAAAAGCCACCCATAATCACTAACTTCCCTAACCAAGCTATTTTCCCAATCTCACTGTGGCTGGAGGTGAAGTAGTTCGACCCTGGAGCTATCATCTTTCAGACAACCAAATTAACAATCCTCTCCATCACTATCTCCAGGACTGCCCTTGCCAGGCTAATCTAATAATCATCTTCCCATCTTTGCAGAACAACCCACTGCCTCCAACCACGACCCTTTTCAGGTGGTTTGCAAGCCAGATACAAGATCTCAAGAGGAGACAGTAACTGTCACCATCTGCTATGGACACGCTCACGCTTGTGACAAGGATGATTATAAATACCCATCCTCGGCTGCACGGATCGCTCCCACGATTTGCGTTGTTGAGCATCACCCACCACTGCCCGTACATTGTCCGGGAAGCGCTGCTGGTATTGCCACTAGCCAGTGGGTGTTTAGAAACAAGGAGTGGGCAGGCACAGCACTTCTATATTCTACTTCGCCGCTTCCTGGAACAGCAGCTGAACATAAGAGGAGAAGGCAGGCTCATAAGGAGGCTGTATAAAGAACCTCCAGTAGGATTCAATCCACAAATATCCATGTATGGTTTTGGACTCATCGTATTTTTATTACCAAAAAATAAAAATAGGTTACTTTTTGTGCTATGAGTACAGCTCCTAAAAAAATGTTCACAACTAAATGCCAAGTTACAGGAATAATGTAATGATAGTTTCTCTGAATTCTTTAGTATTCACAGAATCTTCCCTGAACATTTTTCTAGTGATTCCCCATTACAGAGAGGGGTTAAGGAGCTGCAAGTTTCTTTTCAATATGGAAATACAGTTCTAGGATTTTTAAAGTACACTCAGATTACCAGTATTATGTGCTTGTTCTATCTTCTTCTAACTGCAAAAAGGAAGAGGTAAGGACAGCACCAAAATTTATGTTTCAGTTCTTTGAAAATACTCACAGAAATACTACTTTACACCTGGTATATGTTTAGTTGCTAGCTCAGCAATAGTATCACATTCCAGTTGAGGTCTTTATGTTCTACCCCACAGCAAACATTGATAATTCTTATTCTGGTTCTAACACACAATCTAGTAGTGATGTAACTAAGATCAGCAATGTGCAGATACTATGTTTAGCTGCAGTACTCCACACTCAGCCTCAGGCAAAACCAGTTTATCCATTTGGAACAGAGTACACCTGTTGTTAGCTAATCCCCAGCCAACAAATTACAAAAGGGAGAATAACAAATGTGTAGTTATTTAAAACACAGTGGCTTTCGCATGAGTCACCTCATAAACTCCTGAAACCTAAATGGATTAGAAGCTTCTAACAAGAATTTCACCAGGATGTTGGCTTGCTTACAAGTGCCCACTTCCAAAATAAAGTTACAGATCCCAAGGCATATTTAGATTTCAATATCATGAACATCCTAACAGCATTTACACTCTTGAAGAAAAAAAATTCCAAGGCTGTGTATGAGCAATATAAAGGCTGTTCCATTTGCTTAACACTAATATCTATCTTGTTACATTATAAAGCACTCTGAGACAGCTTTGAGCATAAAGGTTATGCAAGTTTATTTTGTTCCATCATGCATAGTTTGCTTGCCATCTAGTGGTCATAGCACACGAATTAAAGTGAGAGTCTACTTTCAGCAGGAAATGAGCACTCAAAAGGTGTGGGTTTAACAGGTTCTAAATTAACAGGCTCTAAATTTTGGGCAATCTCAAAAAAAAAAAAAAAAAAAAGGAAAGGAAAGGAAGAAACTTGAAAAAACCCCATATTCTTCTACACCATTCTTTACAGTCTCAAAAAATAAACCATAAGAAGAAATCAGATCATAATTCACCTTATAACATTGCCAAATAATTTGCCTTTTGAGACAGTTGATATAGAAAATACAAACATCCAAAGCATTCATGTCCAAGACAAAACAATCAGCTTTAGTCTGGAGAAAGAAAAGTTCATAAAAAGCCTTTTGCACCTCCTTGATTCCACCCCCAATGTACAACGAATTCATTACACGTTTAAACTAAGCGTTTGATTAAGTGTCTTCCTTGATCAGATTGTTCAGTATCTTATTGAATTGACCTGTCTGAGTTACAGCTCATTTGCTTTGAAACCAGCTCGGGACAAAAGGAACAGCAGGGAACTAAATGATTTTGTGCTTGCTTGCATCCAGTTTAAACTGGAGTAAATCCATGTAACTAACCAGAGCTGAATCAGACCAAAAGATTCAGTAAAGCCTTCAAAAGTTTTCTATAATTCTTTCAAATGACAATTTTTAGTGAGCTTTTGTATTGTCAGCTTGAAAAGGATTAAAATACTTTACTTTAAAAAATCCTTTTAAGCGCCAACAGAGGACAAAACATACACACCAATCAGAAAAACAAGCAGGTAGAGTCACTTTAATTTCTTATTCAGAAGATTTTATTCTGACTCTGAATGTTGTTTGATGTCACCAAATAACAAGCCGTGTACATTTATTTTTTCTTAATCAAGTTAAATGTCTGCTAATGACCACAGGGAGGGCGTTAGGCCACAGCTGGCTATATCATGCATATGTGATTGCTGCTTAGCCACAGTTTATGTAATTATTTACAGTCATATTAAAACACATGTTAAAGATCTAATGATGAGCTGCATTAATGGGTCATTACAGCATGCTTAAATCATTTCCAAATAATATCTGAATATGCTGCTGACATGCAAATAGAGCACTTACCGAAAACAGTCACATCAAAATATTAGATTTTAAGGCGGAATGGTTTTAAACTGAAAGAGGGTAGATTTAGATTAGATATTAGGAAGAAATTATTCATTATGAGGGTGGTGAGGCCCTGGCACAGGTTGCCCAGAGAAGCTGTGACTGCCCCTTCCCTGGCAGTGCTCAAGGCCAAGCTGGACAGGGCTTCAAGCAGTCTGGTGTAGTGGAAGGTCTCCGTGCCCATGGTGGGGAGTTGGAATGGAATTAACTTTAAGGTCCCTTCCAAACCAAACCATTCTACGATTCTGTGATACTTATTCAAAGGAATATTTCTGAATATGGGCTTTTACAAAAGGCAAATCAACGATGCCATTTTATCATTACCATTTCAATTCTATAAAGTTGACAATGCATGGGGAAATTTTTCTTGTTGCTACTCACTTTGTTGCCAGTTTGAAAAAGAATGCTCAAAACACACTAAGTCTGTTTAGAGGGAGACTTTTATTTTGCAGAGGGTGCTCTGTGGTAAATTATCAAACACACCTACAAGGATCTTTCATCTGATACTTACACACAAAAGTTACGAAGCTTCACCTCACTGATATTATTCCACCTACCTAATACATATTCCTTGCAATGAATGATCAAAATCCTCTGCACCTGCCTGGGATATTGTGCTGAGCAAGCAACATCTTCTACATCATCTACGTCATCCCTTTAATCTGCTAGCATCAAGGGGGCCTGCTGGAGATTATGCATAATTACAGGCCTACCAGTATTGCTGTTTGACATCAGGAAAGTTTAATGTGAGGCAGCAGAATGACAGGTAGTGAGGAAGGAGAGGAATTTTGTTTTCTCAACAGGCAATGTCTTACACACTAATACCAAAGCTCTAGTCACAACATGGAGGATGTCTATTAAGGACAGGCAAACTCAGTTGGACAGGTAACGTAACTCTGGGGATTGCCCCACATAAAACATAAATACTGTCTCTTGTAACATTGTAGAATATTTTCTTCACTTGCCAAGTTACACATTGTTGCAAATAGAATTGTTTTAGTTCTGTTCTTCAACTTCTGCTTCCGAGGCACTTTTGAAATTCACCTGGATGAAACCCTGAGCAACCTAATGCTGAAATTAGCCCTACTCTGATGGGAGACCTTACCAGGTAAGCTACTAACCTGCCAGGTTCCCTCTAACCTGCATCATTCTTGAGATGCAGTACACAGATAGTCAACAGATGTAATTATGCCACAGGACGGGTTCATCACCAAAGTAAGAATATTTCCTCCTTCATCTTTTCTGTCCAGCAAAACAATATATGTTAAAAGTATATAAAAAGTAATCAGATGGATTTTAGTTCCAAGCAGTTCAGACAGCATATATGATTAGTGTTCACAGCTAGATTCCTGCTCTGAACTCATTCCAAGAGCAAAGTTAGCAAGTACTCTTTACAGTCTCTAAGAAACAATTCCCAAATGTACAACCCTGAGTACTCAAACGCTGCTGCACCCAGAATTCAGTCCTATTGATGAATACAATAAAACAAATTTCTAAATAAAAATAATATATCTCATGTTAGTGTGTTTATTACAAATGCTTACAGCAGTATGTACGCAACAGAGCATAAAGATGTATTAATTAAGGTTTCAGTTTTGCAAGCTATTAAATATTCTGTCCTGATCAGGCAAAACACTTTGGTATGATACTAGAAGACTACAGTACATGCATTTAAATGTAAGAGCATCTCGAAGTAACTTGCAAAAAATAAGATCTCACTCAACCATTGTAAATTCATGTTGTTTGCACACATCAGGATTAATTCCAGCTAAGTCAGTAACGTAACACTAATCTTAACACAATGTAAGATCGAAAATCCCCTATTAAGAGAACAAAACATTTGCATTTGTTACAAGCTCAAGCAGACTTGTTTTCTCATTTGAAAATTGATGATTTATAGCAAAGGTCTGGATACTTGTAAATTAAGAATTGGATTTGCTTGTCCAGTTTCAAGGTTTTCAATCACACAGTAAAACACAGCACTACACCAGAACAGGGCAATGCTACTAATTATTAATTGATACATAAAATACTTCTAACACCACAAAAGAAAGAAAATACAGAAAATGCTTCCAAATGCCTAATACACTTGTGAGAGTCCCAAGATATGGAAAAAATATACAAGACTATGGTGACAAAGTAAAACATGAATAAAGCATTAAATATATTTTCCACACTATCATTTTTATATCAGCATCTAATTTCATCAATTAAACCGGTTGTTGCTTTTTTCCTTCATAAACACACGACCTGATCTCCTAACGGGTTTGTAAATTATTATTTATAATACTCACTTCTGAAATTTGAAGAAAACAGTGTTAATTCTTTTACTTTAATAGAGAAGTCGGTCCTGATATTTTCCATCTGTTAACTGCCTCAACTATTTATGAGCATTTTAATCTGTAAAGAGAGGAATTAATAGAGGCAATCATTACCCCACATTAAGGATTGATTCTTCCTTGCTAGCTTCATTTTCCACTCAGGCATTCTTTAAAACTCCTTTTCCTTGTTTCCTTCCTCCTATCCATCCACTACTTCACAATTGTATTTTTAATTTCAATATTTTTATTTTTCTTTTTAATAATCTACAGCACTAAAAATTTAGGAAAGGTTATGTAAAAACTCTAAAAATTGTATATACATGAAGACTGCAGAAATTACCAAAAGTCAAGAAGAACACACAAGAATGTGAAGTTCAGTAAACCTTTACAATATTTACATCTGCTTACAAAGTAAAAAGGCTTTTAGAAAAGTATATTTTGAAATGTTGAGCATCCCCACATTAAGCATCATAACATTTTTCAACAATTCTACCTACATTAATTATCTACATTTTTTCTTTCTGATATGCATATTTCATTACTACTTACATTACCATTACTAAGACTGAACTGAATCATGCCAACTGCAAACACTCTGAATCCTAGGTGAGCTGCAAGCTCTCCACATCGTTAGAGGAAATATGACAAATGCTTTGCCCCTAACAGGAATAATAAACTCCCTGCTATACAATACACTCCCAGCTCCTTTAGCAGGAGTTGGGGAAGGAAAAATCCTTTTCTACCTTCCTTTGGGTACCTGCTCCCACAAATTTGAATGCCTGTTATGGAGGAACATCCTTTTCCCAGACTCGCATATGGTAACACAAAAGCACTAGTATCCAGAACAGTCTGTTTTCAGACTCTTCAGACAAAAAGACAAAAAGAGTTGGGAATAAACAGTACAATTCTTCATCCCATTCTCAGGCAAGCAGCCATATCACATTCAAGAGGACTGTTTACATAATCAAACACTGTTTAGGGGGAACATATATTGTAGACTTAGGCCCAAAATAATTCACTAGACCTATAGGATAACATTATAAATTGGATTATTACAGAAAGGCAATTAATTCCATAAATACCAGAACTCTGTAAAGACTTTACCTGGGAGTGTGAAGTCTCAAAAAAACTACCTCTGCCCAGCATTTTACTTGTATTCAAGATAACGTTTCAACTACCCACTTTTTTCCCAGAAGGTAAATTGTAATTATAAAGGCATAAACAGCTCCATGTGCCTGAATGAAAACATTTTTACAGCTATTGAGACTCAATAACAACATCCTCCCACACCAGAGTCCAACATCTAGGGTACTGTTCCAAGTCCAGTGTTTGTTGCCTGCCTGCCATTATTTTATTGCTGCAATAATGTGTGGGAATCAGAGGAAGAGATAGTAACCAAGAGAAGGATGTCCAACGTGTAAGGATGTTGATTATGCCTCATGCACTCAATACCTCGCTCTGTGTCTCAGTTTTAAAATACCCAAGATTATGAAATTCCCACAAAGTCCTTCAAGATAGCGCTGGCATTACATTATCAGAAAGCTATTCCAACTAGCATACTTTAAATTAATCTCACAATCTCTAGACAATTTATGGTCCACAAAAATTTATAGCTTATCCCAGCTTTCCTCACCCTGCTCCCCCCATGAAGGCCTCATGAGTCATTTCACACAGTAAAGATGACTGGGGCACTGTTTTATTGGTGTATATTTAAAAGAAATCTTAAACTTAAGCATATAGCATGAAGCTCGGGTGATGCACTGGACCAGGGCTCGGGAAAAAGACACTTTAGCCCTTGCCTGAGAGTCCGTGAGGAAACCCTCTCCCTCTCCTTCACGGGGTGCTACTGTGGAAGGAAGAACAGCAACCACCCCAGGCTCACCAGCACCACTAGGACTACACTAATTAATCCTAACAAGATTAATCAATTAATTCTTATAGAATCCTCACTTAATTGCTATGAAGAAGAATTTACCTCCCACTTCGCTGGGCACCCGCAGCACTGCTGCCTCCTGAAGAGGCTTCCACAGGGCCCCGGCTGCGCTTAGCCTCTGGGGTTCTCCGCGAGGCCACGGCCACCGGGAAGGGAGGGGAGAAGGAGGCGGTGCCGCAGACGTAGCAGGCGGTGGCGGCAACACCTCAGGTACAGGCGGTACGAATCCGACCGCCCCTCCCGCTGAGGCGAACCGAGGTGAGGCGATCCCTGCCCCGCCCGCCCAGCCAGTCCTGCCGCGTCAGGCGGCCGCGGTCCCGCAGGCCCCGCCCCGGCGGCCCTGCCCGGCTGGTTCCACAAGTTTTTGACAGTTTCTTAGCGGCGGAGGAAGGAGCTCGGTCTGTTGCGGCCGCCCTGGGCTGGGGCCGAAGCGCTCTCCGGAGGACAAAGCTCTTCCCACCGGCCGCTTCCCCGCAGTCACCATGTCCCGGGACCCCGAGGAGGTGAACAAGCTGACGGAGAGTACCTACAAAGTGAGTACGGGCCAGGGAGGGGCTGCCTGCCGCTGCCATGGCTGGGGACACGGCGGCCACCTTTGCCCCCGCTGGCCGGCTCCGGTGTCGGCTGAAGCGGGGGCCGGCGGGAGGGTGCAGCGCAGCCTCGGCTTCTCACGGAGGAGCGGAGCGAACTTCTTTTTTTTCCTCTTCCCCTGTGAGCGCTCTCGCCCGCCCCAGTGTGTGAAAGGCGGCTCGGTGCTCGCTCGTAAATATCCCGGAGGGGGCTGGGACGGAGGCAGCGGGAGCTCGGCCCCCCTCTCCCCGTCTGGTCCTGTCCGCGGCCCCAGAGCCAAGAGAGACAGCTTCGGACAAGGCGGGCTTTCAGGCTGGATTCTCTCTCTAGCAGGCTCAGTTCTCTAGCGAGTCATAGTGCCCGCAGTGTGTTTTGATGATGAAGTGGTTTGGAGATCTTGGTGCTTGTGGTCCTCTGCTTGAACCGTTTCTTCGCACGGGCTAGAGCCTAAAAAGAGTTTAGCGCTGACTTCAGTTGCTTGCCTGGGTCCCGAGCTGATAATCAGATTTCTGAAGGTACGCCCTGGCACTGCCTCACAGCACCGATGGGTGAGGGTAGTCTAGTTTATGTCAGCGAACATTTAAACTTTATGAAATGCCTCGCTATTTGTAGGTTTAAAAATATTTTGCATATGGGCACTAGCTGCTTATTAAACTTTCTATCTCTATAAACTCAGCCCTTCCAAAACACACCAATTCTAACTGGGCAAAGTTCCCTTAAGAACCATTCTTTTGGCTAAGTAGCAATGTCAGTGTTGGATCTGTAATCTTCATTCTGTACTGTGTGTTGTACTAGAGAAAGCACTTACATTTGCAAATGCATTTAATCATGCAAATGAACTTACAGCTGCAGTGCATTTGCAGCTTTGAGCCAAAAGGAAAGCTTTCTGGGGGATTGTTCTATTTTACAATTAAACCTTATTGGTTTACTAATGAATGTTTTCATATTTCTGAAGATGTTGTCATTTAAAGGTCTCTGAAAGCATTTACTGTATTTTGCTGTTAGTTTTGTTGTTCTCCAACACCCTTAAGGTAACTTTACTCCTTCAAGTAGTCCAGTTATATTGGTGTCATGTATTTGCTAGTTACTTTCTTTGGATTTAAATATCAAATTCATGCAAAACTACTGGGGAAAAAAAAAAAAAAAGAGATTACTTGCCTGTAAATTTTGTCCTCTATATTTGATGCAGGTCGTCTTAAACGGTCTGGTGATTTGTGGTATCAGTTACATTCATGGCAAGGCCATAAGCAAATATCAATTCATCTTTCTCAGAAGAGCAGCCTGTAAATACAGGCTCACAGAAGAGAAATGTGCAAAGTTGACTGTTCAGGGCTGTGCCGACAAAGGAATGTCCTACCCTCTCTATTGACTTCCAGAATGTGGCTAGAACAGCTTTACAGAGGAGAGGGAAGAAAATCTCCTGTGTAATGTAACAGGTATAATACAAAATAGGCTTTAAAGGATGGCAGACCTCTAAATAAACAAAACCTTCCCCGTTTTTCAGTACTTATTTCCTGAGAAAGTTTAGCCTTTTGTTTTTTGGTTTTTTTTTATGTTTTTAACTAATTCAAGGAGATATGTAAGACTGAAATTACCAGCAAAACCCCAGTAATCCAAAGTTAATGTTGACAGTGTGATGAAATGTCTTCCATGTGGGTATTTTGAGCGATTTGGTGCATTGCATCACATAGCTCATACTCACAGGCCTGGAAACCCTACTGCCCTGCCCTCATTAAAAGTTGAAACTTTATCCAGATAAGGTATAAAGGCTGCTTCAGGCAGAGAATGGATTCTCGGTCTACTTTAAAGCAGTTATTTCTATATCAAAGTTGAAATCTTGAAAATAGCCCGTCACTTCTTAAGGGCAGGGAGCACTACTCTGTGTATTTGGCATTTGCAGTGACTAATCACAGCTTTCTCATCTAAAACAAATGAACACCTCTTTGTGCTGTGCTTTAGCTGCAAGGTGAGTGTGCTCTCCTTTGCTTAATAATGCACATGGAACTTCTGCTCTTACTGTTTGCCATCCTAGCAATCCAGCACTTAAAACACCATATTGGTAATGATAAAATCGGGAGCAGTGTTTGTGTTTCTCCTACCAGTAAGAAGGGCTTGGTATGGGGAAACCAATGTGGTGTAGCGATGGCATCTGTGTGCTGCAGGACCAAACACAGGCTTCTGACTTCTCAAAAAAACAATAAAAAAGTAATTTGGGTGACCTGGAAAAATAATAGAGAATGAAATTGAATGCCATGCTAGTCTGCTTTCCTTGTTTCCTTTCTTACAGTGCTAATCTAGTGGATTTATTCAATACATAGTAACTCATGTTATGAAAAGCTTCAAAATATACTTACAGAAGTCATCAGGCAGCTAAGTAAGGATCTTGTATTTTTACCTTGTTCATCCTTTTCATTGGCAACAACATCAGAAAGTGAATACCTCAACGTTTTTGGGGTTTTTTTTTTCTGGTTAACTTGACTAAATAAACAACATAATCCACAAATATATGTGTGTGCACACACAAAACTCAAGGCTGACATTTACTCTTTATGTAATACCTGAAGAATCACTTTAATGCATGATAGGAATGGCACGTGCAAAATGAAGCCAAAGGGTGTGGAAGCCTATGACTAAAGAGGGCCACAGCCTCCCTTTTACCAAGGAACTGCTGAGGGGTTCGCTGGTATGACACTGCCCTGCTCTTGAACTCACTGCACCATGTGGTGTGCTCTGGAGGGACATTGTATGACCCCCTCACACAATTGGTAACCCCAGGAAAGATGTTACATGTTGGTGTGTCATTGCAGCTCGTACAGCTTCATTTTATCTGCTGTATGTGGGGGAAAACTATTTTGGCATTCAACTGTGATACACACGGTGCAGGGGAAAGGGGACGAAACAGGAAAGTACTGAGTTACAGACCTGGCATTCTGTCTATGTGGTCAAAGGGCTGGGCAGCCAGCTCCCTTATTGCTCCTGTGGTTTGAGGTTTCCAGAGCACTTGATAATAGCATGATAGCTGTAATTCACTGGTGTTGGTAATCTTGGATTTTAGAGATTTATTTAATTCAGGTAAATCTTACCCAGAAATTTTGATTGTCAACCAAAGTGTAATTAGAAAAAAAGGGGGGTGCATCAAAACAACCTTTATTCAGTGGAATGCTGTGTTCTCCTGAGGGGTAGGTATGATTATCTTGGTAGGCTATATTGTTTTATCATGAAAATATATCTCACAAATTCTTTTTAAAGTCCCAAATTCCATGTCCCAAATCCATGTCCCTGTGTTTTTAAAAAGACTTGCAATGAGATTAAGCTACCAGACTTATTTACCAAAATTAAAATTCACTTGTGGTCCTAGCACATGCTGCAGTAAGGCTGTTATTTTGCATCACTGAAAAACGTAAATCTAACATTGGGGAAGTGGAGCCTTTGGGATTTCATGTGTGTATAAAGTCCAGTTCTATCTTAGTGCAAATTATCTCTTGACCTTACTTAGAGTTCTTCCTATTTAGAGTCTATCCTGGGTTGCGTGTTCATAACCTGAGAAAGTTTGTATTTGAAATGCACTGATGGATGATTAATTGCTGTATTAAGCAAGAAATGTTCTGTCAAGGTGACTAATAATTAGTCATAAGAATCAGTCTTTTTGAATAAACACTGGCATCCTGATCTTTTAGTTTTTTTCATTCTGTTAAACCTGTTTTAAAACAATATTAAGCTAACTTACAGCTGAGATAGCTTAACAGGAGATGCGTGGAGAGCTTAATCGCACCCTTCTGAAAACTGTATTGTGGATTTCAAAAGCTAAAGCAGGAAATGAAATGCAATAATGTATAAAATGCTCCAAGTACAGTAGAGCACAATATGATTTACCTTCTACATGGCTCTTCAGATCTTCTCAAGTGGGTTTTCAGACATAGGCACTGAAGACTTTTTCCAAAAACTTAATTTTACTGGTAATTTAAATTGAGGGATAACAATTTAAGTTATTAGTAGCTATACAAAAGTTAGTTATAAATATATACGTTGATGGTAATATGAGTAATGTTAGACATCAAGATCTACTTTTTCGGTGCCAGTTCTATAGTTTCAGATTTCCACCCAAATATATTGTTATCCATTCTTGCAAAAGTGCCTGCAGGATGTAAACTTGAAGCTACAGGGAGTCTATGCATTGTTTAGTTGTACTCATACCTGCTGAGCTATTGTTCTGTGAGGTGTGTCTTTAAGTAAAAAGCAAAGCTGAGCATTTACAGGAAGGCACTTTTACAATGGATGTTATTTGTTTTGAAGATTAATGTTGTTTATATCACTATCAGGAACTGTGGAAGATATAATACCTACACACAACAAGTGGAAATACAAGCCTTCAGTCAGCTCCTTTCTACCAGGCTGGTTAACTCACATTGGCTTCATGCGGTGAAAGGCATATAGCAACCCTTATACCGGATTATATGAGGATTTCATGACTCAAATGACCAGAGCAGGTTTATTTTATGAGTTTTCTTAGAAGGTCACTTTTGCCAAATCTAAAATTCTCTACATAAAAAGATGTTTCCTGTTGCCTGTTTTGAAAGTGTTTCCTTTTATTTCCATTCATCCTGAATAATAGAAAGCTGTAGGAGCTGATCATGTGCCTCCTCTTCTCTTCTGGTAAATTATTCTGTTCATGCGAGGTAGTGTGTCACTAGAATATAGGACACTTCATTGACAATTAGGAAGCCGAGTGTGTGTCCCTCACTGCACAGACAAATGATGTCTTGTGAACCATTGTCTCTCCTAGTTTTTGTTTTTCGCTTTGTGATGTCTATTTGGATTAAGATAAAAGTTTTATTCCCATGTCATTGTAGAGCATGGCACATAACAAGACTGTGATATTTTATGAGACTTTCAATAATTTTATATTAGTGGTTGTCTTGATCAGAAGTTCTTTATTCCTCTGTCTCTGCTTTTTTTGAGATCTGGCTGTGGTGTCTGACTTGCAGTTTTGCACTGGTGTTCAGTCCCACTCATTTTCGTTACCTTTTCCTTAGACAGCAAGTAAGAAGCTGTACAACTGTAAGACATCGTATGAAAAAAATAGCTATACAGATGGATTTGAGTGGCTCTTTTCCCCTATAACTTCTGAAGCTGAACAGAATATTACAATCACTTTAACTGATTTGAAACGTCTTGGCAATTATAAAATTTTTACCTAATCCTGAAGAGAGTGTTGCCAGTGACAGTTTTCCTTTTGAAAATGTGCTCTAGATACATGTTCATGGGCAGTACTTCAAAGGCAGCAGGAATGGTTAACTATATAAAAAGAGCACTAGAAGCACAGCCAGGTTTTAATTTGCTTTGAGAATCTAGAAAGAAAAAACACATATTATGCTTCTCTGTATTGTTGAAGAGAGGAAAATCATCTAAGAATTATTTCATTATACTACCTTGGAGACCCAGCAGGGGTGGGAGTGAGGGAGCTAAGTCTATCAAACGCAAACTCTTACTAGGAAAGTCGATGAGCCTTGCACAGTGCTGTGAGGATGAGCTAACCATACCCTGCATTAAACCAGGCAAATACCAAAGGGGAATTTCCATTGCAAAGGTTTTTACTGCTTCTCGGGCGTTCACTGGTGCAGACGCTTCTGCTAACAATCAACCACTGTGGCAGTGTAAAGGCTGAAAAGCTTCCAGAGGCTGCTTGGTCTGATGGAGAAAAGATCCGTTACTTGTGTGCCTTTCAGCTACCAAAGGCAGTGACCTATAAATTGTTTCTTCAACTTTTGAGCGGTTTTATGTATATGTTGAGCAGATGTGATGACTGGAGCGCTTCGTCAGTTTGGTGTGTTTCAGTGGACCTGTTGTGTTTCCACAGTGTGATCTGTAGCTGCTATACATGAATGCTCAGTATCGAATGAGCTAGTGAAAGTAAGGAGCTATGCAATCTGGCTTCAGAGAGGGAAGTTTTTTGAGGGCATTTTTGTTGAGTTTTGTTCACTTCTTCCTAAATTAAAACAACTAATGATGGAGATGCAAGCACTGCTTTCTGTTTGAAATCTGAATTAGATGGCAAGAAAACTGGAATGTTAACCCCTGAATCCTTAAGACAGTCATTTGAAAATCAGTATTTTGAGACCAGTAATTGCCATGTTACTGTTAGAATTTTTGAGTAGGAAGCAGTGAGCTTTTTACTCTAGGTCCTTGTTGTGGGGAGCAGGGTAAGTAGGGACAGGAGTTGTCTTTCAAGACAATTATTTTCAGTGTCATATGGCAATTCAAGGTGGCATTGGAATTCTTACCTGCCATGGATACACATGGTTTCTACATCATATACACCTTTCTCCCCCTCCATATCCTTGGAACACAGGACTCTATATTCTAACACAATACCCTAATTCACCCTTTTCTCTTTTTTTCTTGTGATTCACTGGCTCCATGTATGCCAAGAGACATTATCTTTAGTACGCTGCTGGGAAGGAATGGCAAGAAGTTGGAGTAGGAAGAAACATCCCCTGGAACAAAAGCCTCACAGTCACACAGCCTCAGCTGCAGGGAGGGCAAAAGAGGCAGAGCAGCAACATTTACAGTAGTAAATTAAAGAGTTGTGGCAGGAGGAGGGATGTTCCCAGACACCAGAGCTTGAAATTCCATACCGTTGTTAGAATAGCCTTTGGCATTGTTGGCCCAACCTGAAACACACTTTCCCAAATGATTTCTGGATGTGGTTTGTGAGTTAACACAAATCAAGGGCCTGAGGACACTAGGTAGTTTGTTTGCAGTGATCATGTTTGGGTGGGTAAGAGTTTAATGGTAAGACCAGAAATAAATCCCAGCTGCATTTAATTTGTACAAATAAAGGCAGTGGGGCTAGGTATTCTTGTTCTGTGTCTGCTTTTGATGTCATATATACTACACCACCATCAGAACCTAACAGGGTTTTTTGGGGGGGTTTAATAGCTATATTATTTTTACTCAATATGACTGCTAAAGTAGAGTTGGTGAAATCTGGAGCTAAGTCTTTTCTTCACTTTTTAAATTGACTGGAGTTCAGGTATAGCACTATGTTTGAATAATAATAATAAAGTTCTGTCTGAATGACTTTGTCTGAAAATAAGACAAATGTGATGATGATATTCCTGTTCTTTCTGGATCCACGTACATACTAAATAGAAATATTTTCATTCTGTTAGTAGTATAACAGACAGAAACTGGAGACTATTTCACTTGTCTGTGCTTTGTATTTCTTGTAAACAGAAAGCATCTGTTTTGAATTCCTGGAACTTGAAAGTTCTGCTGTGTGAACATTATCTAGAAACATGTGAGTTGTGTCATAAAAATACTGTCATAAAATAGAATAGCAGAATGGTGTCTTTAGGTATCTCATGACAATAAAATTTTACAGCGTAATGTCACAGGTATAGTTTTGTTAGGAAGATTCTGGGAAAACAAGGTCTAGAAGCTGCAAAAACATTAAAGTTTTTCCTCTGTGGAAATACAGAGCTTCTGTGAAAAATAAATGTAATACAAAATACTTGTTACCAAATTGTTCCTGAGACTCAGTAGTTGCTTTTAAATGAAGCTGTAGTTTGTATGGAAGAGAGAAAAGAAAGGATTAGAACGCTGCAGTTACTTGACTATTAAATGACCAGGCACATATAGCAAATTCTAGAATACTTGTTCAAGGTAGTTATTTACATACATGCAAAAGGAGGTTTTGTTAAACAAATGTGCTGTGTCTTCAGTTCAGATAGCGATTCTACGTGAAGAAACCAAGAAACCACCAAGTAAGTGAGGCTCAAAGGGCTCTCCTTCAAACTTACTTAGCATCATTCAGAAGTTAATTGCAACATCCAGTACTTCGGAATACCGCTATTTATGCTACATGTGTTTGAGACATCTTGAAGGGCATGATTCCAAGGAATGAATAACTACTGCATTTATATCAGCATGTCAGCTTTTCTCTTTTTCAGTGCTAATAACAAGATAATTCTGGAATATTGATTTGAGGGAGAGTTTCTGTCTCTGACCAGAAGGAAGGAAACTGAACCTTTCCTATGAGTAGGGACAACTCCGACTTTGTGAGTGATTTTCTTTTTTGGGTGAGCAAAAGCTGCTGCTTCTCTCTTCGTCACCCCCCAACTCTGGGCAAGTTCAAATTTGAATTCATGCATCATCACAGTATCACAGTATCATGGCTTAATTTATTTTCTATTTTTTGCAAAGATTTGAAACATTTCTATTTAACGGTGTAGCTATTTTCTTGCACCGTGAAACTGCCAGTCACAATTTCTACCACTTCATCAGTTCACAGAATTTGCTAGGTATGAGAGTAGTCATGCTTGGAGCTGCTGGATTTCAGATTCTGGCTGTTTCAGCCAATAATTGTATTTAACAGCCAAAGCAGCTGCAGTGGACATTTTTTCTCCTTCTATTTAAATAAGGTCATCATTTTCTTTCTGAAAGGACCACAGCTTTGCATAAGGAAATGCAGCATTTTCAAACAAACAAAAAACCCCAACTGATTCCCCTTCATGCTCTCTGTAACTTAGAAAAGATAAATAAAGTGCTTGTCTCCCCCTGATCAGCTACCTGGTGAATTTCTTTTCTTTTTTGCCTTTTCCCAGCATTATAGGTTTTTTCAGTTCAGAGCAGAGGCACAAAAAGAACTCAAATCAAGGTTCTTGTTACTGTCTGACTTCATAAAACAGCTAGTGGGTAGAGGTTTTTCTCTCACTTTTATTTCACCATCACCTACCACAAGAGAAGGATCTGTGCAAGCTTTGATCACATACTTGACATCTCTTTGTATTATGAACAGCCAGATTCTTTTTACCCCAGTGGAAAGTTTACAATTTCTTTTTCCTGTTTGTTGATCTTAACTGCTCAGTTCTTCTCTCTTCCATCCTTTGCTCTCCTCTTCCTCCCAAGTCTTCTATTTTTCACCCATCCACAGACCTTGCAGATGTACGCTGTACGTACAAAACCTAAAACAGACCTAAGTGACACTGAGATAAATACTTCCATCCACTGTTGAACTGCCTTGGTTATAACACAAATCTTCTTTTCTGTTCCCTAGAATGTTATGGAACAGTTCAATCCAGGACTGAGGAATTTAATAAATCTGGGAAAGAACTATGAAAAAGCTGTTAATGGTAAGTCTTCTAGGTGCTAACTTTAAAATGATATTTATTTCTTTGAAATATGCATATTGGATATGAGGGTTGTGTATAAGCTTAATTTGTAAGTTGAACTTTGGATGTGTTTAATTAGGAAAAAAACCCAAAAAAGCACAAATACATATGTACCTGCTCCAGATAGGGGTTTTTAACTGTCCTGCAGCGGTTGCATCCCAAACACTTAAGCACAGACCTACTGCAAAATAAACTGAACATCAAGTGTAAATAACACACATTAGAATAATAATATAAAAGGGGAAAAAACCCAAGTTAGGTAAATTAGTTGTTTTCTTTTTTTCTCTGGAAATATCTCTCAAAGGTATTTCACATTCTGAGAGCTCTTCCTGCTCTCCTATACACATCACTACCTAAGAAATCCTGTGAACAGAACAACTTGAATGAGTAAGAGTTGCAGGTGTGGGTTAATTTTTTTTTCCTTGTCCATACTAAATCTGATTGTATCTTTTTAATGGAGTCAAAATTGGAATGAATAAATTTGAATCCAAGGACCCAGACTCTCAAACTTCTTGTAACATGGATGTTTACTTCCATTATTGACTTCACAGAAACTGTCTGCCTAAGAATGGGTTTCAAGGACTGGGCCCTGGATTCCCAAAGCTCATATTGTAGGACCTGTTAGAGCTTGCTCCATTTCACCTCTGCAGACCTGTTGAGCTGCTTGATACCATATTAAAGCAATGTAAAATCTCTCTAATTTTGCCTCATTCAAGTCTGTGGCATATCTTTTCCCTATGTGTAATCTAGTACTCTGAGAAATGTGATACTGCAGAAGTGTGCATAGCCAAATAGACATTGAAATCTCTCTTCATGCAAATTTTAGACCAGGCTTGAGAACAAGATGAAACTAAAACCTGCTGAAGATGAAAACAGGGAGATGCTGACTTACATGCAGTAATGCCTAACCTGATGGATTAACATTGTGGTTACCTAATACCAAACCTTAGGGATTATGCGTAGTACCAGAAGTAATAACAAGTTATTTCCATGATTGACTGAAAAATGTTTATACCAGTTTCTGAGGGTTCTGCTTTTCACATACTTTACTGTTGATAAGTTACGTTGTGCTGCTTCTCTTTTAATTCAGCTTGTCATCCATAAATCACAACATAACTGTCCACAGCAGCACTGGAGAAGCTGATGGAAATGGTAGTGTAGCACGTTTGTCTTTTAAGACTGGCTGATAAAGCATATCTAGCATGAATGCTTAATTTCAAGTGAATAAATGTTTACAATGTTGCAACAACTGTTGAGAAACGACATTAAAGTCATCTTTGGACTCATAAATTGTTAATCTTTTCTCCATCAGTTCTGAGTGGTATAAATAGGTCTGTAGCAAGTAGTAAATACTCTGTTGCTAAACAAATACTATGCAGATTTCCAAACAAGTCAGAGTAGACTGACAACATTACGCTTACAAGACCTTCTGATAGATTTATAATGTATTTTTATACATCTTGACCATAAAAGGTCAAAACTTCTTTTCTGCCAAAGTTGTTTACTAGCCATAGAGCTGGTGGAGAGACTATCCAAGTGGAGTTCTTGATTTAGCTTGATTAGCACAGAAGTCATACATTTTTCTTCCTGGTTTAGTGCCTGTATTGAGACAAAAGATTGCCTTGTGGCTATCTTCAGACAACATTAGGTAGGAAGAGTTGGAATGGCATAAAGTCTTTGCATATGGGTGGCATACTGCTTGTCCCATCAGTGGCACCAGTATTATTTTTCTGTTGAGAAAGTTTGAATATAGAGCACCTGTGAGACACAGCTTAGAAATTACTCTTGTCTAACACAATAAAGCCTGAAAACCAATCATTGTTTCATCTGGAAGAGTTTCAGGTTTCTCAATGAATATAGTTAGGTAACCAAAGTTGTCACCTTTGCTAGTAAAAATCACAAAATACAAACCTAAAATACTCTAGTTGGCAATTGCCAAGTACGTTCCTCTCAGAAAAAAAGTATTCTAAAGTCAGCAGTGAGAGTCTCCTTGGCTTCTACTTTAGGTTGAAAATGTACTTGCTAGTTTGTCCTTGCTATTTCTTTGTGCAGATCAGTTCTAAATACTCTGCAGATGCAAGGCAACAACTGTAGGTCTACTACATACGTAAAATATTTCTCACTCCTTGCAGTTTGAATGCTGATGTTTCCCTGTTCATTCTAGCACAACTGGCTTTGCTGCTAAAATAGCTATAACCAGGAAATGATTAACTGAGAATAACTGAAACATTAGTGATGTATAAGAAGAAGTTATTAGTTCCTGTGAAACTAGAATTGTTAAACACCAACTATAAAGCATAAAAGGGGGGGAACTGTCCTAAAGGGATAAAAAGAGGAGCATCAAAGTGTTAACTAGGGCCTGTCTTTTTGGTTGGGAATGTTAAGCCTTCAGATTTCTACTTAAACTGTATGTACACCTGTTGCCTGAGGTTGTTATTGCTTGAAGTACTTGGAATACTGATTTTCTCTGCCATCCAGAGTTCAGTAATGAAGACAAAAGTAGACACTTTCCTGGACTGTCAAAATAACTCTGTGCAGATGTTGTATGTATCAGTGTTAGTTTTTCGTGTCTGTCCAAGAAACCAGAGATCTTCCACCATTTTAGCTTATTACATTGCTGAACGATGTAATTTATAATGATTTTAGGTATTGATGGTACATTGAAAATTGAGAAAATACCAAATGGATTATCTCCATAACCTGAACATCATCTTTCAGAGACTTTATTTTTGAAGTTTTAACTTTTAAGGCCTAAAATTTCTGGAAACTGGAAAAGTTGGTGTCTATATATAGAATCCTCTCATTACAATGTATTGTTCTGACAAGAACTTGTAATTGATGACAGATGATGACTGTACAGTGTTATCCAAAATGGTAATTTTTAGGAGTGACTTTATCTAACCTTTCACATTTCACTATTATTTTAAATCTGCCACACCTAGCAACTGCATTCCCTCATAGCTTTTTTGAAGCAAGTTACTCTTTCATCTAACTTAATAAATGATGGTTTGCGTTTGAAGGGCTCCCTGTCTCCTTCTGGCAACTGTAGGTCCCTTGTCTCACGGCCAGTAGCCATTTCTCAGATGTGTGACTTGGCTGCTCAGTACAGGGCAGAGACCTTGGCATTTCTAGGAAGTTTGGGACTGCATTTCTGTTTTTTCCAACAGTTTTATCTGTACCAAGGAACTTTATGTCCTGACCAATGGCTTATGGCTAAACCTACCCACTGGGTGCTCAGTTCTTCTGGATATGAGTGAAAGTTGGAATAAATAACAGGCTGAATTGTAGTCTGGTCTTCTGTCTTTATCACCTGGTTTCACAAATTAGCATGTAGCTCAGGAACTCGTGGAAACTTTTTCTGGTAGCAGAATTTCCTTATTGCTATATACCCCTCTCTTACTATGTGCCCTGGATTACAAGATTTTGTAGGAGCATAAAATAAGGATAATGAAAAATATTTTGACTTTGACTTTTAACACTCTTTTGTGGTCTTTTTCCCTCCACCCTCAAGCTATGGTAGTGGCTGGAAGAGCATATTATGATAGCCTTGCAAAGATTGGGGATATATCAGCTGATTCTCCAGTTTCTAAAGAATTGGGTAAGTGAAATGGTATTTTTTAAAATCACTTTAAAGTGTTTAAAATATAACCATTGCTTTTGTTTTTTCCTCCTGGCACTTCACAGCACTGATATGAAGTAGAGAAGGATCAGAAAAAGTGTCTTTCTCTTATGTGACACATAGATGGAAGGGATTAGATTCCTCTGAGGTATATTATTTCTCAAGACACTTATGTTGTGACAAAAATGACTTTTTTTTTTTCTCTGTGTTTGTGCCTGTGCATTTAAAAGCATCTATTTTTTAAGTTCACGTAATTTTATAATAAATTAATACATATGGGAAAATGTGTAGTTTGATTTGTAGTACAAAGATGAATGTTAAAATACTTCAGCAACAGAATACTGGTATGAGGAGTCCTACTGAATGACAGCAGTTCTAAACTAAAACAATTTTCTGGATGAGTTTAGTTCTACTTCACTGGTTTTCATCAAGTATATCACTGAAAGTTCTCAGATGCATTATATTTATTTTCTAGTTGAGCTGTTGAAAGAGAAACTGCAAAGTCAAAGATGTACATTTACAGTAATGTAAAACTAATCCAAGTTCTCTGCTTTCCTGAAAACAATTTCTGGATTTTTGGAAGATGGTCATCAGAGCTTCATGTTGTACTCCTCTGGCTAGTGTTGACATGATACTGCTCAATCAATGCAAGTGAAATTGTCATCAAAGTGTTTATAATGTTTCTGACAAAAGATTCTCTAGCATCACTTCAAAAGAAAGAAGCGGGAACTATGCTGTAATAAGGAAACATTTGTTTAAAGCCTTCGTTTGCTCTTTGACAAAAATACCTTGATAAAGTGTCTTGTGTCTGAGCTTTTGATTATGGGCGACACAGGAGTGTCAGTGATGTCACATGCATTTGCTCCTGTAACTCACACAAGCAGGTTAATTCAGCTGATTAAAAAGGATGTTTTTACTAAATGTTTTCTTCTAATGATTCTGCTGAAGCAGAACTGAGGGAAGACTCTTCTTGAGCAGTGGTTTTTCTGTGCCTGCACACATTTTTATCATCTCTGCTGAAACCACTTTTGTATGAGTGTTAACATTGTGTGTTCAAAGTTGGGAGCGGCAGAACAGCAAACAGTACAAAGCAAACAGTCCTAACGCAGTCACTTGCTGTATTTGCTTTGCAGGCTGTTTACAGAAAGCAGAGCTGCTGGTTTCAAACTAAAGAACAGCAGAAGTATGAGCAAGTGAAAAGTAATAACAATGCAGAGTATTATAAAAATATCAACAAATGCATAACAATAATTTTTGCCATCAAGCAGCTGGTCAAATGAATCTATTTATGGAGCTTCATATGACTGTGGGATATTGTCTCCTTCTTCGCAAATATTATCATTGGGTTATTTTGAGCTGAATTCTGAAAATAACCAGGTTTCCTTATTATTGGGGACCATACAGAATTGTGATTGAAAAGATACTTCTTTTTTTGTTTGTTTAGCTAGGAATTCTTCCCTGCAATTATAAAACCTTTTTTAGATATACTGTATTGAGAAAGCGTGGCCTTCTTCAGGGCCAGGCCTCTACCACTGTTTTCTGTCCATCTTAAACTGGTACTGCAGAAAAATATTTTCTTCTTAAGGAGAACAGCGGATCTGGATTTCTTCCGGCATATACTGTCTGACAGAATACTTAAATTAGAGATAAGGAAGGGCAATGAGCATTGGAAAAGGCAGGATAAGGTGGTTAGGAGTCTGTGAGAGATCATTTGCATTTTCCTGAAAAAGTCTCCATAGTTCTGAAGCTGGGTTACAATACTGAACTATTTAGCAAAGAAAAGTAATACACCCCAAATGGCTCTAAAGTATCTCTGCCTAAAAAGAAAAGAGAATTTACTGCACATTGTAGTATTTAAAAAATACTCAGATCCATGCTAAGCAGTGTCAGATGTGTGAAGACTAGATCAAACCTTACTGTGATTTCGCTTATTTATGGACCCTGTTAACTGCAGTGGAGTTACTGTAGGTGCAGCCCACTGTGGAGTGATCTCTTCTGTGAGTTTCTTTAGACTTGCCATAAGACATGTTATTGACCACTAGCAGCTCCATCATGCATAATACTTACGCTACCTTTGCCAAAAATGAGATCAGTAGCCATCAGTTAAGCTTTGTGATATGCCTGTGAACTGCTTTTCTGTACTGTGTTCTCCCGAGCATCAAGTGAGCTGACACAGTAGCTTGTTTTAGAAGAGCTGCAGACTAAAGGTGACTGGCAAGGAAGCAGTGGAGCAATTTCAGTATCTTTATGCGTGCATGTTATCTGGAACATTTCTGTAACTTTTTACTTTTCCTTTGCTTAAAATTGTAAGCAAATTTTAACACAAATTTGTCCTCGTCCTGCATCATGTATTAACCGAAACCAGTAGCAACGTTCCCACAGATGTCAGTAGATCATTATAGGGTTTTTTTGGTACTTAAGACATTATCTGGGCTCTTCCCAATGAATTAGATAAACCAGCGGTGTCAAAGTTTAAACCATTTCAGAATGCTTTAATATTTGAGAACAAATTGAGGTACTGTGATCTGATGTGGACTTCCAGCGTTTATGTCTTTGGACAACCTGAGAATGTAAATGTTTTAATTTGAGTAACAAAAACTTGCAACTTTCAAACTAATGCTTAAAACAAATCTGTTTAAAAACAAACAAGCCCCTCCCCTCCATGGCTTACCAATGTAACTGCCATCAAGACAATTTGGCTTATGGATGGTTAAGACTTCATGGTAGTCTGAAATCCACAGTGCTGTATTATTTACAGCAGAAATGGTGGCAAAGCATAGCTGCCAAGTAATTTTCTTAGACTTATTTTAAACGTACATGGCTCCTCTATTAGCTCTGTGTTTTGCCCATCAGGTACCTTTTGACTGCAAAAAGGTGTTAGAACAAGATTCCCCCCTTTCCCCTTTCTCTGATAGCCAGTGTATCAAGCTGTAACTTTAGCAGATACAGCTCATAGTAAAATTAGCGTTCTGAATAATGAACAGGGGAATTAGGCAGGAACAAGGTTTCAGATCTTTCCTGCAGCAGCTTCACCTTTAGCAGAGACAAATGAAAAATAATATATTATTCTAAATTCAGTCGTGTTGAATTAGGGCTCTTACGCTTCATTACAAAAAGACTACAAGGCTCAGATGGCTAAACCCAACATTCTTTAGAATTTATGGAGGATCTTTATGGGCACATTGCACTGTCACCTTACAGTTCAAACCCAAACCTGCTGGGTGACCTGGAGTGTATTTACTGCCAAGTGTGATATAAAGATTTGTATCAAAATCACAGTTAATCCTTCCTTCTCATAAGGAAATGCATAACATGGTCTTCTGGTAATGAAACAGTAAAATGGATACCAACCCCCATAGCAGGATAGAAACAGAAATGGAAAAGAAACGAGAGAAAGTAAAGGGTAAAATTCATAAAGGGAAAAGAAGTAGTGGGGCAAAAAATCAAGCAGAAATACCAGAAAGTGCTTTTCTTCTGTGGTATGAGATTGAAGCAGAAGAAGGAAATGAGAATTTAATGGAAATCTGGATATTCCAGCTGATTTGGAGCTTTTGTACTAAGTATCTGTATCTTTCAAGTCTGGTTGAAGCTCTCTGAATCATTTTAATACAGAATAACTTAATATAAGTTGAGGAAGTAGAAGAATATACTGCATTCATAATATAATCCTCATGAATAAGGGATAAGTTGATTTAGATCATCATTCCTTCTAATGGTTTGCATTTTCCTAAATATATAAGCTTGTAGTCCCTCAGACTTGGCTATGAGCATTGAAAAACATAACCTGAATTCATGTGGTTCAGGTTATTCTGCAATATGGAATTTGCATATCTTTCTTTCCTCGACACCTTTTGTAAATCCCACTAGAAAGAAAGGACAGGAAACAAGAAACTATGTATAAAAATGATAACATTTCATACTATTCAGATTTCAGCATACCACATCAGCATAGTAAAATTTGGGGGTTCAGTAATTTCATGTAGATCCTATACCTGATACAGTGTTAAAATAGTAACTTCCATTTTGTATTGCTAATCTATTTTTCTCTTGCCCAAACTATGGGTCTATGAGGCTTTGTTGTACTGATTTTTAGTAGTTACAATTGTAATAAAGTCTCTTCTAGTAACATTGGCTTTGCCGCCTTCACTTAAGGAATCAGGAAGTTATTTCTTGCTCAGTCAATGAATACTAGTTCTTGTATCCTCCCAACTATCCCCTTTAACACCTGCCAGTTACTGTAGTTACAGCTCATTATATTGTGGGTGTAAAGTCCCAGTTTGTTTTGTGGCAACTGTATCTATAGCAGTCACCACAGTTATATTGTGGGCCTGTACGTAGAGCTTATTGCTCAAGAACTGCTTGGTGTATATTATTCATTGCTTGTCAAAACATAAAAAGTCAAATTGTAAGAAAAATATCACATTGGGTGGTCTTGCCAAATGGAACTAAAATGCAAGTTCAGCATGTTCAAAGGAAAATCAGAGAAGACAAAATCTCTTCCCTAATCTAACCAAGACTGGTAATTTGTTTAAAGATTACTCTGATCTAGGCTTAATGTTTTTCATAGTCTCGTTCTGTTCAAACTTCCCTGGAAACAGGTATGCAAAAGCTTATGCTCATCTGCAGTCTGGAATTTAAGAATGTGGGAAAAAATTGTGTTCTTTTCAGGAGAAATTTTCTGTTTAAAAACCACTAGAAGTAACCTAAAGAAGCATGTATTGGACTAAAAGATTATTCTCTGTTGTGGTAGTCACAAGACAGGGAGAGGTGGGTAATAAAAACCCCATAAACTTCTAGCGGTGCACAGAGTAAGTATCATTTTTGCTGCCAGGGGATGAGCCCTGAACTGGATGTTCCTCTCCTGCACAGACGAAAGGACTGTTCTTCAGGTCTAAAAGACATCTTTGACCACGTTGTGAAATGGAGGTTTGATCACAAAGTGGTGTAATTGTAAAGGTCTCCACAGCTTTGTCATACTTTGTCAAATACAAAAATGTCTATTGTGAAGTGACATAGTAAATACCCATAGTGATCCTGTAACTATTTGTCCTGGGTTCAGCAGTAGCAGTCATTTTTCTCCTTCTTAGTAGCTGATGCAGCGCTGTGTTTTTGACTTTCGGCCTGGGGATAATACTGATAAAACTGATGTTTTCAGTTGCTGGTCAGAATGTTTACCCTGACCAAGGACTTTGTGAGTCTCATGCTCTGCCAGGGAGGAGGGGAAGCCGGGAGGAAGCAGGGACAGGACACCTGACCCAAACTAGCCAAAGAGGTATTCCATACCACAGCACGTCATGCCCAGGATGTAACTGAGAGTTACCCGGAAGAGCTAGCACACTGCTGGGTGGGGGGCGAGGTATCTGTATCAGTCAGTGGGTGGTGAGGTGTTGTATTCTCTTCCCTTGTTATTTCCTTTATCATTATTATTATTGGTGGTAGCAGTAGTGATTTGTGTTATACCTTAGTTACTAAACTGTCTTATCTCAACCCGTGGGAGTTGCATTCTTTTGATTCTCCTCCCCATCCCTCCAGGAGCAGGGGGGAAGTAGACTGCGTGGTTCTAATTCACGGCCTGGGTTTAAACCATGACACTATAGTAATACTACAGTATGGATAACCAGGAGCAGGGGTTCTGTATGTGCACATTTTCTTTTCTGAGATCCCTTATACTTCTCTGCAGTTAGCCAAATGTCTGTAGTTCCTGGGATAACTGCATAGTAGTTTGAGAATCAAGGCTGATAAACCATCAGTGAGGTAAGAGAATAAGCTAAGGATTAGTGACTAGGCCTGCAAAGTTAGCATTTCTTATAAATCCATGTGAGTAAGCTGGTAAGTTAGAACTCTTGCATAACTTCTAACAGGATCATGGAGATACTTTCTAACTGTTTTCTAGCCTTTTTTTAAAAGCAAACTAACAATTAGCAATTTGATAATAATGTAAATTTAATGCTAATGTAATCAGTTGCGTGAAGTTCAATCTATAGAGTTCTATCTGTTTGGATTCTTTTTTCAAATGATAACCAGTTCATTTTACATTTGCAACTAAGAGAAGCCCTGTGGACTGTTCTCTGTCCTCATCTCTATTTGCAGAAATGAGAAATTTTCTGTCAGAAACTGATCTTTAAGTGGCCAACTCAGAAAACCTTTTGCAACTGAATTGGAAAATTCCTTTGCTACAAAGAACACATCTCCTTGCTGAACAATTTCTGACCAGACTAAGGCAATACCTGTCTTTTTAAAACACTCTCCTGCAAGTATTTGTCATTCAAAACTATTTCCTTCCTGATTGATAAGGAAAATTGTTACTTGAGCAGGTGCTTTCCAAAGCTATAGCACTCTAGCTACTTCTGTGATACGGTACTTGTCACTCTCACTATTGACAAAGCCAAGCAGAAGAAGAGAAAAGTCCATTGTTTAAGGTGAATGTAGCTAGTTGCACTTCAATTAAAAGATAAACGGGAGGCAGGGGGGAGGTGGAGTTGTTGGCTTACTTTAGCATATAAATTGACCCTTTCAGCTGGAATCCTATCGCACTTGTGTTAGAAAGATGACACCTCACACCCTTCCCTTCACAGGCTCATTTAAACTAAAGAAAAGAGATCTGACATCTTGTCTCCTGGTACTTACTGCAGCAGTGCCGTCTCTTCCATAGTATAAATGTTCTGCTTTTGGAATAGATTCTGTTGGCTAGAAGGAGAAGTGAAGTGTGCCAGCAACTACAGAACCCCTTTAGCACTTCATCTGATGGAAACTTCTGGGAAACCAGCTTAGAGGCTGCAGCTTAAGTAGCTAGAATCAGGCCAGCTTTTCCTTGGAAGGAGATGAGCCAGCCTTCATAGATACATTTTTACTGATGAAAACAGTAACTGGATTAGTGGAAACTTCCTGCTATTTATAGATCTACTTTTCAAAGTCATTTGTAAGGTTAAAGCAAGCCAAAAATCATACTGACTTTTTTTCTCTCTAGAGTCACAGTTGTGGGGTATGATGTTTGGTATTCTGCATGTAAACTTCTGATAAAAGTCTGCTGGCAGAAACTTCAGTCTTAGATTCTTAAATATGAACAACTTAACTCCACATCTTATAATTTTCCTGAGCATCTATTGCAGAGCTGTCGGAAGCTGTATATATTCACTGATTTACAAATCAGTTTAACTATGCAGATATTCATAAGCATGTGCCCTGCCAATGGCCTGGCGAAAGTTCCTGCAAGCCAGTGTTGTGAATGGTGAAGAATATTTGGCACTGTGCTATTAACAGACCAAAAAGAAAGGCAAGAGAAACCCATTACCACGTTGAATATACAGAACTATAATTTAAAAAGGAACAGAAATCACAAAGCAATAAATCAGTGAGAAACGTTGCTGCAAAACATGTCTGGGACAATGAGTGTGATCAGGCAGCATCACACAATGAAGCTAAACAAACAGTTGTTAGCTTAAGGGCTTCTGGTTGTGGTTAAGTTCTATAATCTTTCCCTGCTAAAATATAAAATGGGAATGATCCTACCAAAAAATGGAGTAAACAAGAGGTGGGCTTGTTGCTAAACATAAAGTATGGAAATGCTTAAAAATGGATATTGCAGCTTGTTCTGATAGGACTACCCCAAACAAAAGTTTGTTCTAGAAACAATCATGTTGTTGTAACTCCTGTTATGAAGACTTCCAGATAAGCTGCAAATTTTCTGGTTCTAGAAATGGCTGAAGGGAGGAATAGAATATGAATATAGGCAAGGCTCTTTTTTTAAGGAACAATTGCAGTAGCACCAGGGAAAGAAAGGACAACAGATATTCATAAGACTTCAGTAATATTTTTCCAGTTATTTTTTCAGATCAAATTCTAGGTAATTGGTCATATTTCAACTGCATGAGTCTCATACATAGTGAAGACATCTGTCATCTTGCAGTGGAAACACTGGAATGGATGCCCTGACCTTCCCTGAGGTGTACATGCAATGTCTTCTAGATTGTGAGTAGTGTATGTCTAGAAATGAGTAATTTGGAAGTGTTGAGAACTGGCATTCTGTGTGCATGGGGTGTGTATGTTTGTCATAGCTCTTCAAACTCACCCAGAGGTAGCATAGGCCTAAGGTGGTGGGGGCACTACAGGAGGTAGTCCTACAGGCAGGAGGCCCTTCTCTCAGCTCATGCTTAGCAATTGTAGTTTTTCTCTACCTCCATTCCCAGGTATGTCTGTTGGGAAAGAAATAGGCCTGAGAGCCTGTGTGGAGAAAGTACGCTGAGTTGCCTTATCAGTAAGAGAAACAGATGGAAAATGGAAAGTAAATTATAACATTGCAAAGCAAATGACATCATATCTGTAACTAGCTTGTAGGTCCCTTAACTCAAGGTCTAACTATATTTTGTATGCACAGTCAGCACTTCCTCAGGAGTTACTTCTCAACAACAAAAATCCAGCATCAGTTGTAGATGTCATGAATGCAAGGGGGGAACCAAACCCACTTACATACAGCTCTGTTGTATGATCTTCCTGAACTAATCTGCCTAAAGCCAGCAGGGCTTCATACAGGCAAGTTCAGGCTTGTGATCGTATTGTAACTTACTTTTGTGCACCTGACTTGTCTAAGAATTACAAGTCACTTGTTTAACACTCTTGCAGCTGAAGTATGAAAAGCTATTGTATATAAGCCTTACAAGGCACTATGAAAGATCAGTCTCAGACACACATACCTTAATATATTGTGGTTCTATATGTTTGGGTAAAAAAAAGAAATGCCTGCAGCAGTCTTTTTATGTATTAGTAACAGAGTAACAGGTGGAAAAACAAGTTTGCCATTTTTCATGCATTATTTATGTGGCATATGCTTTTCCTTTCCTCTTTTTAACATTAAAATTTAGTTACTCTGCTTACCCATCATCTGAAACAAGATGAATATTTCATGTTAATTAACATCTGTTCAATGATATGGTAGGTTTAAAAAAAATCTAATCTGAATCTTTTTGACTAAGAGATCAAAACAGCTTGGGAAAGAGGGGAATTAGGCTAAAACCGTAATGAAGTCACATTCTTCTTTAAAATATAATGTAAGGTAATGTTTTTGTTCTGTTTAAAATTGTGAAATATGAGCATCACACCAAGAACAAACTCATAGTAACTGGAAATTGTAATGGTCTTGATAGTCTCTTAAGTATTCACTCTTGTAAAGTCTGATGTGGGAATTCCTAATTGATGAACAGTTCATTGCCCACTTTAGAGCATGCAGTGCACAGTGTGAATTTTGTAGTACCTTTTAAAATCACTTGTTTCAAACTGAAGGAATTCGGCATTAATTTTAGGCTAAGTAAAGTATATTTAAAAAGCAAGTTGATCCTTGGGTTTAATTCAATATGGCTTTTTTTTTTTTTTTCTATAAACAGTCCTAGACTTTCTGAGGAACTCTCTGTATCTTTTAATACTTAAATATTCCAAAGCTTTAAAGAGCAATCAGAATTTTAATTCTGTTTCATGTATTGGGCAGGTACTTTGTTTTACCATCTTACACTATTTTTTTCCAAATGATCATCAACAAAGACAAGGAAAAAATTACTACAGAATTTTGCTCCTGAACTATAAAAGAAAATGCTATCATAAATAAGAGGTGCCAGGCTACTGCAGTGGAAGTGAACTGTGATGTGTCCCTTCACTGTTTGTCTGATTATGAAACGGGGAAAGGATTTTAGAATAGCAGGATCTTTGATTCTGTTCCTCACACTGAGAGCAATGTGTAATCTTAACAACAGGGGAAGTGTTCAAGAGAGTATTGCCAAGTATGTGTTCTAGCAAGTTTTATTCCAGATAGCACACAGCTAAGCTCCTGAGAATTGGTAGTTAGGCCTTTTGGTTTACCCTTTAGAGACAGAAATTAATTTGGGGTAAAATCCTAGCCATCATCTTATAGCTGGTCCTAAATACATTTTTCAAGCTGGTTCTACAACACGATAAGCCTGTGACTGGAAGACAGAAGTCCTTGAGGAGATGGAGGCCATGGCTGAGCTGTCACCAGCAGTGCAATTTGCCCAGTTGGCTGTATGGTTCTGCCTGGGTGTAAGAAACTTGCTGGGAGGGAGAGGAACCAAGAGAAAATAGCAATAGCAGCAGCCTGCTACTAGCCACCTTTATTTTCTGATTTTTCACTTGCTGCTGTTTGGCTCTGGTGCAGAGCGAACAGACTGTCAGTGAGATACAGACAGGTGTCTGTATGCATATGCTATATAAGTACATGCAAATATATACATATCAAAATAAAGCAAATATTTTGTGAAGGATAGAACTTAATGTACAGCACTTGCTGTAAAATGGTAAAAAGTCATTTTCTTCCAGTACAAGTATGTTGTGCCTAGAAAGTAGTGTCTGCTGATTAAACCAGCTGTGGACTCAAAGTATGTTGGCTGTGGCTGGAAAGACATTATTTGGCTGGATAAAAACAGAAGCCATAGTACTTCTTCGCCACCCTTGATTTTCAGCTTCAAGCAGATGAAGTCTTGACTGTGGTCAAACATAGGTAAGAACACTGGGCTAGAATATGTTTTTTTCACTAGGGAGCCATATGAGGCACACAGGCAGTGAAGCCCTATGTGAAGGAGGGAATAGAGCACTAGGAGTTCATCACCGCCTAACACCATAGGTGCCTAACTCACAAAATTAACAACAATATCTTGTACAGTCCTATTTGTTACTTACTTATTTTGTCTGGACACCGAGGCAAGATACGTAGGCTTGGGCATCTTCCAAGGTCTTAGAAACTTCGGAAGACTCGATTATCTCTTCTATATCAATGAGACTATGAAATATCTGAAAAGATTTTAAATATTTAGAAGTAAGGGAACTTGTGGAAAAAGTTGTGATAAAACTGAGCTCTGGAGAAATTGAAACTTCTTAACTCTGAGCATTAAATCAATTTCAGATATTTACCTGAATTATTGTGAGCTAACTTTAAATGAGAAATGATGCTTTTTTTACATGTCCAATAATGTCATGATGTTCAGTTTCATTTCTCATGGCTCATAATCAATATCACTTTGGGATTTTATTTTACTGGACTAGTACATGAATACATTGTGTCAGGTTTTTATTTCCTTTACCCCATGTTTAATCTGTTTTAAGTTAACTTATTTGCTTGTTGTATTGCAGAACCATCTCTGTTCACAGCCTTAGTGAGAACTCTGCATATTTTAAAGTAAAAATTGATCTAAGAATGCCATTTAGAATGTGAAGTTCTCTTTGCTTCTGCTTTTGTTTTATTTACAGATTTGATTATTTATTTGCTGTTCTAGCAAACTATATCTATGTAGAGCTGCTGCTTCAGGGCACTACATGTAGCAGGTACAATGGACTTAAAATACGTTGTTATACTCTGAAATCTCTTCCCCTTTTCTCTTTTGTTATTCTTCCCCTTCACCTTCTGCAGTCACCTTCATGAAATGGCATTGAATGGTCATGTGTCAATGCCATTTTATAAAATTAACTATAGGGAGATTTACTCCTTGCTTCCTATTTCATGTTCGTTCATGTGGTAAGGAAAGGGAGACTTGACCTAGTCCTACTGATTTATGTGCACATCAATATTAATTCTGCAGATTGTGGGGGTTGGGGTTAGGTTTTTTTAAGCTTTCTGGACAAATTGTATTAGAAGCAAAGTACAGACAGAGCTTGCAAAGTCTTACATTACTTTGTCCTTCTTTATGATTTTATTCTTTCACATTAAATAGTATTGAAGCTTTTCACCTTCTTTAAAACATCTGTTGCACAATTAAATCCTTCCTGTGACAAAATGATAAATTTAACACACTTGAGGCTTAACAGATGTTTTGTTCAGTCATTTATTTGTTATACTGTATTCCTTTGCAACTTTCTATTTTACTGCCTTTTGTGCACTTCTGGCTTCAAAGGACTTTGTTTCCAACTTTCCCTTGTCATCAATGCCTTTCTTTTGGGCAAAGGGTAACTTGGAAAATACCATCTTGACAGAAACAGCACCTAGAAATATACTTGAACTACATTGTCTCCATGTGGAGCTTTGACTCAGCCTTTCATTCTCCTGTTTAATGTAAATAATTTTTGGTTTCATCTCTAAGACATGAAGTTACTTGACCTGCCCTGAATGCAAACCAGGACAACAGGAGATAAATGAGTGATATAATTAAGCACTCTGTCCGTTCCCAGACATCTAAGAAAGTCTCTCTGTCAAGAGACTTGAAATCTTTTAAGCGTAACCTTCTCTAACTAAAACCAAACTGAAGTGTATTTCAAGTAAGGTGATGCAGTTAATACTTCTGTTGATTCTAATATAGCTATTTAGGAGTTTTCAAGTTCCAGTGATTTTGCTGGTAGCTGTTAGTATCTGCTTCTTGATTGAGTTCAGGTTTTTTTACTAGCTTGAACTAATTCTGCTAGTCTTCTGTTTGTAAGAACAGTCAACATAAGATAAAAGGGTAAATAAGCAGTACAATTACCCAGTGCAAACAGTGAGGCTGAAGTGCAACTGCCGCAGGAGTTCTGCATTCTTGTCTTACAATGAGTATTTCTGTTAGAAATTGCTTCTTGTTTTTCATCAGCTACAAAGATGGTCTTTTAAGGATGTCTTCTTGCTCATGGGATGCTGTGTATGGAGAAATAACTGTTACACATTTGGGGTTAGTAATTTTTATTTTTTTGTAACAAACCAAACAGCATTCATGGAATTCTAGTCTTGTCTTATTTTCTCAATAGAAAATATAGGCACAACCAGCAGTCCTGGTTAGGCCTAAAAATATTCCAGAGACTCCTGAAGTTTCAGCTTAAAAGATCTTTGTACCTGTGCACTGAACCTATTTGAAACCAAAATAAATTCACCATGGGACTTGGCGTTACTGTTCATGGTCATAGTTCAGATTATAGCTGTGTTATGCAGCATGGTTTCAAGAACCATATAAGAGAAATGTTTGGGGTTTTTTCAAGTTATCTAAGATACTTGAGATGTTCTCCCATAGTCCCTGTCTGAAAGAGATTTTCTTCTCTTCCCTGTAGTGCACTTGAGGTAATAGCAAAATAACAAAGCAAGTATCCATAAACCTTGCAACTCTGTTTTTGTTTTCTTAACCAAATGTGGGAATAGTTAATGTGCCTCTGCTTTTCTAGTCACAAAGATTTCATGTTCAGGGTATACGGGAATGGAAAGCAGAAAAAACATCTTTGAAAGGCCGGTATTTTAATAGTTATGTTTATCATCAAGACCAGTGGTTTTGGGTTATTAATTTGCTGCATAATATAATGCCAAAGAACTGGTTCAAGTTTACAGCATGTCTGCCACAAACTGGTCTGAAGTGGCATGTTATCATGCAGTCTGGTTGTGTTACTCTGATAGGTTTGGGGGTTGCCAATAAATGATGACAAGGTTAATACCTGGTTATTGTATAGCATGAGCTCTCATGTATAAAACCTCATCATGAGCAGCTTGAATACAGAGCAAAGTGGTTTTAGTTGATGTGAGAAATAGATAGTTGTCTTTACCTGAAGTAGTTGCCTTTACCTTTTTACAAGATTAATAATTAGTGAACACTAGAGTCTGACCTTAAGTTATGCTGTTAATAATCCGGAGTAAATCACTGTCTTTATTAGAGCTATTCTGTTACATGTAGGCTAGGGGTTGTTTTGCCTTTCCTGAATTAGTCTTCTACAAAAACTTGTCTCCTTGTATAAATCTTACTAGGGAGGGTACAAAATGTGGCTAACCTGTTGTCTTAAACTAGCAATAAAAACCATGCTATATATTCACTGTAAAAAGGTGCTCTATTTATTCGAAGTGCAGGATCTGACCTGTAATTTAAATCTTAATAGGTCAAAGTGTGCTTACTATGGGTTCTTTTCAAAATGTTGATTCGAAACATGAATAGAGGAAATTAAATGGGTGAGCCGGTACATACAGTGCCTGTGGATTACCAGTGGCATTAGGAGATCCAGCATAAAGTGGCTTTTGCCTGATGCACAGCATACAGAGAGTCTTTGGTTGAGAGAAAAAGAAAATGCAATTAGAGATACAGTCACTAGTATATAAAAATGCTATTTGAAAGTGTTCTAGAACACTCTAAAATAAACAGCCCAAACCATTTAGAAGGAAGTGTAGTTTTTAAAGTTCTCTTCATTTCAGGACATGTTTTGGCAGCATTCTTTGCAATAAAGATGAAAAAACCCTCTTTCTAACCAAAGCATTCAAAGCCGAAAGACTTGAAGGCTGCAGTCAGTTCAAGTGCTGTGTGAGACAGAAATAACAACCTCCCAGCGTCAGGTTTTCCATTCTTGCCGCACCAGGTGAATGGGTGTTTTATTGAGCGTCTGCTCTGTGGTGGCAGCGCAGGCCACAGGAAGGGAGGGTGAGAGCTGAGTCAATGCCTGACCTTGTTGGGTGTCTGTCGGTGCTCGGACACTGGGGCTGGCTGCATTAGCAGTGCCAAGGGTTAGCCGAGAGTGCTGCTGTGGCAGCAGATGCTCAAACCGGGCTTTTTACAAACAGGGAGAGTAAGCTTGCTTTTAAAAGGGCAAAAAGTCTGTCAAGGCAGTTATTTTGAGGGGCACTTCAACACATACCCTGAATTTTTAGAACTTCCCCAGTCACTTTCTAGTCTGCATATTTAAAACCAAGCAAACTTTGTAATTTTGTTTGTGCTGCTTGGTTATTTTATTCCTGATTTCTTTTCACAGTGTTTTCCTTTTAAAGTTGCAGATAAGTGTTTACAAAAGTCTTCTAATTTTAAAAGCCTGTTAGAGTCTAAAATGCATCTTTCAGTTGAGTTCAATGAAACAGAAACGCAGTGGACTGAAGTGCATTCACTCCTACAGCCTTAAAATAACAAGGTGGCTTACTCATGGCTGTTACTTCAAGTGTTTATATAACCACATTGTATTTACTTTTCTATTGCATATGAGCAACTAATTACTAGAGCACCTCTCTCTCTCATAGTATTTATATTTTGGTAGTCACCAGCAACTTTAAATACAAACAAAAAGAGGGACCCAGAAAAAACAAGATATCTATAAAAAAAGATAATGCAAGACCCTCTGTCTCTTCCACCTACCATCCTGAGTATGAATTCCCTTTATCTTGCTAATCAAGAAGTTAACTGTTCTCACTGTATTCTGATTCCGCTTCCAACTCTCATGTAGTCTCTGTTGTGCAAAGAGACAGAGAAGTGAGGATTGGGGCATGAAATGGGAGATGCTGTAAGGAAAGGCTCATTTTTCTTCCTGAAATGCCTCATGTTCTCCCATAAACAATAAGGCAGACCCATGGTTGTTGTTTAGCTAGATCTGTCTGTACATTAGGAAAGTGCTATTGGAGGTTCAATACTGGCAGCACCCAGTATTCACAGTGGGATAACTGTAAGGTTGACTGAGGAATAGATAGATTCCTGAAGAAGGCATGCCAGAGAACTAGCTGTGGAACAGAGCCTGCTGTTCTTGCCATGACAGTAAAACACACCTCTAGTCACGGCTCTCAGACGTGACATCGTCTGAGAATCTGCTCATGGCCCCAGCACTTCCAGTTTTTTGCAGCAGCTCCTGATTGAGTCCTGGTAACTGTGTGTACACGTCTAACGTGGGTGAAGTTAGACTAGGTGCTTCAGGACACTTCCAGCTGCTCTTCTCAGCAGTGTGTTGCAATCCCCAGACAAGACTGGCATGCACTCAGCATGTCAGTGCCAGCACAAAGAAGGGAGTGGGGATGATGTGGCCATCTGCATCCAGAGCAGGATGATGTGGCTGCCTGCACACAGGGCAGGACCGCAGCAGGCAGAGTTTACCTTGGTTTGCACACAGAACCACACCCAAAGGATTGAGGTGTTTTCCCTCTTATATCCTCCTAAAGCAAAATGAAACAGTTCAGCTTTTAACCACTCAGGGCTAAAAGCAAGCTGTGTAACTCTGTGCTGGAGGGCAGCAGAGCCTAAGAGGGACATGTAGGATCTGTTGAGAGGATGCTGAGAAATGTGCTGCTTCTTGGCTATTAGTTAATGCTGTTCGTCAGGCTGTAACCCTTGATAAAACAGCACGGGAAGTTAATCAGCATATGGATTAGTAGGTGTGCTGTGAATGAATGTGAGAGGCTACTCTGTTAATTCTGAAGGTGCAATTAGTTAATAAACATTAAAGTTTAATTTTCAGACTGAAAATGGGTAGCAGCTATTTGGATAGTAACAACTATCTCTAGTTCTCTGCTATTCTCTGACTTGGCAAGAAAAGAGGCTGTTACTAAATCAGTGTGAGCAATTCTGGAGAGAAGGAAGTATTTATTTTGTCTGGCACTCCATGTCCCTTTTGCATAATAATGAGTGATTAATTATTTTTTCTATCCCTTATGTGCTTCTTGGTTTGTCTGTGGCCAGATCTGGTTACTTATTTAAACTACTGGGATGAGCAACAGCCAGAAATTTCCCATTCTCCTAAATATATTCCAGTTAATATTAATGTTAGTTAAAATATATTCTATTACTGCTTTTTGTTAACTAACTTCAGAACTCTCTGAAAGAAACAAATATGGTTGTATGTTTATCAACAGGCCAAGTTCTGGTAGAAATTTCAAGAACACACAAGAAACTCAATGACAGCCTAGAGGAGAGTGTAAGTTAAACCGTTTCTTTTTCTATTTTCCATCTGAAATTAGAAATTACTTTTTTGCCAATTTTTAATAACTCTTTGTTCATTTGCTTTTAAAGTTCAAAAAGTTTCATAAAGAAATTATATCTGAACTGGAGAAGAAAACAGACCTGGATGTGAAATACATGACTGTAAGTACATTCAGTTATAAAAATCGTATTTTATTGATCATCTATGGCTAGTCAAAGAACTTTTCAGAAGTAGTTCCTTAGCAATTAATCACTGTGTTAGAACTGAGCTTTAGATGCATAAACACTACAAAAATTGTCATACTTATTTTGTGTTAAAAAAGGAACCAGTGCAGGGCTTTAAAAACATTTTTAAACTAAAGTAGAGAGAGGCAATTGCTGAACTCATTTGCTGTGTGATAGCAGCATCTCATAGATGATGGCAGTGCTTCTTAGTGACTTACTTACCCAGTTCCGGGGCTGAGTGCACTGAGATGTTTTGAATGCTTTGATTGCAGGCAACTTTAAAGAGGTACCAAACTGAACACAGAAGCAAATTAGATTCCTTAGAGAAGTCTCAGGCTGAGCTGAAAAAAATCAGGAGGAAAAGCCAAGGAGCACGAAATGTAATGAAATATGAGCACAAAGAAATGGAGGTGAGTATGCTGTCGCTGACTGTTTTTTTCTTTGTATCAGAACTGGTCAACAGCAAATGTCAAGTTATTACTGGCCACATCTGAGTCTGCTTTTAAAACTTGACTTCTGAAGCTTACCATGATTTTTGTGCATGCCGTGTCATTTGTTAATACACATAACTCCTCTGTAAGTTGTTCAGCAAACAGTTAAACTTTACAATTTAAAAGAACATGCATTTTTGGTTCTTGAGAGTTGGTTTCTGTTAAAGGCACTCCTAGAGTATCTATTCCAGTTGAAATTATGCCCTGGACTGCTCTCCTGTGCGCATTCAGAGGCTGTTTCAGTTTCTAGGTTTCATCCCTTGACCACTACGTGATTATTTTTTTTATTATTATTATTTTTGAAGCACCTCTGTAAGTACACCTTTATACAGAGGTTTACGCAGGGACTTAGCTACTCTATGCAAATTCAGTAGTCATTTGGTGTAACTTCATTTCCCAAAGTAGGCATATGCTAACTCTGTTACCACTATTACCTGTCCTACTGATCTTAGAGCGGCATTGCCATCTTCAGGCGAAGTAAGAAATGGCAAGGCAATGAAGAGAAACTGAATTAGGCAATCATATCCTGGTTGTCACATCTCTCAGAAAATATTTGCTATTGATGTATTTTTTGCACAGTACTTTTCCTTCGTGCTAGCTTATATATTTTTTCTCCATATTTTTCTGTTTCAATTTTCAACATGAATAGGATCAACTCCTATTTCTTACTACCTACATAACAGTCCAGGTTTTTAAGGTATTGGACTAAGAACTCAAGGATTAGCATTTAATCACAGTTTAGCCATGAATCCTCGTAACTTCAGAAAAATAGAGCTTAGTCTTTTTTTAACTCCTTTTCCCCTCTCTAAAACACAATAACACAGAGATGCAACGTAACTTTGTGAGAGTAAATGTAACTGCCATGGAGTAGATAAAGGCAATTAGTCTGATTAGAACACCTGTGGCCTTAAAATTGCTCAGCACAGTTGCTGCTTTGATGTCATATTCTTATTTACTGAAGTAAAATAATAAAGCAAGTAAAATAAAGTAAAATGAAGTAAAATAATAAGCACTCTTATTTAGAGGCTAAAAGAGTGCTGCTTGTTTTGCTTCACTTTCCTCACACCATAACTAGATGATGTGTGCCTGATGAGATGTGGGAAGTTGGGTGTGTGCAGAAGAGAAACCTGGCAGTAGAGCCACCCTATCCCACCTTTCCAAAGGCTTTTTTCTAAGGCTTTGGGACTTTGTTTCAGGAACTGGATCTAGTATCAAATAGAACTCAGAGTGTATGTGATTAGTTTTTCTTTCTTTCCTTAGTATTTGGAAACAGTGAGCTCTCGACAGAGTGATATTCAGAGGTTTATTGCAGAAGGCTGCAGAGAAGCTCTCCTTGAAGAAAAAAGAAGATTCTGTTTTCTGGTTGACAAGCACTGCAGCTTTACCCAGCACATGCACTTCTACCACATTCAGGTGAGTGGCATGCGTGAAGCAGAAATGAAACTCCTGAAATCTAATCATCTCAGAGATTGTAATTATTGCCTGCAGTATGTAGATCTGACTGCTATAAATAGCTAAGGAACACTGTAGTGCTAGACAGATGTTGTGCAATATTGTCTTAAACGTGCTGTAGCAACAATGAAGGGTTCCTTGAGTTTTAAAAAAATCATATATTAAGAAAAAAATGTATGGCTGGATCAGGTATTTCCAGTATCTGACCCTGAAAACGGACAGTCTCCTTCCACAACAGTGTTCGTTTCACACAGGTACTACTTACAAAAATCTTTAAGGACTTCCATTTAAGTGGTGTTTCCATTTCAGTATCATGAAAATTAACAAGTAGGTCTGTGCAATTTATGAAAAAGCCTGCCTTTGACAAGTACCTTCTTGAACTTGGATGCAGTGTGCGGACTTCCTAAAATCCAAGCTGCCTGGGTGGCAGGAGATCTGCAGCGATGCCACCAAAGTGCCTGAAAAAGTCAGAATGATGATAGATGAAATAAGGACACCTGGTTCCACCCCAGTATCAGGAACTCCACTGCCTTCCCCAATGATAGAGAGAAATACCCTGGTAAGATGTACTTTGACGGTTAAAAGTTCTCACCTCTGCTCCACTGGAAGCAGAGTGGCTTTACTACCTGCTTTTGTACCTAAGCATTTGGGATTGAGTCTACAATGTACCTCCACAGGAATAACGGGTTGGGTGTGAAGCAGAATCATTTTGCTGAAGCTCTGCTAATGAAAGAACACAAGATAGAGTAGGCAGGAGCACAGCTCCAAACAAGTTCTGTTTTCAAAACTTCTTCTGCAGAGCCCAGCCCCAGGACAACTTTTGTCCTAACCATTCATTTCTTACATTCTTATCTTATTATGTAAGTAATGGTAATTACATACTCAGTAGTTCAGTATAAACTTAAACGAAATGCTATTTTCTATTTTCTTCCCTTTCTTCCCTTCATGATTCTTATGAAGTTATTAGAGCACAGGTTACATTCTAAATTCTACCTATTTGTATGTTACGTTACCATTAGTTGTTGAATTTCTGAATTATGTTAGTAAAATTCTAAAAATATTAATGTCCAGATTTTTCAGATTTTATCTGAGTGTAACTGTGCTATTTGTGGGGAAAAAAATCTATCGTAGCATTCCCACTAGCAAATGTTTATCAAGGAACAGAAGTCTCATACAAACTATTCTGTCAGCAATTTCATTGCAATGTGAGGATTTTCTGAAGGTCCAAATATCAATTGTTTGGGAATATTTTAGCATTGTTTTCTAAAATTTAATGTTGCAAAGAAGTTTTCACCATCTCCTCAGTATCATGACCCTGTTGTTTTTGTGACTCTAGATTGGACATGATTTTTATCCTCACAATGAGAATACAGCGAAGGTGCCTCCTGCTCCGATGGGCAGGGCCTACACCAGCCCCTTAGTTGATATGTTCAACAACCCTGCAACGGTTCCCAAGGCTTCTTCTGAAAAGCCAAATAATTCAGCAGGTGAGTGTCACTCTCTATGTGTGAATGACATCCTGTAGTATTTAGTATTATCTCAGGACTCCTGTCATCATGTGAATTCCAGGACATACAGAGGAGCAGAAAATGGTCTTTAGATACATAAACTACCTAACAGGAGAAATGTACATTATGAGAAGAATTGTTTGCAGTAAATTCAGGTCAAGATAGGTAGATTCTGGTTTAATCCCTTTGTGTGTCCCTGATGAATCCAGCTTAACTGCTCTTAGGACTTCAGTCTTACCAGAACACGTTCTGTAATTTTGCACAAGGTACACAACGAAACATCACAGTCTAGGTTTGGTTTCCTTGAAGAGCATTAGGGAGGAACACACATGGGACAAAACTAGCACAGTAATGTATTTATTTCCTGAAACATAAAATCCTATTCAGATTTGGTTTCTAAGTTTCTAATATATTGGGTGTTTTTAATTTGTTCTACTATTTGGCAGGAAGGGAAAGGACTAAGCCCAGCTCACAAAAGATATGTAGAACTCTGCAGTGAGATAACAGCAATTCCAGCTTTTCCTCCTTAAAAGTGTGTTTACAATATATTGTACTGATCAAATAACATACAATTTGAGATCTCCTTTATGCTGTTTTCTGGTAAATATCTGGTGTCTGCAGAATGCTGAGTATCTTGCACTCACATGGATTTAGCTGGAGCTGATTGCTTGGCACATTTGGGAATGAAATCTTGGACTTCACACACAGTGACAATTCTTTAGAATGGAAATTTTCAAAGGTCTTTTCCAGCTGGGAACGTTCAGCAGCATTTCTCATGCCAAAAAAAGGAAGAAGTAGAAGTTAAAACTTACATTACTGTTCATGTCTGTTGGTTCAACTTTATTGCGATGGGTGTGTGTGTATATAAATGCACATGCTGTTAAGAACTTTAAAGTGATAATAAACACTGGCAGGTAACTGAGAGATGTCTGAGCGGAAAGTACAACGTCTCAGAACTTGGTCTGCACTCACGTGTTCCATTATCTACTTCTTATTTTCCTGTCAGGCTATTGATTTGATTTTATTAGTGTGGCTAATTTTGCTTTTTTTTGCTTTGTTCTGGTTTTTGACAGAGAGTTCAGAGGATGCCAGTTTATCACGTTCAACTTCTGTTGCCACGGGGCTAAATATAATGAAAAGGCAAAAAGTAAAGACGATCTTCCCACATACTGCTGGAAGTAACAAGACATTGCTTAGCTTTGCACAGGGGGATATCATCACCCTTCTTGTAGCTGAGGAAAAGGACGGCTGGCTTTACGGCGAACATGAGACAACCAAAGTGTAAGATCATCTGTTACCCAGGGTTGAACATGAAGGAAAAACATGCTCATCAGGTTTTGTTTGGAGATGTTAGTAAATGGTTTTCACCTCTTTTGCTGTCTGTTACTGACTAGTGACTTGGGGTCCTTCTGTAAGGTGAATCACTGCTCTTCAGGGAGATTTTGTACACTAATTTGGTATCACCAGAAATAGGGTCTTTAAAAGTTAAATCTCAGTTCATTGGGTCTGTTTTGTCACTGCTATCTCTTGAAGTATCTTTCCAATTTCATATAATATGAATCTGAGAAACTTTCCCATTACAGAAAAGGATGGTTTCCATCATCATATACAAGACCACTGGAAGAACCAGCGGAAGAAAAAGCATTTGCCCCAGTGCCAAGGTGACGTTTTGTGTGGGACTTGCAGAAATGCTCAAATGTTATTTTTCTACTCATGTTCTTTGTCGTTCAGTAACATATATAGTATATACTTCCTAATGGTGTGTAGTATGATGCCTTGATTATATTAACATGTTCTGATGGTTACACAAAGACCCAAGAACTACCTGCCCCCCAATTTTAGAGTCCTGCTGACTTCAGCAGGATTTACACTGTTACTTTCAGCTCATGCACTTTCATGGTTCGTGGGACTAAAGCTGAGAGATGACTGCAAATGTCATTTGTTGGGTTGTGTCTTGCAGCCCTGCACCAATCCGAAGTATTAGTTCTGTAAACCTTGTGGAAAAAGGTGATGTTGTCCTCCCGCCACCAGACTACCTGGGGTCTTTGCAAACAGAGAAGAGAATGGAGCCTTCCAAAGGTGCTGCTGTTAAAACACCAACTGACAGACCAGAAAATGCTGGCCCGGTAAGTCACTGATATATCACAAATCCAAATGTTCCTCCTGCTTACTTTTCCTGACCTACTTAGCTGAGCTCTTAAATGAGGCTCTGGAATGTTCTACTTTAGCTACTTGTGCTTGACTTTACTGCTGCTGTCTTCAGAAATGTCATCAGGTTTTGGTATTTCAGACCACCAGTAGTAATAGGAAAGGAGAAGTGTTCAGGGATATAAGAGTACTAGGAGATATATTCTGTACAGCAAACTTCTCAGGAATGGAATCTGTTGAACATGAAAGGAGATTCTCACAGAAAATAGTACAAATTAAAATAGTACAAAAGTGATTTTTTTGTGATGTCAGATTTTATACATTGGTTCCTATGGCTGGTTGTTGAGACCTCGTGGGATCAACATGTCCTTCAAATGCAATTATGTTCCCAACAGTTAAAAGATGTCAGCCCATAGAAGCTGCCAGGCAAGCAGTTGAATGAGTTCTCTGCCCTGTGACAAGTTGCCTTACTCTAGAGCTTAAAAATTATTGCATCTGGTGAACTGTCTGGGTGTCACGGTGCTGTGCTGCTGGTGTTGCTATGGATAACTGTTCTCAGTCTCAAAAGTGATCACTGTAAGCGTTGCTTTATTTGTTCTGTGGCATTAGTTCAGGGGTTTTGGAAATAAATTTAGGACTTGTGGACTAATGTTCTTGTTGAACTGAAAAACCAAGGGGAATGGCAAAGCATTTAGTTGATAGACTAGGACAGAATTCTAATTAGAAGAGTATATTCTCTTTGGAGGCCAGAATGGAAGCCTATAGCATTTCCAGAGTGGAAAACAAATGTACCTTTTTTGAGATTCTGAAATGCCACAGGGAAAGTAAACCAAAAAAAAAGAAAAAAAGGCAATTCTGAACTATAAAATAATACCTGCTGTTGAGATACCCTTTTACTGTGCCCGCCCTGATTCTTCTTACCTGTTACCATACCAAAGAAAGAAGAAAACTGTAGAGGAGAGCGGCTGCTCTTGCACCCCAGTGTTCTGCTCCAAAGTCACTATTTATTTTCCTTCTTCCTGAACTCCTCAGAGCTTCCTTGTCTTTCCTGCTTCCATGCAAGGCACCAACCCCCACACCACTGCAAGGCTTTGGAAATAAGCTCATTATACCAGGCTGGTCTTTAGGCTTGTACAGAATTGACATATGTGTAAAGCAGTATGCTTACAGTGTCTGTTATGCAGAAGCAGGTTTCCTTGAGGCATCTGATTTTTCAGAATACACTATAAAAATAGCTCAGGATTTCAAGAAGGAAAGATGAGGAATGGCTCTTGCAAGTTATATTGTTCATGCTGTCATGTAGGACAGTACTATGCAGAACAGTATCGACTAAGAAAGACTTAGTAGTTAACAGGGCTTTGATGAGAGTTGGAGTTCAGTGAGAAGTAGCATTTGTTCATTCTAATTAATTTGAGGGCTAACTGGGCCTAATTCTAAGGTCTAAGTCTATTCCTGACTGATATAAGTGAGCAATTTCATTGGAATCACAAGTCATGCACATGGGTAAGAACTCTGCTGAATTAGGTCCTGATTAAGTAAGTTTCTTCATGTGCATCATGATATTGTGAATATGGTAGGTAGGACTACTGGCACAATAGACAGTGTGCCTGAAAACGAAAGGCTCACAGGCCTTTGCTCAGCAGTGACATTTTAAGTCTTAAAACCAAAGTGGCTATAAAGACTGAATGATTAATGTGTATTCAAATTTTCATTTTGAACAGTTATTAGAAGCAACACAATTAGTTTGCAGTTTAAAGTACATCATTAAGTATGACTATTGCTGAAAGTTGGAGGGGAAGTAGAAATTAACTGCCCAAACTCCCATGTAAAATGGGGTTGCAAAGGGTAATACAACAGATTTCCATTTTATCACACCTGGAACACCGGGTCCTGTAGCAGCACAGTGATAGTGACACTGCATCTCTTGGGTTGTCCTGCCTTCACAAGAATGAAGCACACTTCATCCACAAGTACAGTGCAGGCTGTAGCTATAACAACAAGGCTTTTCAGATTGTACACTTAAACATGACAGCTTCATTAGACTGAAATATTAGCAACAGCTATGCAAAACCATTCCTCCTTTTGTATCACTCCCATACAAGCAACGTAAATTATCCATGTACATCCAGCAGCTGTTTTCTTGCTTTTTTATTACTCACCACTCCTACTAGCAGAAGTCACAGGAGATAACTGAACTTGTACTTTGTGAATCCACAATAGCTAAATGCAGTATTTTGTAGAAAAAAAAAAAAAAAAGAACCCTAGATCAGAAATCTACCCTCACTCCAGGCTTTTAGCATTTAAATATGTCATTATGCTGGCTGCTGCCTCTTTTAACTTCATGGCTTTACATTTCTGTGAAGACTCACTGAATGTATTTGCTCTGTGAAATCTGTTTCACTGTGACAACTGCATTTTATAAATGCTGCTATAGAAACAGAATGGTGGTTTTGTGCTGAATGTGTGAACAGAATGGTGTATTTGTGCTCCAAGGAGTTCTGGTCTTTTTCCTTTGGTTGATGGCTACTGCAGTGAGTTTTCATTTGCTCTTTTAACCTAGAAAATGCCCAGTGAGCCTTCAGGTGATCACTGATCATAAACCTTGGGGGAGGACACCACACATAATAAAAAGCCAGACAGTGCTGACATAATTTTTTTTTACCTTTCTAATTTTGATGTTCTGAGAATTCTCTCCTTCCCAGTTCAGCTGAATTACACAATAATTATTCTAAATGTTTTAGCTGCTTGAAGGACAAGGTCTCTTCTTTAGCAGGATAGTGAGATCACCTCTAGCATGGTTTTTGTACATCTATGTAAATATCATCTTCTTCTTCTACAGAAACCTGACGTGAATGGCATTATAAAACCACCTTTTCTAAGGTATATTTTTTTTTAAAGCTTTTACACTAATTTAGTTGTGTTGAGTTTTATATTGACTTATTGTATTGATTGTGAGGGAAAATTAAGGATGTTTTTGCCAAATCACTGTGACCTTTCCTAGGCACTGTAAAACATTACAGCTGTAATTAAAATACATCAAATAAGATACAATGTATAGGCCCTTCTGAGAAAAAATAAGAGTTTCTGCAGTAGTTTGACATGGAACAGAACTTAAACTGTCTTTGTGGGTTAAAAATCTTTCAAAACTAGAAGCTGTTTAAGAAAAAAAAGGTCCAAATCTAACTGGGCATTAACTTCCCACATTTTGGATCACTGCAAAGTGAGCCTTCATACATCAGCTTCTTTTTACAATTCAAGTTAAAAAGAGTTACCTGGAATCCTTCAGTCTAAAACCATAACTTAGTCTTCAAACAGCGTGGACAAAGGAACTGCATGGCTTAAAAATGGGGTTGTGTTGCAGCAAACCTTCTAGTAACTGTGTACATTTCTTTTCAGTGGAGAAAATCCTTTTGCAACTGTGAAACTCAGACCAACAGTAACAAATGACAGATCAGCACCGATTATCCGATGAATGTACAGTCCATCACGTGTACTTCATCCTTAGAAACACCATTTTCAGTAATTATTACTATCTAAACTTGTTCCAAGAATTTATTTAAATGTAATTACTGTACAATAGAAGCAACCTGGAATGGATTTCTGATTTATTTTTAAACCTGTACTTTCTAATGAGGTAACTGCTTTGGGCTAATGTTTGAGCACTTCGGCTTGATTTTACAGTATGCCTTTTTGTAGTAGGAATTGTGAAAATACTGGGGCTAGCTTGGATTCTCTAGTGAACCAGTGTAACTAATAGCTCTCAGAACTGATTCTTTGGCATTTGTTATTTGGAAACTGCAATGGTAAGTTCTAGAACACAAGCCTGCATATGCCACTTAATAATAAAAAGATGATGCCCCTTCCCCTCCAACAGAACAATGTAACAACTGCCTTATTCTGGAATAGACAATTACCTGTATAAAGTGATGATTCATTATTTTGTTTAAGAAAGACACGTTAGGTTATAAATAAATATTTATCCTGAAAGAATAGACAGTTTGTAATGCTTTGCTTAATGTCCAGATACAAATTTTTCAGGTGTTAACATCAACTCATTTTAAGTCTGATGTTGTACTGTCAACACATTCTTCCATGGTAATTTTTTCTTTAAAATATGTTGTCAAACTTTAGTCTTATAAAAAGTCATAATAAAGCAGTGCCATGTTTTTTCTCTCAAATGCTAATATAAAAAGATGCCTTTGAAATTACTCCATTACTGAGCCTTTCACAAAGGAAAAATAGATGAAGTCTGAAAATCGCTGAAGCAGCCCAGCACAACTGCTGGCATAGTGCAGGGTCTGAGGTGAGTGAAATAGAGCTTTTAACTTCCATCGCAAGCAGAGTTGTACAGTTTGTTACCTAGGGCTCAGATTTCCTACATCCAATGGAGGTAGCTTGTCTGAAAGACTCTTCCTACATTAATAATCACCTCAGAAATTAGCCTGGAATTTTAAACCGGACTCCTCACTCTGCATCAGTATTAAACGCTTTACTACTGTACAGGTCAGGTATCTCCCACCCTGAATTCTGTATTGGGACTGCTGCCAGTCATCAATCCTTACTCTCAATTACTACACGCTTCCTACAGCATCCTATGGCTAATTCATGTGGTGGTGTCTGCTTCTACTATAAACTGTAAATTCAAGTCATGTGAAATACCTTTCAGTTACTTAATGTCAAAAAATAGTATATGAGCATGTGATGGCTGAAGAGGTCAAATCCATTCATTCCACCTCCTCCTCTCACACAGCTTTTCAAGTTTCAAGGCTGAGGACACTCCATTTGCTGTGTGGGAACCTTGCAAAAATATCCATTATCCCCTTTTGACACACCAACCTTTCAGAAGTGTTACTTTATACCAGACCCCAATTTCTAACGTGTATTAGAGGCAAGTCAACCTAGAACCTTCAGTAGTTCAGAATCAGAATTAAATTATCTGGGATGCAAAAACCTTTACTGAGGGCAGCTCTTACCTGGCAGTGCTGCAGCCTCTCTACTGCTGTCTGTGAACTACCACCAGCTTCAGCAGGTACGATACTGCCTCTGTGTGATGCAAGACCTTCACTAATGAAAACAGGGCTCCAACTGTTAACTGCTATAAAGAGGGTACATTAGCATAGCGGTAACACACACGAGCACTTGCAACAGTTTACTCAAAAACATCTGATTTGCCTGAACAAGTACAGCCCTAAACCATGAGTTTGGTTGGGGTTTTGGGTTTTTTTTAAGATTCTGGCAACAATTAATCCTTCTTTGTAGCTAAGATTACTAAGTCCACTTTCTGACTACATGTTACCACATTAGTCACATACTTAATAACCCAGCCACAACTTGAGGATTGCAAAAGGAAAAGCAGTTTTATTTAGTTTTCAACAGGTGCCACTAAACATGGAAAACAAGTTGGGTTTTCATGTTTTGCAATGCACATGCTCATAAAAGATTAAGTTTAAATTACATGCAAGAGACTAAATTTCTTCACACTTTACAAAACAGGTCTGAAGCAAATAAAATGATTGTACATGACATTTACATTAGAAAGAGTATGCTAACAGTTGTAGCTTCCATAAGCACGTCCACGTTCATCCTATTAACCAAAAGCTGCCCCACAATTTGGGCATCTTCTCTGCCTCAGTGCAAGACAGAACAGAATCCCAATTGGAAAGAATACAATGGCACACAGAACACCAAGACAGGTGAAAGTGTCCTCCAACACGCCAACCCTGCAAAAAGGGAAAACAGACTCAGTCAAGGACACCCACCAAGTTTACCCCAAAGTTACCACCTTGTGATTTGGTAGTCACTAAAAACCATGTAATTTTATAATGCAAGATAAGGTACAAATAGGTTAGGGGGGAGGTTCTCCTTTAAAAGGCCTTTATTTTCACAGCTTGCAGCAGCAGGTTTTGAATTAGACCACAATAAGAAAAACAGGAAAGTTGCAAGTGATCAAACTGTAGATAACAAGCTGTTTAGTTCCAGACAACAACCATTTCACTACCACTGCAACCAGAACTGGTACTTTGATCAGAATAGTCACTACACCTCAGACCACTTGTATCAACACCAAATACTGGTTAATGCAGCTACAGTGAAGAACACATCCAGACACAGCACTTGCTGAACAGCAGGAACAAGTCACACTCCCACCTCAGAAAGCTTAAGAAGAAAGCTGTGACTCTGCAGCCACTGCTGGGCTCTTCTGCAGCCATGCAGCCTGGCTCAGCCAACCTGGCCCAGTGACTACACAGGAATAAGAGATCACACACTTGGGACAGTATCAAACTGTATTGCTTGCTTGCCCTTCCTGGGGTACAGTCCTCATCCCCAAAATGAGGAAACAGTCTTCCAGAACTAACCCTTCGTGTCACTGGAGTTTACTCTCAACCACAAAAAGCAGCCTGCTTTTAGAATAATGCATTGACTTCTGGAATGACAGTGCTCAAGATCTAACTGTACCAGTGTTGTTGCACTGGTTACTGCACACCAGAACAGCTCGGTTTCTCAGCTTTTTTAGTTATTTCCCCACAGGCAGCAGTCACACTGGTGTCATATGCTTTCCCTGCCTATTTTCCACAATTATCCTGGGATGAACCCTCTCAGTTCACTTAACCTCGAGTCTCCCACAGTGTATGTGTGCTGAGCTCCTTCAAAAAAAATTACCCTGTTTTCTGCATGCTCTGATCTGATGATTTGGTACTTTTTTTTCCTCAGCTTCTTCCCAAGAGAAAGGCTTGAATGGGCAGTGTTGTGTAACACTGGTGGAACACCCAGATCAGGTTTTCACTAAGCAAGTTAAAACCACTGCAGACAGGGAGATGCAGACAGGTTTGTTTCAGTCTGTTACTTCAAATTAGTACACAACCTGGCAATGTCTGGTTCCCGCAGTTGCCAGCACATTCTCTCAGATGTGCTGGTGTATCTTCCTCCAGAGAGCACAAGTCAATGTAACTAACATGCCAAGGTCTGGGTGCACTGGGCATTTAGGGCTCTGACCAAGTTAGCAGGATAAGAATGACTTAAAAACCTTAACTACAAATCTACAGCAGAAGACAACTTTGAATGTCAGCACTTTGTTGTGGAAGGTGCCAATTAAATAAGTGTGTAGAGGACTATGCTAACTACTCACATTCGGACTTCCTAAGTCACCACAACAGCTGAGAGCAGCACTACTGTCATGAGCTGTTTAACAGGTTTATTTCTGGTAGCTAGGAAAGTCCAAAGTCCAAACACACATCACTATTAAAATAACCCTCAGTAGGTGTTCCTGGTTTCTGCTTCCAAAACCTGATGTATCTTTAGAACTGTAGGAGAACCTGCTACTGATATCAGCCAGCTCCAGCTGAGTCCTCATTGAGTGACCACCCCACAGAGAAATTCCTTTTCAGCACCTTTTCAGCACAGCTCTGTAACAGCAGATAATTATCCAAATTCCAGTACCTGACTTCTTTCTTAAGTGCTGTATCTCAACATCCCCCAAAATGAAGACAAACAGTAAAGCCTGAGTATTCAGACCTCAGAAGTTTAAGCAGCTATACTAAATAGAATTTGGAGTTCAGCTGAACACTCGAACAAGATGCATCCCCTTATATTCCCTGGTACAGTGAAAGTCAACAGAAACAGAGCTAAGGGACCTTGAAATACACTCTACAAGCAAGGTGCCAAGGCCAATGAGGAGTTGTTTCCTACAGAGCAGTCACAAACAACCTATTGTACACAAAAACAGAGTAAAGGAAGGAAGATGCAGACTCAGAGACCACTTCCTTACCACAGTTGGCTAAAACATTACAACTTGATTAAACTTAAGAACTATTCCCCTCAATCACTATGAGAAGCCAGAGGCTTTTCAAAGTGTTCTTGATACTCTCCTGCTTATACCTCTATCACCAAATCACAAATCCAGGTATCAACATTGGCCTAATATAAAACTTTAGTGTCCATGGTATTTCCCAAATTCATAAAACCACCCTTCTTTAGGATGGAATTGCCATATTCAGCACATGTTGTAAAGGACAATGGTTCTGGCCTGTCATTCACAGATATTAGTGATAATATGAGAAGTACTAAAACCCCCTAACATTTACTGAGCACTTTGTACAATAGCTTTGGTATCACTTTTACTCACTAACTGAAGCAAAAGCAATGCTTAAGGAGTTAAGCATAAGGTAACAGTGGAAGTTTCTTGTTTATAAACAGATTTCTTTGTATCTCCAAAAGGACATGAGAGCCTCCACCAATGAGATCTAAACAGACAGACTGCCAAGCAACACCAGACAAACTGCAATACCAGGCAGCCAGTCCAGCTTACCTGCCAGGGCTTTGTATTTGACTGATTCTTGCCACAATGAGTTGCTGAATTAACGAATATATGAACCTAACACACAATCCTATCTTCATTTCTGGTATTTCTACTACAAGTCTCTCCTGTAGGTGTGGCTGATACCACAAGAGTTTCTTTTGGGAACAATGAACTGTGTGCCATCAACTTGCCCTTACACTTCTGCTGACTTGATGACAAGCATGTCCAGTGGGTTTGTGAGGGTCAGAGAGAAAGGAATCATGTACCCCCACCTAGCATGCAACGCATCCCTACCTCTGCAACAAAAGTGCTGACAAATCACGCTATATGCCAGCAGCCAAGAAGGAGCCAGGCCATTCCTGCTGCAAAGCAGAAACTCACCCTTATCCTGGCGCATTAGTCACTGACTCACAGCACTTGCCCTGAAAGCAGCACTCGCCCTGAAAGCAGCACTCGCCCTGAAAGCAGCACTCAGAGAAACTACAGGCACAAGATTTGCTCAGCTTGGTTAATATTTCCTTTTTGTCTGTGTCTAGTGTTCTGTTACGAAGAATTTTAGCCCAGAACTCCCATCAGTGTGGTGCCTGCCTCCCTTTCCCTCCCACCACAGAGAATACCAATGAGGAAAACAGTCCAACAGGATAGTGCTGCCAGGGAAAGAAGTATGGAAGGAGTTATTGAAAAATTATAAGCCCAAGAGTAGTTATTGTCACTACTAGAAAAAAGACAAATATACAGGATCATATAATGAAGTAAACTTCCTATATATTATGGATTATTAATGCTTCATCCAGACCACTGTATACAGCTTCAGCCCTCAAGAAGAGAAAGAGTCAAAAGGAAAGAAAAATAGTAGAGAAAATTAGTGCCCATTAACTTCCCCTCATTACCCAACTTTTAAGCCCAAATCAGTTGTTATACCATTAGCCTGTGCCAGGAAAAAGATCAAAATCTGCTCCCTAGGTTGAGTTCAGAGCACACTAATGCAAACAGAGATCCTTTTATTAGGCTGACTTTTAAAGCAGAACTGAAGACCCTCATATTAATCCTTGCTTCTAGAGATTTCCAACTAGCTGTCCCACCTGAGTGTATGATGGTGTATGAGGAGGGGTTAAGTAGTACTGCTTAAGGCTAACTGGAAAGCTTTAGCATCTTTTCTTTGCAGCACAACCTCTTTGCCTAGGGCATATGCAGACACTAAAACTGCAAAATTACATTGTAAGTGACCCTCAAAATTAGACTGCAATTAAAGAATGGAGTCAGTAAACAAGGCTGTCATACTGTCTACTCCGTTCACCAGGGAAAAGATGTGCTACTAGAGGTGCCATCTCCGGGGAAGAAACTGCTAATAGGACTGAAATGCAAAGCAATTCAATATAGGATAGCCAGACTGGTTACAGGTACAGTGACAGAAAAGACACCAGCTTTCAACCAGAACTGGCAAGCCTGGCTGCAGAAACCAAATGTGGCAATTTGTACTTGCGGAAATAGAATGCTGAGCAACCTGGGAGCAAACAAAAATCAACAGGGGACACTCAGGAAGGGAGGCCTCTCCTTTTCCCCCCTCTACAGGCTAACCCAGTAACACGTTGTATGTACAGAGAGGCTCAGACAGAACCTAGATGTTTCTGAGTAATTAAAGATTTAGGCAGGTTTGAGTACTACAGATCCACCCAAGAAAGGAAAAGCTCCTTTTCCAGGCATTTCAGTGACACCAAAAATAACATTACTTGCTTTTTTAGTGTTTTTAAATCTTCTCCTTGTCCTTAATAATTCCGTATTCAGCTCCTACCCTGAAAACCACCTTTGTGAAAGTAAGCCAGTGTGTTTAGTTAACAGTATAACCAGCCTATTTTTGATCTGACTTTAAAGAATAAACACATTCATTAAACATTAGATAGGGATAAATCAGGGTACTTCTGGTCAGCTCCAAGTAGCTGCAAACCCAAGTGTAGATGACCGCTGTCTAGCCCATTACAATCAACCCTCTTAAGCAGCTTGTAAGACCCAAGTCTCAGATGTCCCCGACACTTTAAATAGATTTATTTTAAACTCCCTTCTCCCTAACCAGGGTTATCCAGGAAGTTTTGCGGTAATGAAAAATGCCAATTAAAAAAACAGGGAGGGAATAAATGACCATTCATACTGAACCCCAGACACAGGGAAAAGGCCCCACAAGGGACAAAGCAGCCCCAGGAACACTGCTGGGACACAGCGATGGAGGAAGACCAGTGGCAGTTGCAGCCAAGCAGCAGACCAAGGGAGCTCCAAGTGACACTCATTTGGAAAACTCATCAGAATTGCAGCTGCATGACCACCATAACATACCTGTTATTTCAGAGCCAGTTCCTGTCACGTCTAGAGCAGGGGGATTACTACTACAGCATTAGCTACACAAACACTTTTTGGCTTGTGCTGATTTGTGTCACCACCTAATTTTAGATGAACACTTATCCAATCACTGCTTAGCCAGTTACTAAATTTAGAAGGAGAAAGGAATATTTTTTGGAAGGGAGACTATGCTTATGTCAGTCAGTGTTCACTTGTGTATCTTACCTGAGCTGCAGAGTAATTAGAGGCTCCATATTCAAACTGTAGATTCACTAATGTAACCAAACAAATTTTGTTCTACAACATAAACCACATAAAAGCTGATTATAACTGCACCACTCCCAATCTAAAAATAAAATGGAAAGGGTTATTTATACTGCAAACAACATCTTGGATGTAAGCTGTAACTGCAGCTGCCAACTCCATAAAGTAAGGTCAATTATTCCCACTGACAAGCATTTAAAACCATATTACTTTTCAGACAACCCCCTTAAAAATAAGTCTTAAGACATTAATGTCTTAAGTCAAATGCTCAGAATCAGAGGTCTGATAGTGGGACCTGTGAACACAGCATCAGCACAATTCAGCATGTGCATTTGAGACCTCACACTCCATCACAGTATTTAAATGGGTGCTTATCAGCAGTTTTCATTCTTTGCAAATGAAGTCGAAGGGTCATCCCAGGTAACTAGAGACAACCTGATTGTACAATAAGCTCTGCAAAGCCTAGAAAGAAACTGAGCTAAAGGTGACTGCCATCTTCTACACAGATACTCACTCACTGATCAAGCAAGAGGAAGTTTCTAATCAGCATCTCATTTCTCCTGCCACTGAGGTCAGCAAGTCTCTAACTTTAGATTTCAATGGAAACATCAGAGCAGCAACAAGCCTGGAGTTTGGAAGCTGCATGCTTGTTCTTTAATTTTGAACATGAAAACATAGATAGCTTTTCTTTATATCTGTCCTAGCTAATGCATCACCAGCAGCTAGGTTAAGCACATTCGTATTTCACCTGCAAGCAGCAGAAGAAAAAAACCTGACAATTATATACGTAACTACTGAGTAAGCATGGGATGTTGACAGTTTTAATCTCCATGAAGAGAGAGGTGCCAGCTCCTCTAGCCTCAGTTTGACGGCATTGGACAGCTGTTGATCCATATTCACAGAAAGGACCACAAATCTATATAAGCCTCTGGCATGCCCTTCTCAACACAAGCTACACATACATGTAAACGCAATTCTCCTTAAAAGTCACCTTCAAGTAAGAGACAGCACAGTATCTGCAGATTTATCTGAACTTCCTTATACTTCAGGCCCATTTCCTATCCAGAGGGCAGGCTGCAGAGCCAGAGAAATTCTGGCAAGAGAAACAGCTTGTATCTAGCTGTTGTCTTTCTGGAAATGCCCACAAATCACCAGCCTTCCACTCCTTTACTTCCAGTTCTGAGAACACAGTAATGAAGAGACAAGCTTTGTGGCTTCACATCAGCAGCCTGGCCTCACAGCTGAGGTGAAGCATGCCAGTTCAAATACTCTGTGCATGGTGGACATCTATTCATGACAAACTAAACTGAGACCCGGTGTGGTTTTTCCAGACTCATCTGCATAACACCCAAATCAGTATCACCTCTGGCTACCAAAAACAAAGCCAGTTTCCTCCTCTCACCCAGAACAATTCATTCCTGCATAGAAATTCTAATTATCAGAATACAGACACCAAGACAAATGGTGACAGTAATAAAAAGAAAACGCCACCAACACAGACCCAGTGACAGACTGTTCTCACTCAGGACCTATTACCAGGCTTACCCCCTCCTCTTTTCTGAGCTTAGGTAACATTTCCTGCTAAGCAGCTGCGTGCCCCAGCTGCTAGGCAGGGAGGAAGAAAAAAGTTAACAGCTATCCTAGTCAGTAATTCCAAATGGCAGACTCATGGCATCTGCTCAAGTCTGCTGTATCAAGGCTTTCTTCTTTGGAATCACATGCACAAGTCACTGCTGAATTTCATGCCCTAACTGCTCCAGCCACCAGATTACAGCACAGCAGGATGAACATCCCAGTCTCCCTGAGCAGCACACGCTCACAGAGAGCTGCACACTGGAGTGTAAGGGAGCTACAGTGTTCCCAGTGAGGGCTGAGCATCTGTGTGACAAAATCCAGTGCCAAGAGCTGCTGCATTATTATACCTGTTCCTCTTTATATCACTACTGCAAAGCTGGCTCCAGTCACAAGATTCAAAAGGATCTCTGACATGTCAGCCCACTGCTAGAAACTGAAAATTCACGTTTTTTCCTCAGAATATCAGACATAGATAGGTTTTGAATAGATATATCTGTATCTCTGAATAGACAGGTTTTGTGTTTGGGTTTTGCTTGCGTTTTTTTTAATTCTTTGCGTATTTAACCAGTACATATTATGAAATTATATTAAAGAATATTTACATAAAGTTTAGATATAGTTGTTGTAACTGGAGAAAACCTATATCCTGAGCAGCCTTCTCTCAAACAACGTAAGAGATTTTGTGAATGAAATAATTGAAGTAAAACCAGAAGACTGACATTTTGAAGCGTTTGATTACCAAAGTGCAATTTTCCCAGTCTCTTTTGTCAGGAGACAGGCACTTAGTTGGAGAAAACTTCAACCAAAACCTGAGAACGTGCTACTTTGTCAAGTAAAAAAAAAACCCAAACCAACCAAAGCCACACAAAAATAGTCACCCCCAAAAGATCAACTTCTGGCAGGAAGAAGGCAGTAAGAGAGATGTGAATAAGTGCAGTTTTAATCAAACTTGCTCATCTTCCAGTCCTAGAAGCAGCATCAATGTTACAATTTGGGGCCCACTGCAATACTTCTGAAGCAGCTGTTTTGTAACCATCGGAAGAAAAAGTGCTACAATGCAGCAGCCTTGTGTCCTTTCCCTCACCCTCTCTTCCAGGCAATTAAATTCTTGTTAAACAGGAAAATAAAAACCCAACAGGTCCCATCACAGGCTCCTTCCCAGGTTTTGAAAACAAGAGCTTTTGCAAACATAAGGTCAAGAGAATGTTTTCACAATCTTTAAAGGGACCTTTCTTCTGTTAAGCAATAGGAAAGCAAACATTCCTGCGCAGTCTGTTCTACCAAACAACGCAAGATGGAGAAATAGAAAACGAAAGTGACCACAAGAGAAGCAGCCAGGCTGCGTTCTCCCAGCTAAAAAGGTAATTACACAGCTGGATCACTAAAGTCCATGGCTGTAATGACTTACTATGTATTTGGGAACATAAAATAGTTTAAGAGCAGGACTGGGCCAATTCTTAGATGTCAACTACAAGCAATAAAGCTGACAAGTAATTATCTGTACATCAGGGCTGGCAGAACAACTCACAGCAGGACAACAGCACTACAATCACCCAAGACATTTTAATAATGCAAGGAAGGATGAAACATACATTAATACTGAAGTCTGTAATTAGAAAGCAACACTGACCAATGATGAATGAGGATGAAATGACTAATGAAAAATTCTGAGCAAGAGGTACAGCTTGCAAGACAGGACAGTCATCCCTCAGATGCAGCAATGTTTCAGAGACAGAAGGAAATAAAATGCAATTACATAGTGACCATGGGCATTCCGCCTACTGTAGAGAGGCTACTTCTGGAGATACTTTATACTTTTCATACTTCATAACATAAAACAAGCCCAAAGATGAACTGTAGCTACCTTAATACTGCCAAGATCATTCATGACTGCAATAAAATAGACTCCTACCCAAATAACAGACCAATACTGCATATTTATCCTCAACACCATATATTTTAAGTTGGAAATGGCTTTGATTTCTATTAGCAACATTCATACATGCCAGAGTGCAAAAGACTGGTTTGTGTTTCTGATGGTAGAAAACTTTGTGATAGGCTTTAGCCTACTCTATCAGTTACATTATTCCACACCCACAAAGCTTTTTGCTCATGATCTAAAGCAGATGGACTTCTCTAACAACCATGCACAGCATCAAATCAGAAAAGTAACATGATGACTGACTCGGCAGTTTAATAACAAACTTTTTATGTACCATTAATAGCTTTTTATCAATGCTCTTTCAAAAACTTTTCTGCTCAGTCTCGTATTCAGAGTGTAGCTGTACATTGCATTCTTTATAAAACAGGTTTCCAGGCCAAGGAAGTAAAACCAAAACTATGTTTAAGGCCTTGAGAAGTCAAAGAGGATTATGAGCTCTTTCTTTAAAAGAAGCAGCCAGTGTAACCTTCCAGAATATGAACCCTGACCCTTCAGGTTCCCATGAGTATTTCTAGTATCATGCTTCCCACACAACATCCCTGTCACTTCTCTGGAAGTAGCAGACTTGTTACTTGTCAGAAGGCAAGCAAGCTGAGATTTTTCCCTTCTACCTTGACACTTGACTCTTCCTTTTAAAACAATTAAGAAAAAACATAGTGATACTGCAGAGAAGACTGACCCACCATTACTAGGTAGTTACTCATCCTTGGGATCCCCTACCAAGAATATTTCGGAAGTGCTGAGAAGAGTCCTACAGTCCCAGCAGTGCAGTATTATGCTTCACAGTAATCAACATGTCATAGTGCTCCTCACAACTTTTTTTCACAGCCTAACCCAAAACCTGAGGATCCAAGAGTAAACAAGGTTTCTGTGGAGAGCATTTTGCTTTAAGAGAGTCTACAATTAATACCTCCACCAGAGCAAGCCTGATGACCTTTAGAAAACTATTCAAGTGAGGCCACTTAAAAACAACTTACAAAAGATTGCTCATTTTCCCAAATTTGCTCAAGGATACTTGCAAATGATTGTTTCAAAGGTGTCTCCCGGAGCATCCCAGGATAATTCCCAGGAAAAAAAGAAAGCCCACGAATAGCAGCAAGAGTCTACCAAGCATAAGTTACTGCAAACACCACTTGCATAGTATAATGTTTTCAGATTTACTGATTTATTGAGTTTGGGGCCAGAAGTATAAATACACTGCCTGCCTTTTACCACATAACACATAAAATATTTTCTGTCTTCTGGTTGAGCTAAAGCATAAGCATTTTAATGCCACTCACGTGGCAGGATCTACCACATCCTCTGACCAGCTCCGTGATTACTCTCCCTCACTGTTTAGAACACACATCTTCTAGACCAATAGTGCTAACTGGTACAGGTTTTTCAGCCTTAAGTAGTAGTATTTTAGCAGACACCTGTTTTTACAGAGCTCCACAAGATATTTCTTGTTTGAATCCACCTTTCAAGGGATGTAGTGACTCTCAAATACCATTTCTAATAAAACCAAAAGGCAGATGGGGCAGCCTCTGCCACTACAAAAACCTATCACATTCACCATTTCAGCTATTCTAGCAAGTCTGTTTCCTACACAGTTTGAAACAGATAGGGATTCAGACCTGCAGAATATGATGTGCCACCTGGCAAGATGCCACAAGGGTAACTCCCATACATTCTTACAGAAGGGGAATGATTCTGCACTTCAGCCAGAGCTGGCCAAGCACACCAGTGTCTGAACTGCAGCAGCAGCAATCTGGCTGCCCTCAACCTTTAGTTAATATCCTGGGATGAGCAAAACTGAGAAGCGAAAGGGACTACAGCTGGCTTACAGCACCTGTGTGGAAACAGAATGCCTCCTTCCCATTTTTTACAGCTGTTGATCTCTGAGGGGTAAATTGTTCTTTTGTTGCAACTCCCACTAATAGCTGACCACATTTTCTGGTTTTCACTACTTCATCAGATTAACACTTTGAATAGAACCCAGTAATCTCCCTGTTCTTCTGCAGTAAAAGGACTTCTAAAGCAAGAGATCTTTTAAAGCCTTAAGATACTGATGTTTTCAACCTGGTTTTGCACAATCTGAACGCTGGTACTGGGGACACACGCCACAGCAGCAGAAGCCCTTCCAAGGGACAACCAGACCACCAGAAGTGACTATGGTCAACAATTACAAAAAGTTTCACAAAGTCATGCTACCCGCTATCACTTGACATAACACATCAAAAAGGACTTCCTGTTATCCTCTCCCCCAAGAACTGACCCTTTACATCTGTTACTAAAGCACTTTTTCATTAAAAATACCACCTACAGATCTTCCTCCATCATAAACAGCAGATTCATATTTATATATAAAGTCTGTTGTACCAATTATAGTCATTGTCACGAGCCCATTAGGACGAGCCCATGCTACAGAAATCAAAGCACTCCATTGCTAAATCTCAGTGCTTTGTCAATCAATTAAATTCTGATATACACAAACGAAGAGAAACTATTGAAAAGCAAAGAATTGCATGAACACCTGTATTTAGAAAAGAAAACCCAAGACTTGAGTTGATTACCCAGCTAGAGAGACAGTTTACCTGCAAGCAGGACAGCCACCAACTACTACGACAGAAGTGGTAGCAACAGGCTGTTGGATAATGGTGTATGTGCTTGAATAGTTTGGCTGTGATGTCGGTGGAGGAACAGCATACCCTAAAATAAGGAAAATAACTCAATCACCACATGTAAGGCACAAAGAACAATGATCATGATCAAAAAGTACGCAAACAGAATGTGGAAAAATAAAGAGAAATGTAGTCCCAACTGAGGACCTGAAGAAGCTCTATCAAAATCAGAGTTGGAAGACACTACTCAGCACATCTAATAGCAAAGCCACTTCATAAACCCAAGTATCTAACATAATTTAACCACTGAAAAAGGACACTGAGCTAATAATTAACTTCGTGAATTTGTTTCAATGCTGAAAAACAGATTAAACAGAGAATGACCACAGCTTTCACTTCTGGATGCTATATATCGGGTATGTCCCATTCCAGAGGGCAAACTAACTTAAACAGGATAAATTTTCCTCTGGTTTCCAGCTGAACCTCAACATATTAAGTTTATAACTGCACAGAGAGGTAAGAGTGATATGATTCAAGTGGAAAAGAAGCAAGTTGCATACCGTAGAGAAAAAAAGAAAACAACTTTGAGAAACCCCATGTTGTCATTTTAACAGCTGTAGTTAGAAAACACAAGCCTTTAACTGCATTGACATTAAAATTTAAAAGGGAAAAAAAGAAAAAGAAAAAGCTTTTTAAACGGACAGTTAGATGTGTGCAGTGTAATCCTGCAGTCGAGGTACACTCTGCCCACTCATGAGTCGTTTTGAGCTTCTCTCCCAGAGAACACTTCTCAGATTTTCTTGAGCCAAGTCATGCATCAGTAAAGTCTAGCATCCTCACGACTTAAAATTAACCTGAAAATAATCAGTAATATTTGTATTGTAGGAAAGTAAATTCCAAGTTATTAACTGGAAGTTAACCTACAGCCTCAAGATTCAAGCCAACGCTTGCTAACTGCAAGATCTGCTATGTCTGCTGTGTAGTTTTTGTAACTTCTGAAGCATTCCCTTAACTTTCGCAAGAGGCTACTTCTTTCTCTGATGAGGTCAGCATTAATTCAGTTAAGAGAAGTACTGTACCTACTCACCTACTTAAGCCTCTCCAAGACTACTGAAGTGTACCAGGAAAAAACAAACATTAACCAGAGTATGGTGAAGTGTGTGCAAAGAAAAGTGCAGCTTTGGGGTCTGTTTCACTGCTAGCGCAGCTGTACCTCTGCTACTGTTTTGAGGCAGAACCCCCCTCATCGGAGGGACACATGCAAAATCGGTCGCAATTTCGGGAGGGCAGCACACAAACACATTTCACCTCAGAAGCACCTAAGGAAAGAGGGGAGCGGGAGATGGCGCTTTTAAACACCTGGATCCCCTCCGCACCTTCTCCCTGCGATGGTTTTAAGCGTGAAAGCCGAGAGGCTCCAACCACCTCGCTGCTGACAGGGAAGACCCACGCAGGAGGCTCAAGAGTTCTCCCGGGCAGTCCCTCAGCGGCGCAGGCCACGGCCCTACCCCACAGCCCCCGGGCACCCCACCGCCAACCCCATCCCGTCGTTGGGCTGGGGGGGGCCTCTCCACAGCCGCCCCCCGTCCCAGAGAAGGGGGCAGCGCGGCGCAAGCTCTCTCCCGCACGCCGGGGTCCCGCACCCCGCCGAGCTGGCGGCCGGCCCTTCCCCCGCCGCCTCAGACCCACCTGCGGCGGCCGCGGCGCCCGGGTAGGGGTACGGCGGGGGCGGCTGGAAGCCGGGCTGCGGGGCGGGGATGGCGCCGTAGTTGCTCTGGCCGTAGTCGTAGCCCCCGCCCTGCGCGGCGGGGCTGTAGGCGGGGGGCCGCTCTTGCAGCAGGGGCTTGTTGTCCATGCTGGGGGCGCGGCGCTGCCTGCCCGCGGAGCCGTGCGAAGCGCCGGGAGGGCGAAGAGGAAGCGGCGCCCTTGCCTCAGCGCCCAACTTGGCGGGCGCCGCCCCTCCGCCCCGCCCGGGGACGCCGGAGCTCAGCGGCGGCGCGAGCGCCCCGCCAGCAGCGCCCCGCGCATTCGGGGCCGGGCGCGAGGCACCGGCGGGGGGGGGGGGGGAGGTGTAGGAGCGGCCCCTGGCGCGCGGGCGGCCCCTCCCCGAGCGCCCCGCGCCGCTGCGCTCGCGGCCGGTCACAAGACTGCGCCCCACGTGACGCCGCTCCCCAGCGGCGCGGGGTGACTCTGCGAGAGGCGCAGGAAACCCTCGGCCTTAAAGGGGCCGCGCTCCGGGCGCCCGCCGCACTGAGACACGCACCCCGGCAGGCGCCAACCCGCACCCACTGATCGCATGGCCTGGCAGGGATGCGGGCTCCCTGCTTTGGCTGCGAGGGTGCTGTGCCCCTCCTGCTGCCCCTGTGTTGGGGAGAGAGCAGCCGCCCGTAGACCTCGGGTCACCGGGTGATGGTGGATTACTTAACACGCTCGCTGAGACCCTTTCTATCATCGTTTTCGTTCAGGTGCTCCTCTCCCAAAACGAAGTGCCTGCTGGAAACTGACGGCCTGAAAAGGAGGAGGACGAGGCTCATTAAATCCCAGCTAATGTTGGGGTCGGCCGCGGCTGGAGGGTCTGCTCAGCCCGGGAAGGCTCCGGGAACAGTGACAGAAAGGGGGATGCAGGAGGTTGTCAATTTTGCACCTCTTAGTAACACCCAGAGCTACTCTGAATCATGCAGTACCAAATGACTTCGGCTGAGCTTTGGGAAGATGGAGACGTTGAGAGATGGTGTCTCCATATATGTAAATATATACATACATATATATTCTGTGTGCATATGTGTTTGCTTTTACACAGCACCCACAGTCTGAGGAAAAGGCAAAATCATCAGCAAAAGGTGCTGTATCCTGCAGTGACTTCTGCAAACTCTTGCATTCCCACTGGAAAGAGCTGCACTTGAGCTAACGGGAAGAGAGAACTCTGGGAGTGGCAGCACAGAATGGGAATGTTGTAAACTGGGGAAAGCTTTTGAAATGAGATTAAGCAAAAGCAGACGAAAGCTCACATGGCTCAAAGAAATACTAAATTTGTTAGAACACTGCAGAAAGGAAGAGGAAAGCAAGGGGGGTGCTGCTTTCTCCCAAACAGCAAACTGAAGGAACACCTTCAACAGGACTTCCATCAGGCTCAGCTGCTTCTGAAACCTGAGTTCTCAATGGCTGGACAGCTCAGGCCAGATGCTGAAAGCATCTTAAGTGTCTTTTATCACAGTTAAAACTCTGGCCTCTTCCCTCACCTTCATCCTTTGAGCTGTCTGATTCACCAATCTTATTTTTTAAACACACACAGGTTTTTCCTTCACCACAGGCACCAACACAGCCCCATTAACCACTGAGTCCCATGACACTGCTCCTGTGTGGTTCGGAAAGCGCAGTCCTGCTCCATCAGAAGGGGAGAGAAAACATCAAGAAGGAAAATGATTAAACAGTCTGCCCCAAAATCGAACAAATTCTTGGAAACAGGCAGAGATGTAGATGACATGACCCAAAATCTAAGGCACTGCCAGCATCACATGATGGTGAGAGGCTCCCTGCCCTACTGCTTCCCGTCTCCTCCCTCCGGTTTGCAGTGCCTGACTCATCTGGAAGGGGCACCGCTCACAGTTTGCAGTGACATTTAGAGACTGCTCCCACTCTGAGGAAAGCTTTTGCTTACTGTAACTGTAGTGGTATAAATATTACATGAGGTTTTTGAAATAAAAAGCTTAAAGCACAAATGCAATGCAGTACTTCCTCATTAGGGGAAAGATACTTCCCTAAAATCAAAGTCAAGTGATGAGGAAAATCCCCCTTCCCCATCTTTTAGGGAAGTGAGATTTGGGAAAGTGTGGAAGAGCCGACAGTAGGGAAGCCACCAGTAGGAACCGTCTCTGCAAAACAGTGGAACAGGATCTAAAATACCTTGACTATGCTTTGGACAGAGGAAAGTCTTTCGTAATAATAAAAAGTTCAAAATTTCAGAGTTGATTTCAGAGTGCTCCAGCCATGCACAGGCCAGGGATATGCCCCAGTCCCAGGGACAGACCTCCCCAAACTGCATTTTCCATATGAACTGTGGCTATGCTGTTGTACGCTGCAGATTGTATTTAGACATCTACAATCATGGGCAAAACTGAGGGAAATCTCCACAGTTGACAAGGGCCAGGGACCTCCACCAAGTGATACCTCCTTCATTGGAGATAATCTTTCCTTCTGAGTTGCACAGTAGCCACGGGACTGAAGGTTAGACATAGGAAAGGGTATCTGGATGTTTTCTCTCTCTAGATGATCTTAAGATCCTTTCCAACCCTAACTATTCTATGATTCTTTTGCAAGCCCTCAGAGCAGGGAAAATGCAGGTGCAGCTTTCACAGAGCACAGACTAGAAGTGACGTTTACATTAACCCAGTGCCCCAGGGTTACACAGCACACCCACTGTTCACACACATGGTAATAGGAACATAGGTTTGTATTTAGCTGTTCGGTGTTGCAAAACCTATCTCTTGTTACCTCCTTACCAAATGGAAGTCTCTATTGCAGCAACAGCAAGTGAAGAAAGCAGGGCTCAGAACCAGACACTCAAAGCAAGCAAGGATGGATGCATCTTCATAAGGCATCCATTCGTTCCTAACTCTTACATCAAATTACAGACAAAGCAGAGCCACCGACCACAAAAACATCACATGTCGCCAGTGTCATAGAGAGTGTTTGTTGGGTTTCACATGTAAGGTCCTCCTTAAAATAAGCATGAGAAAACTGTACTGGTTGTACATGACTTATCATGCAGATGCCTTGCATAATCAATCATTCCTCCTGACATCCTGTAAGACTACAGGACTGTGGTTCAAAATCCAAACTGTTAGAAAATCACAGAAAATGCTCTTTAAATTCTTGTGCAATACAGTTTCCATGGAATACCACCAGTCTTGTTTCCACATGCTTAAAATGGCAACTGGACAGAATACATGTCATATATATGTTCAATATTAGAAAAATTGTAAAAATAATTTCCTATGATCTAAACAACACATGGTCTTTATAAATACATTTTGCTACAATGATCAAATCATCAAAACACAACTAGGGAGCAAAAAATTCTGCTTTGAGGTGGCATCAAGCTGTACAAGTGACCAAACCACAGCAATGTGAGTCGAGTGTCCCTGGGACTCAGAAGGAAACAGCCCAGATGGAACGGTTCTGCCTCATACAGGCTTCATGCTAGAGAGTTTAATGTGTATCAGCCCTCTGAACCACAGCCCTCTGCATGTCAAAACCCTCTGAACCTACAAACCACAGAAGAGCGAGGTAAAGGTGTTCTCTTTATCCAGCAACCAGCAACTCCTTGGGCTGGACTCACAATGGATCCACCAGTTCCCTTTGGGAAAGGCCTGAAATGAAAGCTGACTGCTTTTCACCATTCTTTACTGCACCTTTGAGGTACACAAAGATCTGAGATACCTTTTGTTTGCAGATCTTTGTGTTTGGTCATTTGAGTAGACAGGCATGGAAGTTCTTGCCCATCATGTTAGGTTTTCTGACTCACTTCAGAATGAATTGGAACGAGATAGCTAAATCTGAGATTTATAAGCAAGCTCTTCCTAAGGGAGATTATAATTTTGTAGCAGGGCAAGTCCTGCAATAAACGTTAAGCAGCACCTTTGGCGTCCTTCTGGGAAGGACTGCTACTACGCCACACTGCTACAAGCTACGAGGACACCTCCTTCCTTACACCTCAGGCAGGACATTTACTGATGCATCAAGAATAAACATAATTTCGGGCTGCATTCACTGCGCTCCCGCGCAGAGCAGCCCACCGCGCCTCCGCACCCCGCCCCGCCGCGCGATGACGCGCCGCAACGAAGCCAATGAGCGTCCGGCGCTGTTGGGCAGACGCTGCCGCCGCGTCGGTGCGGGGCTGCGCTGGGCGGGCGCCGTGCGGTGGCTCCTTCCGCCGGTGAACGGCGCCGGGCAGTGGGGAGAGGCGCGGCCGGCGGGAGGCAGGTGAGGGGCGAGCCCCGGGGGCCGGGCTGGGGCAGAGCCGCTCGCTGTCAGCCATCCCGCCGCCGGGAACGGAATGGGGCTGGCAGCGCAGCGCAGCTGGAGATGGGGCCGCCGCAGGGCCAGGCGCAACCCCCGCCGTATTCTTGCCCTCCCCCCCCCCCCCCCAGTCGCACTTCCCGGTGACTCCGGTGCAGGAGGGAGCGGCGAGTACGACCGTGCGGAGATGCCGGCGTCCCTGTGCCGTTGCCCAGGGGACGACGTGCGGGGCGTTTTCGTCACCAGTGGAGACCCTCTCCTGTCTTCTGCGTTTGGCTGCCCGCCTCCCCTTTGCGGGGGAGTGGGCTGGAGAAGGAGCGGGAGCCCTGACCGGCCGCCATGTCGGTCCCGGCGGCAGCAGCCGGTATGCGGCCTTACCGCCCGGCTGGGAAAACAGCGGGCGCCACCGCTGCCCGCGCCGGGGGCCGTTCCCGGGTGTTGTTTGCGCATTGTTGAGCTCGTACCGCACTTGCAGACCCCCACGCACGGCCCGCCGAGGGTTTTGTGGGAAAGCGGAGGCGAGGCAGGTTTGTGCGGATCTTGGCGTGGTTTGCCCGCGGCACCGGAGCCGGATCCTGGTCTCGCCCTGGACCGAGGAACCGGGGGGACACGGCGCCCTCTCCGGAGGAACCTCGTTAACATGAGATGATTTGGGATGTTTTCCTTGAATTCTGTAGCGATCAGTGTCAGGTCAGGCAGACGGAAATGATAATTAACAGTATCTCATTTCATCTCAGTAGTTGTAGTTCAGAATGACCTGACTGAACTTAGGGATGAGGAAGCATTTATCAGATGTGGATCTGAATATTCCCAGTCCCCTGAGGATACTGGGCGACTTCTGCATTTACTGAAATGCACATGAGCCACAAGTGCTGAGCATCCTTCACGGTCAAGGGAGACATGTCTTCATCTTCTGCAGCGCAGTCTGTGCAGAGGAGCCAACACTGAAGTCTTAAAAGCAGTGTATAATCCCAGATTCATTTGGGATTTTCCTGTGATTCTCCAAATGCTCGGTCCTCAGAAGTTCAGACGAAGGAATGTACGCAGCAGTATCTTAGCTGTCTTGAATATTTTAATCCAGTTACATTTGCCTGGATTATTTTAATTTATTTTTGCAAACCTCGTAATCTTTGGAATTTTTCCTGAACTGTTCCAGGTACTTCCTGACTGCCCAGGTTGTCCTCCCAGATGCAGGCCCTTGCTTGCATAGCTGCCCACTTTTAACACACTCGGGCATCACTTCCCTTCATTACCTGCTAGGCAGGTGCTTTCACTGCAGTATCTGTAATGCTGCCTTTGCTCCAGACTCATGTTCTGGCTGCTTAAGATGGAATGCATAGTGTTGTCCTCTGTTAAAAAATCTTTTCTGCAGAATTTCAAGTGCTAATACTGAAAGGCTTATTTTCATGGTCTTTGTTTTCCCAATGGTACACCCATTATAATTTTGCCCTCGCCTTCACTTTGTTCCATTCAATATTTTTTTTCCCACATATTATGTCCTTTTGTACTGTCCTACTTCAACTAACAGAAAGGCAGTATATAAAGAAGATAAATGGCTGGTCCAAGAGCAAACAGAGGCAGTAAATGCATGCCTATGTACTCCCAGCCACAAGGAGAGAACTAAAAAATAAGTCAAAATTAGAGGATTAATCATAGTTGCGCTGCCACAACTAATAGGAGAATTTTGCTTGTTCTCTGCTGCTATAAGTGTTCTTCTCACAGTTACCTGTTACTCACCTGGTGGATCCAGGTTTTTAGGTACTTAGCAGCAGCAGTTCTAAGAATCAGAATTCTGAAACATCCCCCTGGAATCCCATATGAATGCACTGTGTTGTTCGTTCACACTGGCTTAGTTGTTTTCAGATCTGCCTCCACCATTCAAACACAAGGTACCAGTTGGTCCCTGTGTACCACTGCTTGCTACCAGTCAGAAGCTGTCAGGGATTCCTCTTTTCTTTCATTGCGTGGGATCAAAGTCCTCTTTTCTGCCTTCCCCTCCTGGTCGCCCACCGCAAAGTTATTAGAACTGGAGGCAAAGTTCAAAATACCCATCAGTAGTTGGGATTATCAGACATACAGAACAACCAAAATCTGTTCAGTTTAATGGCACCCAGAAGGCCAAGTGACAGAAACAGTGGCCTTTCTTGACTTTTAAGAGGACTGGTGTACACCCACCTCACATGAAGGGTAGAGCTGTAATGCCCAGAAAGTGCCAGGTTTCTGAGTGATGCAACAGGAATAGAACTCACCCAGGCCTCTGCTGGGAAACCACACTCTAAGTACACTTAAATAAATACCCACCTAGGTATATTAAATGAAGATCAGATCCCAAAGCGGTTACCAGAATGCTTTGGAAAGAGGTTTCCTAACAGCAACAGGTAATATGTCCATGGATTAAAACTAGATGTGTGCTCATGGAGAAGCTTTCTTTCCCTTTGTACCTATGTTGCGTGCACCAAGAGGAGACTGAGGAGGAGCTAAGTTACGGGTTTGTGTAACTGAGATGAGCAGGGTATGTAGCACCACCAGTGTTATCAGATCTCCTTTTTGCCTTTCAGCCATGGCCATGCCCAGTTCCCTTCTATGGGCTGTTGACATTTTTGGGAGGGTTTACACCCTGTCTACAGTTGGCCAGTACTGGGAGCTCTGCAAGGATGCACAGCTGGAATTCAAGCGGGTCTCTGCTGCCAAGCAATGCTGCTGGGGAATAGCCTGTGACCATCAAGTCTACACCTATGTGTTCTCGGGTGACGTTCCTATTAGATACCAGGAAGAAACTTACGAGAACCAGGTACGACACATAGTGGGTACCTGTCACACTGCCACATGCTCATCAGAACGGAGCAATAGCAAACCCCTGTCAGCTGTCCCTGCATGTTTTTCTCACAGGAAGATTGTTTGGCTTTATTCTCATATTTTGATAATGTTTCTGAAACCTGATGTTTCTGAAGAGCACATATGTGCCAAATAGCAGGTTGTTCTTTTAATATTTTAATTCTCAAAGGAAGGTTATACTTTGCTGCTCTTGCCAAAAGCAACACCAGTGTGCACCACAGCCTGCTTCATGCAAGCCATTGCAGGCTGGAACATTCACACTTTTCACCGGATATTCTCCCTTCTTTAGTGACACATAATCACCTTTAGTGACACACAATCCCCTTATGCCCAATGTAACTTCCATGCAGCAAACTTATTATCAGAAATGTATTATTCTTAAGAAAATGCTATTTTTTAGTGTTTCAATGCTAATAAAGGCGTAACTCTCCATTGAAGTACAATGTTTCCAGCTTTTTTTAAGATGATCCTTCCTATGTGACATAGTTCAACAAAAGAATGTATTCAAAATAGTATTTTAAAGGTAACTGATCTATTATGGTGTTAAATTAACCAAAAGTTGTTTGAGAAAACTGAAGGATTTTCTTGAGCACATTTCTCTAACAGGCAATGGGTTACATATAAGTTGAGAAAAGACATTAATTTATCTACATGGGTAAAAATACAACAAATTAATTGTATACATTATTTAACATTGTCACACCTTTCCAGCCATTTAAAAGTGTTCCTTTTGTTATGCAAACATGTTCTTTTAAAATGCAAAACTTTACATTTCATTTTGTTATTTGAAAACTTGTTTTGTTCATTCTAGGCCATGAAAAAATGGAAACCAAAATACTAGAATGAAACTCAAATAGATAATGTGCACAGCATTGTAGCCAGATTCCTAGTAAAACTAAACAAACCACTCATTTTCCCCATGCCCTAAAATATAAGAGAGTATTACATGACAAATTTTGCCAGTACTTATATAGAAGGTAAGGGGTGGGGGAAAGAAAAATCACAGCTGCATTGGCAAAACTCTAGCAAGTTATTTGTGCTGTAACTGATTAAAGCCACATTTGGAAAAACATCCAAGAGTTACTGATACCATTATCTTGACACAGTTCCTGGTGCAGAGGCCATGCTGGTTTTCTAGTGCAGGCAAGACACTAATCGTCTTTCTCGTGGTGAGTAGATTAGAGATCCCAAGGCCACCTATACTGCATTATACTAATACTGCAGTGTGATGGTGCCATGCATCTCCCAAGAAAAAAGCACTGTTAGTATTAAGATATATCATCAGATGTTCCTATTTATGTGGCTGAAAAATTACTTGTTTGGGACTAACTCTGCAGTCAACCCTTCTTTGATATTTAAAAAACCTTCTCTGAAAGACTTTGTTAGATAGGAGCTTACAGCATGAGCACAATCTCATTCACCCCAGGAATTTATTCCTCACTTACTGCAGAAAATTAGCAATGTATTCACTTAAGACTCCCTATAGATGTCCAGTGAAATGATGTGATTTCAAATAAAATCATGTATTATTTCTGACAGCGCTGGAATCCAGTTGGTGGTTTTTGTGAGAAATTACTGCCCAGTGACCGCTGGCAGTGGAGTGATGTGAGCGGGCTAAAACATCAGCAGCTTGATAGTTTCACACTGCCTTCACCCCACTGGGAGTGGGAATCCGACTGGTATGTGGATGAAAATATTGGAGGGGAACCAACAGAGAAAGGGGTAGGTGAACAATACCAAAAAGAGATCTATTCTGGGAATTCTTAGGCTGTGAAATAAAAGGAACTTTTATAGAAGTGTAAAAGGTCTATAAAAATAAAAGGAACTTAACTTCACATAGCTGCTTTCTAGGAAATACCCAACTATAATACAACACAAGGAAGGTTCTTGTTTGAAGTCTGTAGCGGCTTCTACAGAAGCTTTTTCCTTTGAAGAGGCCACAGAATGATGGCTACCGGATGCCACTGTTATTTATGACTTTTACTATGAAAAAGTAAAATGCTTTACTGTGTCTTGCTTGTTCTGTGTATATCATGCAGAGGAATTTGAACAGGATTTATATGGAATTAGCTGATGTGCTAATCAGGGCTGTTGAGACATGCACAGTAATTTGTACTGCAGTTGTAGGAGTGATTCTTGTGCAGAATTGCTCCGAGTTATGATTTCAAGCTTTCCTTTGGTCCTGATTTTCATACAAGAAAACTTCTGTTTGCAGGGCTGGACTTACGCCATAGACTTCCCCAGCACCTACACAAAGGATAAGAAATGGAATTCTTGTGTCAGACGCAGGAGGTGGATCAGATACAGGAGATACAAATCACGGGATGTTTGGGCAAAGGTTCTTGATATCTTTTCAATATTAAATAAACTGATTTTCTGAAATAATCAATTTTAAATGCAGGGGAATTAATTTTTTTATCAGTGCTCTGTAGGCTGCATCTGTATTCCTTGACTTCCAACTTGTAAATCTTGCAGGTACAAATGGAAGGCTGGAATTTTTCATAGAAACTTATGGTAATAAGGTGCCAAATCTCATGGTAATGCAGTCGGAGATAGACGCTCAGCTCCTTTGCAAATTTCAAACCAACTTTTTAACTTTCTTTGGTTGTTTGACAAAGCACGCTCATTTGAGGTGCAACAGTCTAGCATCAGTCACCAGCTGCGTCTTTTATCTGTATCAAAACCTGTTCTTTAATAATTGTTTCAATTTAAGAATGTACAGAAGTTGCAATTTGTGATATTCCAGCTTTCCAGTTCAAAGAATGTCTATATGTACTGTTCTGGGTGTAAAAATTCCCTTCAGTTAGGGGATGAAACAGAAGTTGTCATCCTGCCTCAACAGCATTTCCTCTCTTTCTGCATATAGCAGCCTTGAATGAGAGGAATCTCCATATATTAACCAGTCTGAAAGAGAAAATTAGGCCACCAGGCAAATTGCCTGTCTGTTTGTAGTGTCTCCTCAATCTTTCTTCTCTTTGCTTCAGATTGTATCCCAAGATGATCCAGATAAATTGCCAGACCCTTTCAATGACATCTCCATTGGAGGATGGGAAATCACTGATGAACCTCTGGGCCGTTTATCAGTGTGGGCAGTTTCTTTACAAGGAAGGGTATGTGCATGTTCCTCGAGTTTTCTAATATGAATTACTACTGAAAAGGAGTTAAATACTTTTAAGGCATGGCAGGTTTGTTATTCATAGTATCAAAGAATGGTTTGGGTTGAAAGAGACAGTAAAGGTCATCTAGTCCAACCCCCTGCCATGGGCAGGGACATCCTAAACTAGATTGTCTGATGTTGGTAAGGAAATAGCTGTATTTGCATTTGGCAGAGGATGTAAAAGCTGTGTTGAGACAACATTATGTAACAACTTGAGCTGTAAATGGAAAGGCTTAGTGTCTCATAGGGTTACTGGAAGCCTTAAACCTCTGTAAACATGTGAATCTTAAAAACTTGGGAGGAGGAATGTCTTGTATTCTGAAAAATGCCCAGAATGCAGACAGCGGCTCTGGTAACAGAGAGAAGGAGCCTTAAAACCTTCTTGCAAAGCATTATGCCATGTCTCTGTGGTGGAGAGTCAGGAATGATTCAAGAAAGAGTTTCCAAAATGTTTTTGTAAGACTTCCTGTTCAGAAGACAGGAAACTTCTGATTTGGCAGTGTGAAATCCAGCTCTGGAATGTTTTGGATTTATTTTCTGTTGAAAACTATCAATTTTTCTTTTGTTTGTTTTTAGGCCTACCATAAGGTCTTTCCTTTTTTGTTGCTTTCCTTTCCTTCGTCCTCACAGCATGTACCTGACATTACTTTGTCTCTAGACAATTTCTAGCTTGTGGTCAGTCTCACAGGGAAAAATGTAATACTTTTAACAGATAGCCTGAGATTTCAGTCACCCTTGACACTGTCTGGAGAGGCAAGCAATCTTGGTAATAAGTAATCTTGGTAATAATCCCAGTAATAAGTGACAGGCATCCCACTCTACAAGCTTACTAGACTGACATTGTAAAACACTTTCATTTCCCAAGTGAAAGTCCCCAGAGAAAAAACATATTTCTAAAAATGAGCATTTAGCCCTCAACAGTCATGCTCTGGAGCTCTGGTATGACTGCTGGAGGATGCTTTCTATGTGTGACCTTCCTATTTTGACTGCGCTCTCTAGAAAAGTGCTCAGACAGTAGGACCAGATGAACTGGGTGTCACTGAAGGCTGTACAGAGTGGCATTTTTTACCCATGTTGTAGCAAGCTCTGTTCTGTGAAAGTGAAGTCAGGCTATCATCAAACAGTAACATTTAATGTATTTGTTCATTCTTGGTTTATATAACATGCCCTGAAATACACTAAAGTTTAGTTTATATGTTGAAATACCCAGAGAACATGTAGCAATAGGTTACTGCACCCAATCCAGCTTCATTTCCACAATAAAAGCCAGTCTGTAAAAAGCCTCCTCCCTTAGTACATAAGGAAATAGATTCAACTGCGTAATCACCATCAAAGGAATACTTTTAAAGGTCATAGTGCATACACTGCATACAAGCATCCTGTTGTTAGAGGAGGACTGTGCTTTCCAGTTTGTCTTCATGCTTGTCTCAGAGGTTGTGTTGTTGTAGTGATATTTTTCTAAGTTTTATTTGATTATGTTTCTTTTTTGAACTTGTCTAGGTATGGTACAGAGAAAATGTGTGCCAACACAATCCAGAGGGTTCCATGTGGTCCTTAATCACTACTCCTGGTGAAGTTGTACAGATCAGCTGTGGACCATATGACCTCCTTTGGGCAACTCTTTGGGAAGGCCAAGCTATTGTGAGAGAAGGAATTGATAGGAATAACCCTCAAGGTAAAGTTTGGTAAATTTAGCTGGAAACCCCTTTGATTTATATAGTGTTGCATAAGAAACTAATCTACAGTGTCTTCTGGGGTTTGTTTCTTGTAGGAATTTCCTGGAGTATTGTGGAGTCTCCAAGCACTGAAAATGGGATTATGCACGTGTCTGTGGGTGTTGATGTGGTGTGGTGTGTTACAAAGGATAGAAAAGTAAGAGGTGTCAATGTCTGGTTCTGCTTGTTTGTTTGTTTTTAGAATCATAGCATATCTCAAGTTGGATATGCTCCATGATCCAGTGGGATCATGGAGTCCAACTCCCTGCTCCTTGCAAGCAGTCTTGAAAGTCTTGAGAATGTGCTACAGTGCTCTTGTGCTGGATGCCATCAAATCCCTTTATACGGAATTCAAAACCATAGATGAATTCTATGAATGTATAGTAGTTTGAAGTCGTTGAGTAAGTCTGGTTTAATGAGTTACTACTTGTCAGCTGACTGTGTTCAGCCTGCTCCATCTGCCAAACAAAACCACTGCAATAAATGTAGGTAAGCTAGCACAGTTTTCTTTAGATCTGCAAGATAGTCAAGCACACTGTTATGTGATTGAACCAAAAACTGCTAAAGTAGCTGCTTGCCGCTATATAACAATATGCTAAATACAGCTGGAAATTTTTCCAGGTACCCAGCCCACAGACACTTTTGGATTGGTAAGAACTAAACCTAAGGGGAGACAATTTAAAGAGCTGTATCACTAAAAAGATTATTTTGACAGTTCTCTCCACCAGCCCCGCTTCTGGGGTTTGGACACAAGAATACCATGTAGAACCCCATTCAGAGTAACCAGAAATAGCCTACAGCTGACACGTAATACAAAGTGTTGTCCCAGTGGCAGAGAAACTAACTCTGTCACAGAAAGTCATAACAACAAGTCTCCCTGTGAGCTATTCTAGCTGTAGTTGGTCACAAGGACACACAATCTGGGAACTACTAAGGAAATTGTCTTTACTTGATAAAGAACCAAGGAGGTGACTTCTTAAGGTGATACAGCAAGTTTGTATTAGAGATTAAGACTAGTCCTCTAAGCAAACTAAATTCCAGGTGTCTGCCTGCTAATGGAGAAGGAGCAAAATTTGGATTTTCTGCTGTTGTTGTTGTAGGTGTGGTTTAGAAGAGGAGTGAACTCACATAATCCTTGTGGGACAAGCTGGATTGAAATGGTTGGAGAAATGATGATGGTAACCGTAGGCTTAAATAACCAGGTAAGACAGCTGTATACCAGCTGTGAGGGTATTTATGTTCCCCTTTGTACAGACAGTATTCACACATGGTGAGGGCTGTCAGCAATGCCACTATGGACAGCTGGACAAGAGGTCCATGTGCTTGAACTGCTAGGAGGGAATGCATGGCTAAATTCTTCACCAGAAGATAACAGCATGTCTCATGTGTGGCACATTCAGGTGCAAACAGTTTTCTCTTGATGGTACAGAATTTTAAGCTGCATCTACAGTATCTGCATTAAGGAAGAACACAAAAGGAAAATGCTGTGTCCGGCAGATTTTTGTGCTGAATTTTCCATTACTGAACCTTTTTTGTAGCTGTCATCTACCTGCATTCCATGGCATTTCCTTCACCAAGCCCTGTCCTTCTCTAGGTGTGGGGAATTGGCTGCGATGACAGAGCAATTTATTTCCGTCAAGGTGTCACACCAAGTGAGCTCAGTGGGAAGACATGGAAGGCAATTGTGTCTGGCCGAGAGAGCGACAGATCTCAGACCGGGAGCTCAACAAGTCTGCTCAGGTGCGTAGTGAAAGACCTGCTCAAGGTCTTTGTATGCCAAGAATTTCAATGCTGGGAGATAGTTCTTTACATTCAAATGGTATGGACAGGGAGGAGCAGGCAGGGCATCTCTAATCATTACGTATGCCAAAAAGCATTTTGGGGGTTTTGCTGTTAAAATTAACAATAAGCAACATTTGTTGCACACAGAGTAGAAACTGAAGCTCTCACTTTGCAATTCAGTGCATGCCTGCAGTAAAGTAATTTTCTCTGGGCTTTACTATCACTATCTGGAAGTAATCTCTAGTAAGAGAAAACACTACCTGTGAAATATCAGGAAGGAGTGTCAGGTCTCTAGGAATTATCCCTGTCCCAAGTGTCACTGTGTTTCCTGTACTAGAGAAGTTAAATCAGTAACTCCCAGCTGACTGCTGGCCTCTTGGCTGTGCAAGACATGCCAATGGAGCCAGGACTGCTGCAGAAACTACTTGCTTGAGTCAGTTGAGTCAGTGTGCTCTGGGTAAAACCCCTATAGCTAAGACAAAAATCAGAGAGTTAATAATGTTGCTTCAGTGTTCCTGCAAGTTGTAGGAAGCAAATACCACCTATTGTTTGAAAAGAGCAATGAAATATCTATGGAATATCTTCCTGTGCCTCAGATTTACTAGACTGCTCTGCCAGATTTGTGTTAAACTCTTTCCCCTGGTAATAGAGTTTGACCTTTAAAACAAGAAGTCTTCTGTTTCTCTCCTGAAGCTGAAATGCTGGATTGATTTCTGTATGTCTGTGGTCTAAGGCCTGTGCTAATTTATAGTGCTGTGATAGTTAATTAATTATCTATTTGTCCTTCAGTGCTGGCTGTTTCTTTACTGATGATATTCAGAACCAAACAAACGCGATCATTCAGGGTCATGCAGATACTTCCTCTGATACAGAGCTTCCGAGTGTATCCATGAACCTTGCCAACACCCCCCCGGCAGGAGCTGCAGCCAGCAGCAGTGGTAACAGCCCAGGCAACCAGACAGCAGAAACTCAGGAAAATATGACTGTGAATCTTCTGGACTCTGGTCAAGGAGAAGTCACTGTTGCTTCGACTAGTAATGAGAATGCTAATCTTGAAATGCATAAACCTACAAACCCAAATCCTTCTGCAGAACTGCAGTGGACAAACATTGACTTGAAGGAGGCCCAAAAGCATCCAGTCCTCTCTGTCAGCAGCTTTGCAGAAACATCCAGCCTGTCTTCCCTTGGCATGTTCTCAGCGGGAGCCGAAGAGCAGTATGGAGCCGATGATCACCCACTATGGGCCTGGGTGTCTGGGGGAGGCTGTCTTGTAGATTTGCACAGCCCATTGAAATGGTTCACTGTTCCATCAGGTACTCTCCAGTTGCTACAACAGACCCTAATTCCCCATCACAGTTCAATATGCTTTTTAAGAAAAACATTGGTTTGGGTCTTTCTGAACAAAACCATGGCACAAAACTTCTGATAATTCATTTACTGCAGTTTGTTAATACACTCCATGTCTGAGGATACTGCTGTGTGTATTTAGCTGGAAAGCACTTTGGAATTGTGATATAGAAATCTAAAGGTGGTGTTTTCTCTTGAGTTTCAGTAAGAATTTTGTAAAGTAGTCTGTGCTGGATCTGCATCTCATTCTTCATTGCACAAAAAACTGCAGCTTCAGGCAAAACCCCTTATACCACTGAGTGGTAACTGAAGCAGAGAAAAGGGCTCTGTTGAGAGATGCAGATGCCACAAATAGCTGCCTCTCTCCTGCCATTCCTACTGAGACAATGGTAAGATACAGAAATTACTCAGAGTCACTGTGTGAGCGCAGCTCATAAGTGGATGGTGTTAGTTTTTAGACTATTGAGAGACAGTGGAATATAACCATATTTCCAAAATAAACCGTGAACTAATAGATCTAATAGCAGCGTAACTCTTAATGCACTTTACTACATATATGATGGCCTTGAAAGATTTTGTATTCCCATCTAGTGATCCCATTTCTTTGCATTATTGACAAAGTTTGGCTGTCAATTCTTAAGTATTCAGTAATTCTTAAGTATAATAGTTAGAACAATTAGGTTAGACTGGGTTGATTCAGTCCAGTGTTCAAAGCAGCATCGTGTCTTACCTTTCACAGAACTGTATTTAAAGCTCACTGGAGTTTATTGGTTTGGGTTCTGTTGTAGGTTTGTCATCCTCTGTGCAATCCCTGTCACTGTCTATCACTCCAGCACAGACAGCAGCATGGCGAAAGCAGATCTTTCAGCAGCTCAGTGAAAGGACAAAGCGGGAGCTGGAGAATTTCAGGCACTATGAACAGGCTATTGAGCAGGTAAGCAGTGAGGATGCTTATCTGTTTACTAAACACATCTGTGAATACTGGGCATCAGTAACACATTTCTGATGTACTGATTTGAAATTATTGTTAGCTTTATATTCTTGTTTCTGCCTATGACAACTTTCCTGGATTATCATTGTCTGAGCTCCCTATGGGAAATTTAACAGCTTATCAAACATGGAGCAGCAATCTTTATCTAAAAACATTAGCTGATAGTTTTGTATAGGAGCAAAACCAGATTGGTCAGCATTATTTGAGTACACTGAAACCTCAAATCCACAGAGAAACATTTGCAACAGTGGAACACTGTGTGAATTGTTCCACCACAAGATGAGGCTTCTTAACCGAACCAGTGACTCAAGTAGGTGAACTTTCCTTCTCTGCAACTCTTAAGGAATTACTGTAAGTTCCATAAATAAAACAATGATGCAGATGTCAACAGCAGCACCTAAATAGCAGCACTTTTGTTTGGTGTTCTCTATTATGACTCCTTGGCTCTGTTCAGATTCATTCACATTTTCGGTCTCTTCATTGCTAATTGCCAAATGACATCTGGAATTCATTTGCTTAAAATCACTTGGAGTGCAGGGGTTTAATCAAGTTTAAAAAGATTATATCAAAACCCTTTAGAGTCCAAGCAGAAGTTGTGTTGTAACAGGAGCACACTGGAGTCAGTTAGTATCTGTGTGCTACTGCATTCTTGCAGAGGTAAAATGTTAATACCATTGTACACATGCTACTTCAGTGCCTTTTTGTCCAGTTTTGTCAGTTTTCATTTTGTCTTCAGCTTCTTGAACACTCTGGTGCACTCTGTGTCAGAATGAACTGATCAAACTGACCTGCAGCAGAGATTTTTTGTGGTCACAAAAGTAGTATTTAGGAGAAAGTGAGACACACAGATTGCTTACTGCTGCAAATTTGTGTTTGCATTGCAGTCGGTTTGGGTTAAAACTGGAACCTTGCAATGGTGGAGGAATTGGAAGCCTCATAAATGGATGGATGTTCGAGTCGCACTTGAGCAGTTCACTGGGAGCGATGGAATTCGTGACAGCATCCTGTTCATCTATTACATGTATTATGAGGAGAAAAAGGTATGTTCAGCTTGAGACCCTTGAGAGAGTTGTATTTGGCAAAGGAAAACCTTTGAAGGGAAAACAGTTTTCTTAAGGAAGGCAAATTAGGGTATGCTGCTGTTCTAAGGAACCAATGCAAACATAGCCTAGAGTACTAGCAAATTGCAAGCTTTCCTAAGTTGTAGCTATGTTAATGCTGTGTTAGAAATACCCAGTCAGCAACAATCCACATTGTTTGAACCATCAGCTTTGTACTAATGAGGAATTCTTCTGGAAGTTCAAAATGTTCTTTATTGTGATGAAAGAGCCAAGCTTGCCTGGCCAGGATCTTCATCAATAGGGTTAATGCATACTGTCAGTAGGAATGAGAGCTAGTGCAGGACTAGAAATAGAGCCCTGTTCCTTCTTCACCAAGAACTGATTCTTTGCTGTCCTTGGCAGGAATACCTCATTCATAGTTCTGAAGTGCAAAAATGCTGGCTCTGAGGAAGGTATATCTAACTTAGTTTTACTTGCAATTTTTTTTGCCTTGTCATAGTATATCCACGTATTCCTGAATGAAGTCACTATTATAGTTGAAGTTCTGAATGAAGCTAAACATTCTTTTGCGCTTTATACACCTGAAAGGACGAAGCAGCGGTGGCCAATCCGCCTGGCAGCCACAACGGAGCAAGAAATGCATGACTGGGTAATTCTGTGTATTTTTTATTTCAAGATGGCAATATCTGCAATAAAACATAAAGCTAGTCTCTGAATCTCAGCATCACATTTAGAATATCTAGGCTACATATCTGTTTTCACAATTTAGGTATTTAAAAAGTCTGTTCAAACCTAGAGGCACCCAAGGCTTCTTTTGTCCACTGGAGTTTGCATGCTTCCTGATGCTGCCGCTGCTATCTACAGTAAAACCAACATTGTTTTTCTTTCCCCTTCTATCTCCAGATATAGATTAGGCTATGAATGAGTTAGGAGTTTAACTCACTCTATTCTTCTGCATTGGTAGAAAAACTGTTATCTGTTGTCACTGTTGTAGAGTCTTACGTATAGGCAGGCACATACACACTGCAGCAAAGGAAAGCCTGAATGATAATTTCATAATGATCAGATAGTGCAAACACAATAGTTCCAGTGATTGTTAATAATTTCCAAAACACTGAATTCTGGTGCTTTTGAGAAAAAGCTGCAAATTCACTTTGCATGCAAATTCACTGCATGCAAAGGTAAAACTTTGGTTTATAAGACTGAAGCATCCATGCGGAAGTTTTTGTTACCACTGTAAATGGAAGCTTTTGGTTCTGTGTTTCCTGTTTTGTAGCTGTCTTTGCTGAACATGTCCTGTTGTGAAAGCAGACGGATTCAAGGCCCTCCTTCTCACCACGCCATTTGGTCAGTTACTTGTAAAGGAGACATCTTTGTTAGTGAGCCAAGTCCTGAACTGGAGGACGGACCACAAGTGATGCCATGTGATCAAATGTAAGAGGTTTCAGAAGCTGTTCTTTCTGCATGGGATGCCATCCAGCAAAGACTGTCTTTCATGTCAATTTGGTAACTTTGATGGGCTGTCAGAGTATATATAGTACACTGCAGATGTCTGTCAATGACAAGGTTAATGGCTGCCTTCATGTTCATGATTGCATGTGAAGAAATTCACCAAATCTTATTTGAATTTTTAGATGCTGGAGCTACTCGTGATTTCACAAGCCTTTCTCATTGAGACGCCATTTTTTGGTGATTGCATCTTTCATGCCATAATTACTTAAATTAAGAGATGACCTAGTCTAAAAGTAAACATCATCACTGTAATTGTAGTGGAATTTGAGTTTTCAGTTTTATCAGACTCAGGACTGAAATTCTCAGTCCTTCATAGTCTCTATGGTCTGGGAGCAGCTACTTTACAGTTTTGATTACAACTATGCCAATATAGTACTGCCAGCTCTTCTAGCAGAAACATACCAGCCTCAGAACTGATGGCTTAAAGGCCAGTCTTCAATTTAAAAAATATACGCAGTTTCATGTCACTTGCATAAAACATCTTTTAATAATACTAAGAAATCCTTTAGTCCTTTTTCTTCAGGGTACAGCACCTTAAACATCTGGCAAATCACAAAGCTGATGTGCTCTCGCATCTTAGTTTGAGGGATCCATGACCTAGATGATCTCCTGCCATTCTGGTAACTAAAATACTCCTCTGCAATCTCTTTACTTTTCCCATTCTTCACCAGAAAGTTACCATGGCTACTGGCTGTGTAAAGCCCCAGAAAAGGATTAACCTGCAAAGATCAGGAGAATAGGAAGAATCAAAGCCCTTGTTCTTACCAAGCTCCATAGCAAATACATAAGTAATTTGCTATCTTGTTAGATAAAGGCAATTCCTAGATTTAAAAAATAAAAAGAGGATGAAATTAAAGCTGAGGCAGTTGATGGCCACCAAGACATAAGGATTCCAGCAAGATTGTCCTAACTAATGTAAAAAAAGAAAAATATATATAAAAAGAAACACAAGCCACAAAGTAAAAGTAAAATACTTCCAAGCCCAAAAATTCCAAGTGAAAGCAGATGGGTTCCTTACATCTACTTTTCAGTGGTTATCCAGAGGGAAATGCTTTCAACTGGCAACTGCCTGCACTTACAGATTGCACGGAGGTTGAACAAGCGAGTATGTGAAGTTGAGTTGCAGGAGGGGAAAGCATACATTCCTGATGGATGTGGTGCAGAGTAAATGTAAATGTTGTCCTCTTTGTGGCAGGTTTTGGCGTCAAGTTGGAGGTCATCTTCGAATGGTAGAGTGCAATAACCGAGGCATAGTGTGGGGCATAGGATATGATCACACAGCTTGGGTTTACACTGGTGGATATGGAGGTGGCTTCATTCAAGGTACGGAGATTGGTCTGCTGTGGTGTGCACGTTTTTTATCTTCCCGACTGGGTCAGCTATTCACACTATTTCAGCTGTCTGTCCTTTAGCCTAACAGGTAGGGTTATACAGTGAAGAGGCGAAACATTAGGAAGGAATTGGTATTGCAGTTTTATGGTTTTATTATGTTGGTATTTTCAGCTTAAGAGCGAGAAACAGGATAATCAGCAATATTACTGCACCCACTGGAATTTAACATGTACTTTCTTTAAGGTTTAGCTTTAATATAATCCAGATGATTTATTTCTTAACAGGACTGGCCAGTAGTGCTGATAACATTTATACACAATCAGATGTGAAATGTGTTTACATCTATGAGAACCAGCGGTGGAATCCAGTCACTGGATATAGCAGCAGGTTGTTTATTGTATTTATTTTTCATTGGTTTTTACCACTGTCAAATGAAACAAGGGGTTTGTTTTAGCTTTTTAGAGTAGTTATTACAGTTACTCTGTCTTCAGTCTCCTCCAGCATTTATTGTTAACCTGAGATGGAAGGAGCAATGTTTCTCAATTTCTAGATTTGTAATTATCCATTCAAAATGCATTTGTAGCAGAACCTTACAAATTTGTGCTTTGTCAGTGCACAGTGTGCCTACTTGAAACGTTTTTCATTATTAGGGTCATACAGCAAAGTTTTGACTAGGATATATACATTCATATATATTGTGCTAAATACATTGGGTCCTTGAATAGTATATTTAAACAAAAGTATTGAAAAAGCATTCACACACATGAGTGTTTATGCCAGAAAAAACTCAGGATTCACCTTCCAGTTTTAAGTAGTAGTGAGGAACATCAGCCTACAGAGAAAAGTTTACACGGTCCTTAAGTTTGGTATAACTGGAAGCAATTGTGCAGGTTCTTTCCCACTATCCTCATCACTCACGTGATATTTCTAAATGCAGAAATTAATGATGGAAGACTGTTTCATGTATGAAAGTAGGAAGTGCTATAAGTAGGCTTTTCATCCCTCGCCTTTCAAATTCCCTGTTGTAAATGACCTTGCATTCCTTGTACACTGTTTCACCACAGAGGTCTGCCCACAGACAGATACATGTGGAGTGATGCATCTGGCCTGCAGGAATGCACAAAACTCAACACCAAACCTCCTTCTCCACAGTGGACTTGGGTAAGTTTTGTCTTAGAGGTCTTTTCTCAAAGAAGGCAAAGCTTAGCAAGTAGGATGCAAGACTGGGGCTTAAATGACCCAGATTTTCTTTCTGGATTTGTCATAATACCTAACCTTGGTTTCCCCATTTACACAATAGCAGTAATCTTCCATAATCAAAAGAATGTATTGCATTGAGTGGGACTTTCTTGTTTAGGAGACCTTAAACTGCTGCTCTGATTCTTTTCTCTTCAACTGAATTAAAGAGACTTGGGAATTCAAATATAAATGAATTCATACTGCAAGTATTAGGTTTCTAGCAAGGCACTGCAATCCAAAAGGTGGAGGGAAAGGGTGAAAGAGGTTATTTTCATTATATAGTAGGTGTAGATTGTGCTTATTATTCTCACCGTCTCCTTTTGACAATAGGTATCCGATTGGTACATCGATTTTAATACTTCAGGCGGAACTGATCGGGAGGGCTGGCAGTATGCAGCAGACTTCCCAGCGTAAGCGATAACTTTTTCTACCTAAAATACTTGCAGGCAAATACCATACTTAAGTCCTTGTTTCTTCTTTTTTGTTCTTTTGCATATTAGCTGTGCTTTAACAGGGACAAGTGTGCCTTGATTTCTCCCTTTTCATGGGGACACTAACACTGACATTCACTGGGGAGGCAGGGCAGCAAGCTGAGGCTAGCAAATACAGTCTTAAGTGTTTTAGAGTCAACAGGCATGTCTGTTGGACAGATACGTAGGCAGTGCTCTCAGGCTGGCACTGACAGTGGAGGTGCTCTGAAACTCTCATGAACACCTATTTAAATCTCTTTTGGTAGGTCTTACCATGGTCACAAGACAATGAAAGACTTTGTCCGACGGAGGCGCTGGGCAAGGTGAGGAATTTATAAATAAAAGTTTGGAACTTGAATGCTAACTGTTCCCTAGAAGTGTCCTTTAGTTCCGAGAGGGAGAGTCTTGTCACCCAGTCAACAAAAGCAATAGTAAAGGAACCTGCAAGAAGTAACCCATCTCCAATACAGAAGCTGATGATCTTTAGCACTATGGCTTTAATTTTAAACCTTTACAGGTAGATATCCTATTTGATTTTGTGGGATCTGTAGTTAGTGTGTACTCGTTGTTTTTCCAGCTTTTCTATGCTTTCTGTACTAGAGCATCTACTAGTTATGATAATAAATTGCTGTGGACTTCTGCATTGTTCTGTTTGCTGTTGATGCTACATAGCTTTTTTACATAGCCTTTTTTGTCCCTTGTACAATGATCTTTGAAGGAAGGTCCTGAAGCATCAAGCTGTTGTTCCAGAATAGGCAATAAAAGAAATGACATCCAGCCAGTCACAAGGGTGACCTGAAATAAAATAAGCAACTTGAGGAATACGCTCAAGTCTAAACGCTTCCTCTTGTTTTAATTATCAATAGAAAATTGAAAATTAATAGGGAACAACTTAGGGCTGCATCCACTTTTTCAGAACTGGAGAATGGAGGAATGTCCAGTGTTTTTTAGGACATTCTTCATACAAAGAAATCACTGTTGTGATGATATTTCTGAAATAGCACTACTTTGTTGCAGTTTCCACAGAAAAAATACACCAATTCCCAGAAAGACCTACTTCTAACTCTTCTCTCTGCCTGCCTTAAGATGCTATGTAACTTTTTAACAGGCTCCACCAAAAAAATAATTGTAAGGTAATTCCCTTAACCAAGACAGGAAGGAATGAACCAGGTGTGGAGTTCTGTCTGCAGTGGGATTCTCAGTTGTGGTCGAATATTCGCTATCCAGCTGTTGCCCAGTGAGTTAGAGAGCCAGGAAGCAGTGTAGCACAAACTTCAGCCTTGGGTTTACAAAGTTTTTAAAACCAGAAGCATTGAGAAATCAGTAATATGTCAAAATTCAAAACATGATGGAAAACATGATTGATTGTTATAAACCTCTTTGAAATTAAAAATACTAATGCCTACTTAATGAAAAGACTTCAGGATTGTTTGAACTGAAGTCAACAATGGACCAGGAAACAAATTCGGTTCTAGAAAGTACGTTGTTGTGATGGGTTTGGGTTTTTTCTGCTTCAGAAAATGCAAGATAGTTACCAATGGGCCATGGCTGGAAGTGCCTCCTGTTACCCTGTGGGACATCTCCATAATTCCCAGTACAGATGCAGATGGTGAAGAAGCAGTAGCACTTTGGGCAATCAGTGACAAAGGAGACGTGCTCTGCAGGCTTGGAGTGACACAGCAAAATCCAGCTGTAAGGCTCCCTGTTTGTTTTTACTGCCTTATTGATATATTTAATATGATTACGCAAGTACATACACACAATCACGCAGTGCCTTCTCTCAAAGCACCTTGGGTTTTTTTTCCCTTTTATCTCCCTGATTTGAAAGTCCTTGTCCGTCATCAGTAACAGTTTGCTGCCCACAGTTCTTATAATAGCGCTTCTCTTGCATAATCTTACCTTAGCTTATGCCACATCACCTGCAGGAGCCTCTCTCAGCTCCTGTACATCATATGAAGCATTTCACTTTCACTTTCTGCACTGACAGCTTTGTTCCTTTTTTAATTGTTGCTAATGTGTGCATCCTGTTTAAATGAACTGCCAAGGAACAGATGGACCCATATTTCTAATGCCTGTTGATATCAGAGGGAGTTTATCCTTTGACTTTTCTGGCCCGGAACTGACTTTGCTTATTGAAGACAGATGAGCTTGGACTGGGGCAGAAACAATGAGTGCATGTCCAGTAAATTATGCAGAAAGGAATAAATAGTCCCAGTAACTTCAACAGGAATACTTACTTCCTACTAATAGACACATACTGAAACATCAGGTTAGGGTTGGTATGTGCTGATTTTAAGCTGTATTTACAACAGGACAAAATGTAACAATATACTTCAGTGCAATTTAGGGGAAAACGGCAAAAAGCTTAAAATTTACAGGATTTGTTTATTTTTCTCCCTGTTCGATCAGTTGCAGTAGAACAGATTTGTAAAGCAGTGCAACAGCAAGAACTGGAACACTGTGTCTGAAATCTGAAGCCCTGTATCAGCTGATTTTTGTAAGACCCATTCTGTATAATCTAAACCAAGCGGTTATTAAAAAAAGAGTAGCCCAGCTATTCAGAGACATGCAGGTGCCTAAATTCCAGTGATCTCAACAGAAAAAGCCGTGTTAGAGTCCAATACAGCTGTTCTCATATAGTTATATATCGAAATATCTTTGGGGATCAGGGACCTCGTTTCTGTTCAGGTTCTGTACAGGTAGGTAAGGATTATTCTTCACAACATTTTTCACTGTGTAGGGTTTTCACTATGTAGGGTTTGTCTCATTTGGTAATAATCCATGATACTTTGTCATGGAGTTCTGAACAACTGCTTCACAATTCACCTTCTGTGATTTGTTAGGGAACATCCTGGCTGCATGTGGGAACAGATCAGCCCTTCATTTCCATCTCAGTTGGAGCATTTTACCAAGTGTGGGCTATTGCTAGGGATGGTTCTGCCTTCTATCGGGGTTCAGTGTCTCAAAAAAAACCTGCAGGTAAGTGCTTACACTTTTTTAGTATGGCCTTCATCTTACACATTGTGTAAGCTCTACTACACTGCCATTTCTGAAAAAGACAAATCTGTTTAGTAGAGGTCTTTCCAATAGCTGTGCAAAACAGTGCATATGAACAACACTCATGATAATTTTAGCAGTTAATTTGGTCTTCACTTCTGTGATTTAAAGTGTTTGTTTCTAAAAACAAGCTAGTAAAAATATATTAAGTGTAATGTTTAGAGCTTTCTTGCACAGCTCTGTACTTCAGCTGCAGACATTTCCAAAACTTCCCATATATAATTCTGTTTTCTCAATGTTTGACTCAAGTATCTCTAACCTTTAGGTGACTGTTGGTACCATATTCCTTCACCTCAAAAACAGAAGTTAAAACAAGTCTCAGTAGGACGAACATCTGTGTTTGTGTTGGATAAAAATGGTAAGGACTTTTTAAAGTTATCTGTCAATGTTACAGAAAATATATCAGTATACATCAGATTGAATTAAAAAGGAGATGCTGAGTTAGAGCACTTCTGCTTGGACAGATGGTTACTGTTGCTTCAAGATGATTAATATATTTTATGTTGCAAGAGATGGAGTAGGCAGCCCACTGAAGTACTGCTTTTAAAGACTTGGGGTTTGTTGTATCTGATAGTGTCCCGCCTAGCAACAGTCCAGCATCTGTGCTATTCTTGGGGAAAGAGAGAGGTGAATGTCAAAGAGGAGAACTGCTTGGCAGGATTTTATCTAGGGTTTTACCTAGAACCTACATAACTGAAGAAGAATACTTGCCTGTTGCAAAACCTATGAACAGCACCATCATTGCAAGATAAGTGATGACGCATCCTTTTACAAAAGAAAGAAGCCTTTAACACCACTCTCCGTCAAATGTCATTTGCTTTACGTCTCTGGTGCATAGTTCCTTATGTGAACATTTTTCCCCAAGAAAATAAAAGAGTATTTACTGTTTTCCAGAAAAGTTATAAAGAATAATTATAGAAATACAAATTTGAAAGTAGGAACCTCATTATTCTTCACTGTAAGATATTAGTCAAAACCATAATGCATTTCCACAGAACACGGGAGGTATTAAGCATTGCTTTGTTATGTTGTTTACTAGCACTTTACACCAAGCAGACATCCTGAGCTGTAAGCAGGACTCTGTATTTTATAGGCAACCTTTGGTACCGGCAGGGTATCACACCAAGCTACCCTCAAGGATCTACTTGGGATCACGTTTCAAATAACATCCGTAAAATGTCTGTAGGGCCCCTGGACCAGGTGTGTATCAAGCTTCCACATGTCTCAGCAGTTTATTAGCAGTTATGCATAACATTCTTTTGTAATTTAATATTCTTCAGACTTGTTTTTATTTGATTAAGATGACTGTCTAATTACTGAAATCCTGACAGCAAGACAAAAATCATGCCAATGAAATAGTCATACAATCAGCCCTTTGCTAGGAAAAGCCTCACTTTTTTTCCTCTTTCCTTTAACTAATGAGGCTATTTTATATATTTAATCTCTTTCCTGTCAAATCTTACTATCTGGCAATGTTTTAATTATGACACTGGTATCTAGTTGTTTGTTTGGAGGTGTCTCTGACTACATTAGGGCAGTTTCATCATTAACACTATTCAAGATCAAGACTGGTTTCTGAAAGTGAGGACACACTTAAACATCTAGAAGAAACGCATGGAGAGCACATTTTATTGCCTCTCTTTGCTTTCTTGAGGTCTGGGTGATAGCTGACAAAGTACAAGGAAGTCATAGTTTGAGCTGTGGGACAGTCTGCCACAGGACTGGTGTTCAGCCAATGGAGCCTAAGGGCCTCTCCTGGGACTATGGTATTGGGGTAAGTCTGGGGACATAACACTGCCTAAAAGTTGTGTATCCAAATATCCATGGGAGTGTTGGAACAGGAAAATGCCATCCTGCTTAGCTGGCCAGCTTTCTAAAGCTGGCATATACCTGCAGGAAATTGACCTTTGTTTTTCAGCTTTAGGTTCATTTTATAAGTTAATGTAGTAGGTGATGCAGTTACAGCCAGGAAGTCATTAATTTGTGTTTGATAAGTATTCACTTTAAATAGGTAATTTCAAAGTTATAATGAGAAAAGCAATAAAGTAAGCGCCATTTAAAAAAAAAAAAAAAAAAAAAAAAAAAAAAAGCATATTCCTCCCTAGTCTGCATGTGATTATTCCTCATTGTCGCTTCCATGTATTACACTCAATCTTTTGAGAAAAGCCATTTCAAGGTTTTGGCCTCTTACCAGTTTGTGGAAAACCTGCAATGACTCTATTAGGAGCACCTGACCCTACTAATCTCAATTCCTGTAGTGAAAATAATCCTTAAGGGGTATGTTGTATTTTGTTTTGGTTTGTTTTACGAGAAACCTTTTTCCTGATTCAGCCCAGAGCAGGATTACTTCCCTCTTGAATAAATAGTATAAAACTAGTGGCGCACATAAAGCATCACATCAGATATTGTACTTGCAGGGTGAAGTTTCTCCTTTTGTATTTCTTTATCAATCTTTTACAGGGTGGATGGGAGCACATTAGTGTCAGAGGAAATGCAACTGAAGCATCTAGACTCACTGTGCATGACACTTCTGAGGAAGACCTTGCAGTATCAAAGGATTTAGAAGATGAGGAGAGTAAAGGGAAAACAGAACACTCTAAGTCTCCACTAATGGTCAGTGAAAGTCAGGAATTGGACAGAAATGTTGTTAATTGTTAAGTTGTTGCCATCTACATGTTCCAAGCAGTAGTCAGTATCATTTAAAAAGAAACTAAATATCTATTGCCTGGAGAGAAAAACATGACCTTTTTGTGCTACTAAAATATTTTACTGGACTGAAATTTGCAATGGGGTATTTTAAATACTGACTTCTACTACATCATGTGCAAAATGTGACTTGATAGAGCTAATAGTTTTGTCAAAGCAAGCAACCTTTTTAGCCACGATGTATTTCTGACCCTTTACCATAGCTGCTACAAACCATTCAACTGTGAATATTTTTACAGACGATCATTACATTTACTACATTTTTTTTAATGTTACAGTTCCCTTCCTTACATTTCTTTCAGATTCACGCACCTTGCACACTGTTCTTCAGATTCACATTTGAGCAGAGATGAAGATGTCACATCAGTGTAAATGAATAGCAGGCAAACCTATCAGGTCCTAATTGCACAGACATGCATGTAACTCTGCTCATGTGAGTCCTGCTTTTACAGGCATGTAGCTTGTGTTGTGCTATTCTTGCTCCCACCAGTAAAATTAAATTCTACACAACTGAGCTTAGGGTGCAGTTACCAGTAAGGAACAAATTTTGCTGTCATTGCTCACAATGAGCAATATCACAATCAAGAAATGGAGACACTAGTTTTGGTGAGACTGTGGAGAGCACGGACCTATTCAGTCTAAGTGACAATGTCTCAATTGTAAATTGTTGGTCCAAATAGTGATAAATCATGTTTTGTGTAAATCTTAACTGGAACTGTGGTAACTGAGGTATGCAGATGCCTACTTCGTGAGGGTGAAAGGCACCAGATGCTTGAGCTGGCCTGCGTTCCATGTCATTGCAAATCATGTTTTCAATAGTGTAAAAGACAAGAGGAGGTCTTCAATAATATTGTGAAGTCACAGTGGTAGGAGTGCAAAACAACTTTCCCAGTATCAGTGGAGTTTGCCAACATATACTAATGTGGGTTCAGAATGAAGCTCCACTCTTTGTTTTTAGTGATTGATTCATCCCTTTTTCCAACAAGAAGCCACTTCTTATTCTCAAAAAAAAACGCTTTTTTTTCCTGTCTTGCTTGTCATAATTGAACTGTGATGTGAAATTATTAATTGAAATCCAGTCCTTGGGAAGTACTGAAAAAGCCTTTCCCATAGCTTCAGGAAGGCACCACGTTTTTCCCCTGGCAGCAGTTTACATCCATTTTTCCTCTGTGTGTGTGACTGTGTATGGCATTATTTTTGTATGATGAGCAGTGTGGTGTGGTCTCAGTACTGTATTTGTAGAAGTAAAACTTACGTTTGCACGTATTTAAAGCGTATATTTGGTATTTTAATGCCAAGGAAAGCACTGTTTCCAAGTCCAAATGTGAATGAAGATTGAAGATGCTTTACTGTTTTAAAAAAACGTGTTGATCTTTCCAGTATGTGGTTAGAGATTTCTGGTTGATACATACATTGTGGGAGTACCATCAATAAAATGTTTGCTTTAATTACCAGAATAGGTTTTGCATAACTTGCACAGTATCTTGTCCAAATAAATTACTTTATTACATGTATTTTTAGAGAATAACTAGGATTGTATTTTCTCTGCATCATATAAAAAAGATATTTTCTTTTAATAGTGTTTACATATGCAACAATCAAACTGATTTCATACGATAAGCTTTATAATGTACCTTTGCATTTTTCCCTACATTGCCAAGTTTCACTTACTTTACTGTAAAAAAGACAGGTTTAAGTGAACAAAAGATAATTTATGTTGTTTATGTTTTAGTACTAAGTATTTGCCTTCTGAAACTATTATTTAGAAAAGTATTTAATTTAAAAATATGTCGTTGTGGCTAGTAAGGAAAAGTAACTTTAAAATGAGGGAATTTTGAAAAATAAAAAAGTAATTTATCACAAAAAAAAAAAAGCTTCTGATGAAATCCTTTTTGACGTGTCCATGACTTTGTAGCACAGCACCACTGTGGAACTATCAGCTGTCATTCCATTGGAACATGTATGGTCTGTGCCTGGCTGTTCATCGGGATGGCTGTGATCAACTGAAGGGGCAACCTTCACCTGCCTCCTCTGCTACTGTATTTATAGCTCAGTATTACATGCCATTTGGGGCTTAATGTTAGAAACACCTCTATTTGCAGTAAGTCCTGACAGTCACTGCTACAAGCATTTAAACTCCATGTTTATAACAGTAGTATCAGTAAAAGTGGGTTTTTAAGTGATGTGCAATTCCTCAGCACTGGCACTGTGAAAATACTCTTTTTTCTAACTCACTGGTTCTCTTCCTCTGCCAACGTAACCAAATAGCAATTCAAACATGGCTTTCCCACAGAAACATTTCAGGGATGACAGTATCTGGAAACTCTCATCTCTCCTGTATCTCACAGATCTAGCAGATTCATGACTTTAAAAGTATCCAACAAAAAAATGACCATGATCTAGAAGTGATTAGGCATCATTTACTGATTACAGAACATTAAAGAACCACAGAACTTAGGCTGGAAAGGGACTTAAGGAAACCATCTAGCCCAGCCCCTTGTAGGACTAATGCCATCAAGTTGCCCCAAGCTGCGTGTCCAACCAATATCTCAACCTCTCCGCGGATCGAGTTTCCACAACAACCAGCGCACTATCTGAGGCCACCACCGCTGCAGCCCGAGGCGGAGGCTTCAAACCCTCTCTGCACCCACACCTGGCCAGCAGCGTCCTTCCTCCCTGGGGCAGGACGGGCACAGGCCCCCGCAGCGGTAACGCCGCGTGCTAAGGCGATGCTCCCTCAGGCTTCCCTCAGGAGCGGCACCGCCCTCCGCTCCTCCCGCGAGAGGACGAGCCCGCCAAAACACCTCACGGCTGCGGGAAGCAGCACACCGCCCGCTCCCCGCTCCCTACCGGCGTGGCATCAAAGCGCCCACCTCTCCGGGGGAAGGTCCCCGCCACCGCCGCGCCCCGTCCCGGGTACCTCATCGCCGCCGCGGCCGGCTCCCTCGCTCGCTCGGCCGGTGAACACCGCCTACACAGCCGGAGGAGAGCACCAGCGGCACGCGAGCCTCGCCTCGCGCCCCGCCCCTAGTGGCGGGACTCTGGGGTCGCGAGCTGCCCCGCTGTTCAGTCAGGTAACACACAGCACTACCGGCAAATCGAGCCTGGGAGACCAGGCAATACTATCATTAACACTTAAGTAGTAGGGGTGGATAATCACAACTATTTTAGAGTCAAAACAGCTTGGAAAGGAAGAAAACCCCAAATTGACGCAAGAGCTACATAATTTCTTTCTCCAGTACAGCAACTGCATGTATAAAAGACTACGTTGTTGATGTTCTGAATCATAGGGATGGGTTGCTGTGGTGGAGAAAAATCAGAACCATAGACTGGTTTCGGTTGGAAGGGACCTTGAGTTCATTCAGTTCCAACCCCTGCCACAGACAGGGAAGCCCTGTCCAACCTGGCCTTGAACACTGCCAGGGATGGGGCAGCCACAGCTTCTCAGGGCAACCTGTGCCAGGGCCTCACCACCCTCATAATGAAAAACTTTCTCCTAATATTCTCCTAAATGAATTTAGGAGAAAAATATTCTCCTAAAAATGAAAAAATTTCTCCTAGATCTAAATCTACTGCCTGTCAGCTTGAAGCCATTGCCTCTTGTTCTAGCACTACAGGCCCTTGTAAAAAGCCCCTCTCCAGGTTTCTTGTAGCCCCTTTAGGCATTGGGAACTGCTCTAAGGTCTCTCTGGAGCCTTCTGCAGGCTGAAAAATAATTCACATTCCTTACCAACCTGTCTGGGAAACCTTACCTTTTAGGCCAAGTGAAAATTATCACACTATGAGCCCTGCTGAGGCAAAACAAATAGCATGTCACAAACAATGCAGTACATCATAATCCTTCTGTGATGGACCTGATAAATCCTGCCTCAGCCACTGTTCCTCCTCTCTTAGCCCTACTTTGCAAGGAGAAGGATCACACCCCATACTATTATCAATCCTACCAGAGTATGAGATGTCGGATTCCTACTTTGCTGTCAACACAACAGAGCAACAGCCAGCCAGCCAGCACAGGACTTGGACACATGGTGCTCCACAGGCAGCACAGTTCCAACTGAGGGCACCTCCCACTGGTCTTCAGGTGAGAATATAAGAGGAAATGAGAGTTCCTCAGTGACATAAAAGTTTTTACAATTAGAATGGAGGGCGGGAAAAAAAATCATTTTCCTTTTTGAAGAGTTCCTGCTTCATTTATTGCGTTTAATAATAGCAGAATCTAGCACTAGCCCAGAAAGAATCCTGTGATCACATTACAGGCTTCATTAGCATGTAATTTTAGTTGGATAGATCATTGTCTAACTTCTGACTACACTAAAGCTTTTTTATCATAGTTTTGGCAAAAATAAGTAATTTGTCCTTTACTTATTATTTGTATTACAATGGCACCCAGAGATGCACTAAAGAAAGACTCCATGAGGCTAGATGCTCTGGAAACGAGAAAACGTCCTGACTCTAGAGAGCTTACAATCTAAGAAAGCTTTGTAGATATTAGCATTAACAAGTACTTTAGAAGTTTTATGCTTTGCAAGGTTCAAAATTATCAGAGCAGATCCGAAACACTCAAATATGCAGATTTGGTGGCCAATTTCCTATACGTGCTGCTTCACTCATCAAGTCAGTCAAATGCTGGCATCAATTCCCTCCATAGCAGAAGAGGAAGAAACCTATTCTGACAGGTCACTGGCAGGTTGGTAAATAGCACTACTGCCAAGATTCTCTACAAGCTCTAGGGGTCTTGGGTGACAAGGGGTCTTTGGTGACAAGGGGCCTTAAATGCTCAACTGACAACCCTTCCAAGGAGGAGAATTTTCAGTAGTTGCTACATCTTTAGCTTCAAGGCAACTACAGTGTTACAGGACAGGTTTCCAGACCCTGACACACCAAATCTATTCATTAAGCTCTGAAAAATCCTTACAATTTAAGGCAATTTTGTTTAATGTGCCATGTAACCTATAGCCACGAGTGTTGTTATCCATTCATCTTTTTAAGACAAAAAGTAGGGGATATATGGAATCAAAAATAAACTCTTAAAACCTTTATGTACTGACATGTATCATGCCAGAAGGAGAAAGAACAGTGGTATTATCTCACTGTAGGTGTTTTGGCTGAAGCTATGAATCTATGTGGAGTATTTTTGTATCTGTTCCTCATTATCATCATTGCCATGTTGCTGTTGATAATGCTGGTACAATTTCGACCCCCGGCCTCCCCCTATCCCTTCTGCTGCTGGCAAGTGTCCATTGGACATATTCAGTATAATGGAGGTCAAGGATTTAATGTAGTTTTTGGCCAGTGTGAGAGTCTCTATTTTGGACAGTTTGTTCTCAGCCCTCACATGAGGGATCACCTCCCGCAAAGCCTGGAACGCATTGTTGAGCTTGTGCATTCTCTGCCTCTCCCGCTCGTTGCTTTCCAGTCTCCTCAAATGCCTGTCCTTACTGCTCCAAGGATGCTTGACTCTGGCTGGAGCCATCTTGCTGCTCTCCTTGTTTCCCCCATTCCTCCTTTCTTTGTGCCGCAAACATTTCACCAGTTCTTTTTTCATCATTGCTGACTCCTCAGAAAATGCTTCTTTGTCAGCAGCGCGCCTCTGCTGCTTTCCTTTGGTTTTAGTCTTCATGTTTTGGTAGATGTACTGGTATTAGGCATCAATGTGCTGTAAAAACATGAACATCATTAACTGCTGCAACAGCTCTATGCTGAGCAGATGATCTGATGCAGATTTGAATGTTTATTTACTTGTTCACTACTGGAAAACCATCACTGGCTCCCAATTTAGTGATGTTCATTTTAGAAGTTGTGAATGTTACCAGTCAAGATGACATGTGCAGATGAACAGAGGCAGATGAACAGAGGAGAAAATCCTTTTTTAGAGAACAACAGATCCTCCTTCAGCTGAAAGGAAAAGGTTACAGAGGGAGCAGAAGCCAAGTGAACAGAACCATTGGAACAAAGATGCAGTGAATCACCTATTTGTGTCCTCACGTATGGAAAGCCAAGTGAAAACTACACACCTTTACTTTCTTGTAAGTAGGCTTCAAGCTCCTCTCACTGCACATAACAGAAAATAGTCTCCAAGCTGACCCAGTTTTCCCATAGGAAAAGTGAATCACAATTCAAAAAAAAAACCCAGGAGTGCAACAGTCAATTAGGTTTGATAACACATTGCCTACATTTTGGTCTCATATGCTTCTGTCTTCTCCCAGCTCCAGTTACCACAAGTTACAATAAAACCATATATCACCTCATTGTACATGTGCAGGTTCACGTGTGGGATACTAGAACCCTCAGGTTTTCACTCAAAGTAATTTCTCCTTGAACTCCTGGTAATTGCTTTTTGTAGGAATAGGTTTCCACTGTGTTCATGAGCAGCCCACTAGAGGGAAACATGACACACAAACTCCTACAGAAGCTCAGAAACTCACAGCTGGCAACACTTTTTTCACATGCAGTGTTTCTGCACTCTGGGCTAGTCCCCACCACAAACAAAAATAATCACTCCCTCTTCCTACAGCAATCAAATAATGGTGGGGCTCAATTGCAGTTTCTGCCCCAGTTCAGCAGCAGCAGTATTTATTCTTCAGGTTATCCAAAAAGACCCAGCAATGCTCCTTCCTCACATGTTAGCAAAGGCAGATGACGGCACTGAGATCTTGCCCTCCCTCAGCCCAGATTCTGTGTCAACGCTACACCAGAAGGCAGCAGCCCCACAGGAACCCTGCCTCTAACACCAACCATCAAGGTTACTATTTCCATAATACTTCTTTCCACTTTCTTCCAGCTCACATTGAAAGGTTCAGACTTCAAAAAAAATGATTTTTATGCTGATGCTGTGATGTAGGAGCAGTTCGAGTTGGTGAGCCAATTAAAACCAAACCAACCCCAAAGAAACCCACAGGTGCTCGACTGTCCCTATATAGGACGTCAACCTTAGCTGGAGCAGGTGGTGAGCAGTTCCAAGGTGTGCTGCAGTAAAAATCACTTCCTCATTTCTTTAGAGAGATCTTCAGCTGCTCAGCATTCACAGCGACTTGGTTCTCTGCCTGTGATGGCATCCTGGCTGTCCCAGGTTCCTTACCACCAGGGAGGCAATTAACAGGAACTCACAAAGCAGCTTGGTTATGGTAGCATCCAAGTGATGAATGCTGAAAGACAGCACTGAATAGCTCGTGTTGTGGGAGCCTAGAAGAAATGCTAGAGACATACAGGTATCTTAAGAAAGAAAGACTAAAGCCAAGCACTGTGACCCTTCCTGACCCTTAATCTAACTCGGCAGAAAAGGTGTAACTGCAGGACAGAGAAATGAAGGCAGGCACAAAGAAGACCAGTCAGCTTTCCCCTCCAGCACAAAAAGCGCTGTTAGTGAGAGCAAAGAAATGAGCAGCTGCTGTTGGAAAGGAAAACAGCCTGCAGGGCTTGGTGAAGAGGAGGTTTGTGGAGGCAGCCAGCAGGGAATGCTGGAAGAAAATGCAAGAGAGAGGAGGCTTCAGCAAATTGTGGGAGAAAAGTACCCTTTAAAACTGCAGGCTGGGGCAAAGCAGATGGGATGACATGGTAGAAAAGGGTGCAAGCCTGAGAAACACCCTCATGGAGCTGCAGCGAGGCTGCCAGGACCCCCAGGGAGAGAGCATGGGTGTGCAAGGAAGAAATTGACACAGAGAGGGGATCAGGAGCAACAGACTGGAGTGGTCAAGGGAAACTAAAGAGAGCAACCAAATACCAGCAAGCTTTCCACCCTCTGCATCAATCTGGCATCCCCCTCTTCTATGACTTACCACTGCCACCAGCTGTGGAGAAGGTGCCTAGGGCTCGAGGAGTACACTGGCAGAGACCCATGTGAAGCCAGGAGCAGCAGCAGGGGCTGAGGCAGGGTTTACCAGCAGAGGCCAGCGAGGGCCCCGGGCCCTGCCTCACGCCGAGGCCCCGTGAGGCCGCAGCTGGGCCCGAGCTCTGCCCCGGCCCCGCAGGCACTCGGCAGGTGGCTGCGACACGTCGCTTTAGCGGCGGAGGCGGGCCCGGCCAGGGCGGGACCTCGGCACCTCCACGGCCGCCAAGTAACTGACCCGCCGGGGAAGGGGCGGCATCAGGCGCGGCCCTCGGATACCCGGGGGGAAGCAGCAGGCCGAGGCAAAGGAGTCCCGCAGCGGCACATCAGCCCGGCTGGTGGCGGTGCCCGTTTCACCCCGCGAAGGGGGAAGGGGCCCAGAGCCAGCATCCAGCACAAGGCTCCTGGGATTTGGATGGGCACAGAGCTCTCGGGGACCACAAAACGCCAGGGAGTAGACAGTACTGGGCTAGGGCTGAGCAGCTGTGTGTGTGTGTGCATCCATGCACTGACACCAGTGCGGTGGATGCTAAGCCAAGCAAATCAGTGTCACTGTAGGAGGGGTCAAGTCAGTACTTCAACAGATGGAGGAGGAAAATGTCTGAGTGCACTCTGTTCTGCCAAGGGCTGTGCAAGTTACCATAGCACCTTGTGTGACAAAGACCCTCGGCACTTTCCTCCCTTGCAGGCTGCTACTGATGACAAGGATTGCAAGCACTCAAATTCTTTGATAATAGGTTCTATTTAAGATGACCAATTTAGTGCCATGGGATCTTTTACATCTGTTCTCAATCATGACCACTGTCTCGGTCAAATTTCAGCCCAGTAGTTATATTTTACCTAATGAAGTTAAGTCATCTTGATATCAGTTTCTCATTCCCAGGTCTCAACAGTTGCCAGCATTCAGAACAGCTGCAATGCTGAGCAAGGGGCTTCCACAACAGCCTCCATAACCACTGACACTGCTGTGATCTGTCATCACAACCTAACAGTAAACAGGTTGAAAGAGACATTCACTGTCCCTCAGAGTGAACATCTCAGTCTCAAGTCAGAGAAGCTACCAATACGCAAGTACTACATTTACCTGATATCCACAGAACAGAATCATTAGGGTTGGAAGGGACCTCTGGAGATCACCTAGTCCACCCCCTGTGCCAAGGCAGGGCCACCTAGAGCAGGTTGCACAGGAATGCATCCAGGCAGATATTGATTGTCTCCAGAGAAGGAGACTCCACAACCTCCCTGGGCAGCCTGTTCAGTGCTCTACCTGATGATCTTGAGTCCATTCAGCACATGCATTTAAATTAAAAAAGGAACTCTTCCAGAAATAAACTGAATTAATATGGAAAAAACATACCATTAATCTGTTTGCTGAAGGGTATTTAAATTTTGATATCTCCATTCTTCCTACACATGCTTAATTCTAGGATTAAAAGCAATATTCACCTTTTAGAATTACACTGTATTTCAAGTACTACTGCTTTGTGTATACACCTTACCTGAAGTTCACACAAAGTGGTATTACTAGAAGAAATTAAAGGCAACTACACTATTTTGTGTAGACTCTGCTGCTGGACTGTAGCTTTGAGTTTTTGGTACTTTGTCAACTTCCAGGGACTAACAAATATATCTCACTGCAGAACCACATTGTGGACCTGATCCACTGCTGGCATCTGCTTAAGAATGAACAAACAGACAAAGAGATTATAAATATATAACTGTATTTTATTTTTAATATTAAATATTTTTAAATTACAAGCAGTTTCTTGAATCACACTATGCATGATAATCAATATACAGTAGAAATTACAATTTAAAAATGTACACAATTTAAAGACATTTTGACCTGAAATTTCATTAACTATGATATATTGCCATAAACCTCATACCTGTATTAAATTACAATAGGAAAACCTCATACCTATGATTTTGTTACATAGCTTCTCATTTACAAATAGAATTAAACATTATATATACACACACATCAGTACCATTTTATCATTTAAGTTACACCTAAATCTGTGCAAGTTCAAACAATTTCATAAACAAAACTAAGTCATATTCAAGTTTCTGAAAAACAGGCTGCTGGTATTACAAATACTTATTTTCAATAAGTTTATATGATGTTTGACTCTCCTCTAGATAGTTTTTTTTCCAGTCTTGTACCAAAACCATTAACATACAAGGATATTTCTGTATGACTTAAAGCTGAAGTAATTTTGTACACTCTGTTCTTATTTAAGGCTATTTCTTATAAGGCTAATATACTTGGATTCCACCTTTCACCAACTCCAACAAAAATAGCCATGTCACTAACACCTGACAATGCTGACACTTTAGCATAGTGCTTAATCATAGAAGTCTTTCTACCAACCAGCCTCCTCATGAAAAAGATTGAGTACTACATAAAAATCTGCTATAAATACTGATAAAAAGAATGAGGCTTAAATGGCTTTCATTAGTGCATCAACAAGGAGATGAAAAAATGTTTAATCTGCTCATTTCCATGAAAATGGCAGTTTCCATAAATGCAGTTGGACACACAACAGATCTGTGGCTTGAGGATTTAGGAGAGCACAGGTGTTCCATGAAAACCGGGCATTCTTCTCACTTTGTTGGCTTCTCATAACAGATACTAATTTTTAAGCAAACTTCCTTAGGTGGGAAAAAATCAGCTTTATAAAATGACTTTAGTAGCCAAATGGAGACAATGCCTTCACTATTCACATAATCACGGTATTCTACTAGAGAGGGAATTAAAATGTAAGCAGTCCTCATAGTAAACCATTGAAAATAGATACATGTACTTCTAAACTGGAAACCATGCTTAAGTAGCTAGTGCAAGAAATTACATATAGTTTAATGAATGATTTGTAATAAATCCCCTTATTATAATGTAACACATTTGGAATTACCAATTCATCTTCACTGTGCCACTGACTGCCAGGCAGATATTTAAATATTGCTAATAGTTGATCAGAGTTTTAACTACAGAATTTTTTCAAAAAAAGATCTTTTATATTACTGTAATCCAGCCTACTGGATACACAAAATTAGAATTCATGTTTAAGTGAGGTGAGTCAGCTTAAATATTTCTTTCTCTTCATTTCTTTTCTCTTCTGGGAACAGGTTGCTCAGAGAAGCTGTGGATACACACACAGCTACGCAGGCAGCGCTCAAGGCCAGGCTGGACGGGGCTTGGAGCAACTCATACTAGAGGAAGGTGTTCCCGTCTGTGGCAGGGGAATGGACCTGGATAAGCTTAAAGGTCCCTTCCAATCCAGACCATTGCACAGCTAAAAAGGACATTACCTTGCTTATCATCATACATATCCCAGCTCATTTTGGGAAAAATGCTCCTTTATCAACTCATTAGAAGATTTGGACAAAAGAGTAAACTTTCACTTCCTACATCAGATTTTCTATAGATTTCTATCAAGTAAGGAAATTCTAGATGTGCAAGATAAATATCTGATTTTCCAGAATGGTAAGAAACAAAATGCACAACCAGCTTGTAACATTCTGGCGTAGAAGCTTTTATTTAACCTTGGGCTGTATTTTAAACCAAATGATTCAAAATTAAGGCTGAACTCCAGTTCTGATAGATTTTTCACCACGTAAGGCAGATAAGCCCTAACATGCTTTGCAGACCATTACAGAGTTTCATTCTTACTGTGGTGAGGATTGTAGATTTCAGATATCTGATCTGTCTTCTGACTGTGTCAAGGAGTTTGATGTTGGAATTACAGAATTGCTAAACAATAGCTTGTGCACAAAGTCTATTACCTATATTTTAAATATTGAGAGGAGTGCACAGCTTCCTTAAACCCTCTACAGTATACACTGTAGGCCTGTAGAAAGAACTATGTCCCTTTGACTCTTAAATCATATTCTGGGAAGAAGTCCATGAAAAAATTCCATTCCCTACTTCATACTGAGTAACAGTTCTGACTAACTCTGAACCTGAGTGCCTCACCAGAAGAAGTTATCTGAACAATACATTGGCAACTTTAAACAACATTATCACTAAGTCATTCCCTTTTGATCAGTATGGAAGCCATTCTTGTTAAGGGCTAAATAATGCTGGAAAAAAGCAATTAACATTCCTGTCATTTTAAAAAATACTTTAAAAACCCAAAACAAAAAATGTATATAGAGGTATACAAAACCAAACTTTACACATCTGAAAATATCTAGTCCTCCCATACTTCATGTGATGAATAGTCTCTGGTGACTGGATCTGGACACAGAGCACTTGGACCACCCTTATATGAAGCCCTGCCAAAACAGCCACTAAAATACAAAGTGTTCGGTATGTTAGCACTTTTGTATTTTAGGACCCTAAGCCACGTAAACCCTCCTATCAGTGTTTCCTACTGATTTACAGATGTGTAAGGCATCCCAAGAGGTCAGGGATTTGTTTCTCAACTGAACTCACTTTGGAGTAGTAATTAAGGATTTCTCCTCCCCATCCAGCAGTTTAAAGGATTAAACTAGCTAAATGCATGGTAGAGTATGAAGGTTAAACATGCCCACACTGTACTTCCTTCCCTACAGACAGCTTCAGAGCAAACTTTACGACACTGTATCTTTTGGTCAGTATGTATTTCAAGATGTACCATGGGGTCTTGCAGACAACTTAAAATAGGCTTGGCCTTAGAAAGGGTGCAAAACCGGGTATTAATCATTAATCTAATTCTTAACTGTCATAACATCACTGAGAGGTAGATTTACCACAGTCCTCTGAATGGCAGCCCCAATCTACAGTCAACAGAAGAGTGAGCTTTGAAATACACAAAATGGACAGCTGAAGGGCCACATGCACCCAAATCCATTCCATTGAAATTAGTCTTTTTATAAGATTCATAAATTCCATAGTTTTGTACAGTCAATTTTTCCTCTTCTCTCTCCAAGGCAGAAATTGTAGTAAAAACTGGAAGGCTCTTTAATTATGATATAGTCAGATGCTATTACAGTTTAAGCAGTCAGTAGGATTATGTTCAGGAATTAAGAGACATTTTCTCTTACATCTAAAAACTCCAGAGTATATCATATATTCTTTTCCAGTTTCCTATAGAACATGAACACTAACAATCAATCTATAATCATTATTGTTTAGAAATGGTACTGAACCTAAGATTCCAGCAAGTCTAACGTAACACTCAGAAGTTATGTATGCTTTACATGTACCGTGCATAGCAAAGGCTACAAAAAGGACAAATTAAACTGGATAAGTGGGCCAATTCAACTTGTCTTATTCTCCTTGAAAGATTTAAGATTTTGATTCTGTACATCAGGAAATAAAGGAAGAATAATCCATAGTGCAATTGTAATAAGCAAAGTAATATGTAGTGATATCCTCTTGAATAAATATGGCTCACTACTGATCAACTATCATCCATACAGTTTCAGCAACACAGCCACCTGTTGCACAGGACAGTTATACACAGTTCTACAACAGGTGTATGTTCAAATAGATAATGAACTACATGGAAAAATATAAAAAGAATATTATACAATCTCATACATAAACCAGACCGTAGTGTAATTGCTTTACTTGTGTAGGTTATCTGAAAAATACTTCAAGTACTTGAAAACAGCGGCAGAATCATCTTTCAATGAAAAGCAAAATTGCACTGATTTAAAAATACATTACAAAGTTAAATACACATTCAAATTAATGTCCTGATTTAACATTGCTTTCAGTGTTTACTTTCATTTCTTAGTACTTCTTGATTACCTGCGTTACTTCAGGAGGATCCAGAGATGAAGAAGTTTCAGACACAAAGTCTGTGTGCCTTATGTATGCAGTCCAAAGTTTTAAATTAATCTTTTTCTCCATCTTCACTGCTTCCTATTAGTAGAGGAAAGGTCATAAGGTACAATGAGATCCTTCTGCACAACCCTCCCTTCTTTGCAAGGCTCTTCCTACAGCTTGGCGTTCTGCCCTCTCGCACTTCCAAGTTTTGGTTAATCTTTCCCTACAGCTTTCAACTACTGTAAACATTTGGTACATTTTTACATAGACATCTGCTTAAATCACACCGTTCAATGTCACTTCTTAGGACTCATGAGGCAATGTAGGATCTCCATAAAAATCTCTTATCTGCAAGTTACTAGGCAGCAAGCATTATCTTATCAATAAGCACAAAACAAGAACAATACAACTCCATATAACCCCGATTACATATTTACCATTAGCAAGGCTCAGCAACCAGTAATATTTAATAATGCAGCATTTTATCAAGATTAATATGCTGAACCGGTTCAAGTCTGCTTGGGTTTGCCTCTCTTTACCATCAAAAAATATTCCAAAGTTGAAAAAAAGCTTTTGGTTACAGACAAGAAAGCTACTATTAATAAATACTGCTGGTACTCAATATTGCTACTAACAGATTGACTCTTCTTAAAGAGTCTTATTCACAGCTCTAGAAAACATGCTGCAATTCTTGTATGTCAAGAATGCACTTTCTAAAAAGCAGTATGAAAAGAAACTGAATTGTAAAATAAGCTTAGACAGCAATGGCAGAAACATCATGTTCTAGCAGACTCCCCCTGTGCAATGAAAACAAAATTGTGACTAATGACCACACAATAATGACATTTATTCAACTGCCATGGTGTGGCAGCTATAAAAAAGTGCTTAAGGAATGCACAGATTTCATAGCTAATGCACTATTTCTTTTTTAACAGAAAAATTGTGAACTTGTCCTGCAATATTCCACAGAATATTCAACCACAAGTTTGTAGCAACTTGGATGCAAATAATCTCAAAGGAAAGCTATGTCTTAACCGAAATACCACACATAACATTTATAGTATTAACAACGCATTTTTAAATTAAGTATCTAAAATAGAATAAGATTTGTCATATCTCTGACTTCTATCGTTGAATAGAGTTTTGAATTTGTGGTTCTAAAATAATTATTATAATTACATCACTTACCTCCTTGCTCTATATCTGAATCTGTAAGATGCGTAAGAGAAAAGCTTGCCATGTTTGCAGGAGAGATAGAGAATCTTGAATAAGGGGACGTATGTGACCAGTTCTGATCGAGAGTCCGGGAAGGTGGAGGTGGAGAGAAATACTTTGATGACTGAAGAGGTGATTTAGAACTAATAAGACTATTAGCTGCCTTTGACATAAAGGATGGCTCTGGAGAAGAGAAGTCATCATCCCATTCAAAACCCCCACCTTGAAGAAAAAGAAAAAAAGAGAATTGACAATAATGTAAAGTCATAACCAGTTTTAAAAGCAAACCCCTGGAAGACTGTGCTAACCCAAAGCAGAACTTGTAGCTTTTCTGTTCTAGCCCTCAGGAGTCACAATATTTGTCTCCCCTACTTTGGTTGCCTTCCAGGATACCCCAGACACATCAGTGTATAACCAACCAATATCACATTACCAGCTTTGATGATCAGTAACACCACTACCTAAGCCTAGCTGTAGTCTGTGCTCAGGATGCAAAACTGAAGCCAGTATGGTACAGCCAATTTACAAGTCACATATCATTTAAATTACATTTCATTAACAGCTATGCATAAAACAGCCTCAGCCCCCGCTGTGTATAAATATAGTCTGGTACCTTCTTCATCTGTTGAGCTTTCTGAATTTGCAAATCTGTTTAAGTAACTAAAACTCGAAGGCGGAGCAGGAATGCTGCAAGAGTCTTCCCCATTCAGGTCTACTGCATGGTTTCCCAGCTCCTTAGTCGGCATTTCCTAAGGCAAACACAGTAAGTTATTTAACCCTCTTGTACACACAATGTGTCCATGCCCACAGATGCAAGCTTTCCAGAAATACACTCCCCACTGTCACCATCAAATCTATCACAGAATTAAATGGCCTGTAAACTCTGAAGTTCCTATCACACAACAAAACTTTGAGTTACAGATTAAGGATATGCAGGTAATTCTAGTTCTAAAGAAAATTGTATTAAATCTACACTAAAATGCACTCAGGAAGTGACTTTAAATCTTATTTGTGATATTTAAAAGTTTTGTATTCCTAGGAACAAAGCTAAACATCTTCCAATTAAAAATAGTTCCCTTGTCAGCCTGACCCAGGCAGGTGTTTAATTCTTTAACAAAGCCTTAAGCCAACTCACAACATTTTAAGTTTTTATTTTACTTTTTTTTTTTTTAAACTCTTAATCATGCACCAGGATAAAGAGACAAGCTTTGTACAACGGGTATTTGAAGCAGCCAACATCTTATCAGTTACTGTAAAAATAAGTAAAGAGTTCAACAACTAAGAGCAGGTTAAGCACAGCTGATTTTCTCTTCCCTTCTGACAAAAGGATTACTATTCTACATAGACTGCCTAAACACAAATCACCTATGTTTTCCATTCCAAAACACAACCAATATTTATGTGTGTCATCATAACTAACATTTCCAAAGCTTGACAATGTGACTGTTCTTTCAAACTCACTGTACAAGTTTAGTTGCCACAACGGTAAAACATAATCCCCTCTGTATCAAGTTACAGAAGTTAAAAATTGATAAAGCAGATAGGGAAACAAAGGTAACCTTGAATTTTATAAGCAGGTCAGTATTTCACTCAACTTGAATAATACTGGACTTAAAAATTAGCATTACCATCTAAATATTGTTCTTATCTTTGATTATGGTTCAAGGTAAATGTACCTTAATGCTAACTAACACAAGAGCCAAAGTTAGGTTGCTGTTTAGGGGTTTTGGGGTGCTTTATTTGGTTGGTTAGCTGTTATTTTTATCCCTTTCTTCCTTTCTTTTATAAAGGCATTTAAACTTAAATTCAAAGTCCTCAAGCTCATTAAACTGATAAATTGATTCCAAAAAGTTACAACATTCTGGTAAAATAATCAAATCAAATACGGTCCATAACAATGCTGCTTCACATGTTCAAATTACACACAGCTTATAAACATCAGAAGGACATCACATTTCACTCAGTGCATACAGTTAGGGATCCAAAAGCAATGGAGGTTCAGGACTTGCCAACCAACCCCGCCAAAACCAAACCCTTCTTCACTTCCAAATGGCCCTGCTATTCTACACCTAGCAAAAAATAATAAATAAATACGCAATTCTACCAAATGTTGTTTAAAAAACTCAAACCAACAAAACTTTACTTAGTAAAAAAAACCATACCTGATCAAACAAATAGACTGTCACATCATCAAAGAACGTTACAGCCTTCTTCTCATTTTTCCAAGGCTCATGCTGCCTCTTGAGAGGTACTGGAAGTTTCAACAAGCTTCTCAGATGTTTTCCATCATCCTTCTCAGTAATTATCTCAGGTACTTGATGAACAGTTTCATCTTCACTGTCAGAACTCAGACTATGCATATGAAAAGTCCTCATGTCATCCTCAGAATCACTGTTCTCATCTTCTTCATCTGCATCATCGCCATCTTCTAAATCAAGCATTCCAGAAACATCGAGTTTTCCAAGGTATTTTCCTTCAATATCTGGCTCTTTCAGTTTTTGTCCTTCAATGTGATAGAAGGACTTTTCACTGTTACCCAGATCTAAAGGACTGTGTATGTTATGCACAGGCTTTAAGTCTCTGTGTGAAAGAAGTTCTGAAGTATTAGTGCCAACACAAGACACAGTTTTACGGGAAGTCTCAGACAGTTTTATTTCATCCCTTAGGTTTCTGTCCACCGATATCTCCACGGAATTCAGAGTTGCATCAGCCCACTCATCAGGACATCCCTGCATCCTTACATCCACCTCTTGGATCTCTAAGTCGTGATTTAGTTCTAGTTTTGCATTTTGATCATTGGTATCCTGGTGATTACTTACATCACACTTTTGCTGTCTCTCCTCAAAACTGTAATCCTCTTCAGCATTATTCTCTCCTCTACTGGAAGAAACACCACCCGTAGTCTCTCCTGACAGACTGAGAGTCTCTTCTGGTTTTTTATCTGGTTCAGAATCATTATCAGAGAAATAGGCAGAGTCTCTGTAAGAGTTCTGATTTCCGCACAGAAAAACCTTTGGGGTTGTTTCAAGATTGCTGTTCACTGCATCTAAACCAGCTGCTGCTTCTGAAACAATTATGACTGGATTAGAAGGTAAAGCACTGACATTGCTCTCACTAACACCACAGACAGCAGTATCTACACTAGAAGCATCCTCAACAGTGATATGGGAAGTCCATTCCGGAGATTCCAGGTTCTCTGTTTCATAGCCACTGTCAGCAGGTTTATCAGGTGGCAAAAGTTTCTGAGGGCTTTGAGCCTGTAAAGATTCTAAAACCTCATTTACATCTAAAGAATCCAAAGAATCAGGTGTCTCTAAGGCTTGTTCTACAGTTTGTATAGGAGATGGGTTGTCTTCCAAAAGACTATCCTGACTTGTACAGTCTGAAGTAGCAACAGAAACTGAGGTGACCTCTTCTGCAATATCCCTACAGTTCTCAAAATCATTTGATGCTTCTTGTCCTTCCTCCAATAAACATTCATCTCCTTTTATTAAGGGAGATGTATCTTGCAAGTTTCTTCTCACATCTTCCTGATCGCTACATTTTTCTCTATTAAAAGCTATTTCATCATAGTTGGGAAGCATTCCCTGTTTTATTTGGGCATCACATTCAGTTGTTTCAACAGCAACACCAGAATATGGATTGTTTCCAACATTATTATTTTTGGCATTACTAGATAGCTCTTCTTGACAGAGAATACCAGTGTTACAGGACATGACTTCACTGACTTCCATATTCAAAAATTTTCGCTCATCCTTCAAATAAGGAGGATTTGCACATTTATCACACGACTTACATGCTGCAGATGGACTAGAGGATGCCTGCACTTCTACAGTAGCCTGACACTGAGAATTCAGATCTTTATTCATTGTCACCGGGTTACAATTTTCATCTTTCACTGTTCTAAGACTTCCATGTATTAAAGAAAAGACCTGTGCATTTTCAGCCAGCACAGGTTCAGGCTCTACAGAGATTCTATTTGAGGTTTCTAATACACTTTTTACAACATTATCTGGTTTTTGTCCAAAATCACTGCTGGTTTTCTTAGACAATAACCCTGATAATAAGTTTTTCTCTTGAAGAAATAAGAAGTTATCAGAAAGTTCTTCTAAAGTTGCCAAGTCAGACTGGTTAGAGATATTTTCACATAAGGAAACAGTTTCATTTTCAGAAGCATGACCAGAATGCTCCTTCTCAGAAAGGCCTACTGCCTTCCTGGCATCTGTGTTTGAGTTTAAAACAGGTGGTCTAAAGTCTTTAGAAATATCATTTGTTTCAGCAAAACCAAGTATTTTTCTGTTTGCCAATTCTTCTGATCTGTCAATGTCATTAAATATATTCTGGAAAGGACTTTCTGGACTACTAGTAACTGGCAAAACCTCCTCTTTAGGATCTGTATTGTAGTGGAAGAAGTCCCCATCCGTACTAGATTCTTCAACATCAAGACCCCTGAGAACTGTGAAATGAGAACTTTTTTCTTGTACAGCTTCTTGATGATCAACTTCTGTAGTTAGTACAAGTGATTGGTTATCAAAACTCATGCTGCAGCCACTTCCTTTCTCCTCCAATTGGATATAGTAGTCATTTCCAACAGAAAGCTTGTGTGCATCAAACACAGGTAACACCCCAGGGACAGCAAGTGATGCTTCCTGACCACTCGCATTCTGTGCTCCCGACCCTTGCTCTGAAAGTGACCTCTCAAAAACCTCCACTGGAAAGAAAACACTTGCATATGTCATTGCTTCATCAGGATTCACATGACCACATTCATCAAAATGATCATGTTTAGCTGCCTCCCAGATATATTCAAAGCTGAGACCCTGGCTTGTTTCAGTTACAGTAAGAACTTCCTCCATCTCATGGCCAAGTCTATCTCCTGCAAAGTGATCCAAGATTGGAAACGCAGAATTATTTGTTTCTCTATTTGAGGTGTTTGGTTTAAGAGCATTCCACTGCTGTTCAAAATCAATCTCCGAGTCCCTTTGGCTTTGCATGCGAAGATAAGTTAAAAGTCTGTGCACTTCTTCCGCTGTTGGTCTCTTTTCTGGAGGTAGCCAACAGAACTGCAGAACTTCATACCTATACAAATAAAAAACATGTCTCAACAGGCTTCACAATGAAAAAGAATATATAAAATTCAGGTATGTAACAAGCTAAAAAGTAAAAATTAATATCACTGGCAGGAAAATCCATCTAGAGAAACTCTTTTTACTCCCTTTATTCAGAGTTTCTTCACCAGGAAGATGATTCCATGGAGCAATTTCAGCATATTAAGAGAACTGAGTAATGCCAGAAACTTCTTCAGCAGCTTTAAGAATAAATGAAAACACTTGAAGTTTACCATCTATCAGAATATGGCTGCTCCAGGCATGGCTTGAAGAGTTTAACCTGCTTCTCCCTTATGACATGGGTTAGGACTTCCCTGTCAGAAAAGTCTGAGTAAGGCTGAGCAGCATTCTCAAACAGCTCCCATAACGTTACCCCCAGGGACCTGAAAGACAGCAGCAAATTACTGTGCATTCCAAGAACTGTTTTAAGGTTGCTTTTCTAAGAAAATAAGGATTATTATGCAAAGCATAACGGGCAAGAAGAAACAAATATTGCTCTCTCATTGACTCTGTAACAACTTCAAAACCTGCTAACTCATTTTATTTGACAGAATGCCAGAAGCTTAAGAACGAAGTTGCTTGAAGGCAATGACAACAAAGGCAACACCAGTGAAGACAACAGTGGCCTCAAATGATTCAACTATGGAAGAAACCCCCACATGTTAAATAAAAAGGAAATGTCCATTTAGAGAAGCAAGATGAAAAAACTTATTGTTAGTCCAACAGTTAGAAAAGCTTTCATCAGAAAATGCAGTAGTTATGAGTCAAACTGCTAGAAAACTAATCTTTGTTTCTGTTTTCATCAAATTACTTATTTTTAAACTGCAGTCATTAGAAGCCACCTCTTTTCTCCTTGCTGTATACATACTGTATGCAACACCAACCACTTTGCAGTGATTACAGTCAATGCTGATCTTTGGGCAACCTTTCCTTGCTCAAAATGCAAAGCAACTGACTCTGCAGGTACTACTATAGAATAATTTAAATTCGATGGGCTCTTTCAAAGTCATCTAGTCCAAACCTGTTCAAAGCAGCTCTGTGTAAGAGGCACCAAAATTCAAGTTGGAAACCTTAACACCCTGGCTGCTTGTAGTTTCGATGAACAGTATTATCTGTGGAAGCCTGCCTGAAGGGTTCAACTTTTTATGTCATCCACAACTACTATGTTACTAGAAAAATTATGTATCATTTCCTTCCTTTATAAACATTTAAAGGCATTCGGCAAATGTACAGTAATTATTTTTATTAGTATAAATGCTTGTTCTTCTGCTAAACAGTTTTTCTTAACCTATCTGTTCTTTCAACATATTTCTAAGCATCTTTCCAAAGCAAGATATAGTTTCAGGTTTGTAGATATTAACCTACTGTATGTCTGAGGAAATAAAGCAATGCATCAAGCCAATAATGAACTACAAATATTATTTACTCTTTTGTGTAACATTTGAGGATATGTTCTCAAATCTCTCACTGAAATCATTTTAGAGCCTACTACGTACCATATGTTACTGTATTTATTTTGCTCTGCTGATAACAGTCTGTCTTGAAAACTTGTTACTAACTCAGGTGCAGTCCATCGGAGAGGAATTAGTTTCTTCTCATCTGTCTCAATATAATCTTCCTAAATTATAGGGAAAAGAAAAAAAAAAAAAAAAGACTGAACAAACATTGGATCAAATTCCAGGAGTTAACAGTCCTTTCCTTAATACGGTTTTATGTTATCCCTATGCCAAATAATAAATCTCATTTTCCCCAAGTAGCAGAGAATAATGCTGTAGAGAAAAGGCGTTCACTGCCCACTGCCCACTAGAGAAACTGAATGCCAATTTCCTTGAAACATTTAAATACTTTGAATATTTTCATTATAAAATTTTATTATATCTTAAAACATTAGAAGGAATTTGTGCATATTTTAGAACTACGGTGTATATATATATATTTAACCCAAAGCTTCCTTCTATAAGCACAAACTCCACTTGCCTCTACAAAGATCAGCTATTCTGTTACATGAGCTTGCTACACTTATTTGCCAGTTTTACTTTGAAAGTCCATTATTCAAACAAAGGACAATCTAGTATCAGTTTGTAACTTTCAAGCATGCTTGTTACAACCTTAGGCCCCAAATCCTTTAAAAAAAGTGATACATGACTAGATTAACTTACCTTATACCTACTGAATCCTATACCATAATCTCCTACTTTGACATTTAAATCGGATGTAAGAAAGCAATTCCGTAAGGCCAAGTCACTAAAAAAGCAAACAAATAAATAATGAAACCAAACCAAGCAGTCTTCAATGCAAATCAAGACAAGTGGGTTAACAGAAGTGACACTTCTTAGAACTGTCAGGCCACAGCTTAAAGGATCAAGTGAAAAAGCCACAAAATTATATTAAAAAATCATTGAGGAGTAGCACATATATATGTGTTACACTTACAGGTTACAGTAGCAAGGAGCAGGCCATGACAGGAACAGATCAATAATATGAAACAACAGTGCTAAGGATTCAACATCTACACTACATATACTTCAACATTTCATTCATCTGACATGTAGTCTGATCCCAGACCTAAATCCTGCTAAAGGCTGAAGCAAGATAGGCACAAGAAAGGTGTGTTCCCGCAGCCACCTTTCTGATTCCCTTTGGATGGAATTAAACCAGTCCACATACTCCAAAAGACCAACTCATAACACAAACCCAGGCACACTAACTGGGAAGAGTAATTTCAAACCTACAATTTTGATCCAAACTGAGATAAGTCTCTTGCTGCTTACATTTTCATTAAGTTTTACAACCTATACAAGCCAACAGTTGGTCCCATATCTCACTGGATTACTGCAGACACCACAGTTGTATATAAACACTACTTACTTTCAGAAAAAACAAACACTGATAGGGTCTCTCCTTACACTAAACTTACTGGACAAGATTTGTTTTGTGGCCACAAGAATATGACTGCCCTTAGGCCCTCCCACATTTTCAAATCAGAATCAATTTAGATCTACACAATTGAGCAGAATCTGTGTTCTGGAATGCAAAGAAAACCAAATATAGCAACAAGGCAATTGCATTTGAAGATTTTATACAGAAAACCCTAGACTGTTAATGCTGTCCTTTATAAAGAAGCTCAAAATGTAGTCACTTCTCTAGAGCAGACAAGTATAGTTTCAAACATTCAAACTACACACAGAATTTAGATGCAATGATTTAATTCTACTAATAATCCTATGATATAGATTACTAAAGCTGTTTATGTGCTGAAGTGATGTAGGTCCCTCTTTCCCTAACACATCACTGCATGCCTTGCATTTTAATTGCCATAAGCAAAATGTATTAACAATTCAGATCAGGTATAAATACTTAATAATTTGCAATATGATACTAAGCAACTAGTAATATATGACACCTACAGTTAAGTTCCTCCAAGTAACAAACCTATACATTACACAAACTAGAACTACAGATAGTCTCTGGAAAAGAGTACCAGAATATGTATTTCACAAAAGTCCTTTATTAACCACATCAAAAGCTCTTGAATACACACAGAAACTGTTTCAGTTTCCCCCATACACCTGATCACAAGTACTTAGAGCCAGCAGTGCTGCCGTAATAACACCAAGAAGCTGTATCAAAAAACCCATCATGCAAACTTGGAAATTTATGCCAGTTTAATGAAGTCACGTGTTTACTGTGGAACTGTAGCTGTGACAGCAGAGAGCTCAGCACACTAATTGCTCAAATATTTTGCTCCTCTGCTTTACCAAAGGGTACCAGGCAATTAAGCACACTGGAAGAACTCTACCATTGCTTCTGTGTGGCTTTAAAAAAAACCAGTCTCTGAAGTACAGTGGTCTAAAAGCCACAGCTTCCTTTCTTCAGAGAAATAAGAAAATGTTTTCCTTTCCAGAGTCACTGAACTACATAGGTCAGAAACACATTTGTCACCCTAAAGTATGCCTCAAAGCTTCCCAACTTGTTTTACACTATTGAAATAAATATCCTGGAAGAGAGAATAGAATTTTGGCTGCTTGCATTTACCACTAACAACAAAATCACTGATGCTGAAGCCTTACCACTTACTCTGACAGCATCAGGATAGTGTTGCTAGAAGTAAACATTTACAGTGGGAATCTTGCAGATCCACTGAATAATTATTTATCAAGTTTAATGGCATTTCTCTGAAAGCACACTGTTAAATTTAACACCTACAGAGCCATGCTGCTGCAATGCAAGAGACAGGGACCACTCAGTTTGACAGGTACAATTGGTACTACCCTCAAGTCATGTGAAATTGTTAAACAAGTTAAAAGAATAGCTCTGCCCCCAGCAGAGTCCAGGCTTTGGGGTTTTCTCAGGGTTTTGCTTTTTACATCTGAACCTTTTAAGACTTCAGACTGATAGTTCTCTCTGAACACAAGGCCTCTGCTTTCTCTAAGCAGCAAGAAGTGCATTGATAAGCTCTAGCACAAGTTCCTAATTTGCTGAAGGAGGGGATTAAAGTGCTGCTTCTAGAGCAAAGAACAGACTGACCTAACATAAAACCAAAGTAAACCACCTTGTGATACCCAAGGGATCATCAGGTAAGCTGTGTCTGGGGAGCAAGTACTCTTAAATATTTTAGTCATTACAAGTCTAAGGTTGATGTCTTCCAGTTCCTTAGCACCTTTTTATTTATGGCATACACACCCCCATAGAAAAAAAATGACATATTTCTGAGCAGTTCCATGAATGCATTTTTTTCCAGCCCTTTACAACTCCTGCCATCCTTCCAGTACTGACTGCATTAACTCTAATATAGCATTTTTCTCCCCGATTAAAACAAAATTGTTCTCATATGATTTCTCCTAAATGTGACTCCCACCATCACTGAACACTTCAAAGGCTACATGAACAGTAATTCACATGAGAGAACACCTGCTTCAGCCAGATTTTCCATCTAAATTCAGCTTCTTCCTTACTGCATTAGAAAAGGCAGCATTTGGTTGTGTTTCTTTTTTCTCTTTTTAGTAAGAAAAGTAACAGCTTACCAAACAGAAGTTCTCAATTGCTATAATCTATTAAAAATACATAGCAGGTAAAAAATTCATTCTAACAAAATTATAACATCCTTTTCCCTGCAATAAACCAAAGAAGTTGGCCAAGAATTAAACAACTAGATCTTCTGGATTAGCTTAGCAGCAGGTTTGTGTTCCACAGGCTGCAAAACTAGAAAGGAGATGATCAGCTTTCAGCCAGGTGGGAGCAGTAACATGTCACTGCAGTAGAATTAGAATCTTCATAAACATCACACCTTCATGACTTAGGATATGTCAGGCAGGTGGAAGTTTGTTAAAACAGTCTTCAATACACGTGGAGTTGAAGGAAAGTATCTACATGAATTTTAGAGTAAACTAAAAGAATACCTAAAAGCAATTTATCTGGAAAACATACCTATGCACAAAGTTATGTTTATGCATTACAGCAAGTCCAGCAGCAATCTCACATGCCATTCTCTGCAGCAGCATTATTTGTGACTCTCCTTTAATGCGTTCCTCCTCATTGCAGATGTAAGTTTTTAGGTCACCCTGTAAAAGAAATTGAAAATACTGATCAGCCTTGTACGCTAGTTCAATATGAAAAATATTTAATAAAGAACCAACTAACCACATTGCTAACCACATTTATGCTTACTAAAAAAATCTCTTCAAGTTTCCAGTCTCCATAAGGACTCTTACAGAAGTCATCTAAGGCATATGTGGTATTGTCCTTTTAAGGGTTTTTAATCAAATCATTCAGTCATTAACATCCTAGATCAGACTGCCACATAAAACCTGTCATACAATAACATTTCCATTAAAAACAGTTTAATGAGCTTCTGCTTTTAAATGAGATGAGATTTCAGCAAAGCTGATTAGGGGTGGAAGGGAAAGACCAGAGAAAAGGGTTTCAGACATTGCCAGCTTTAGAAATACACCAGAGCTTCAGATATAAAAAGCATGGCAGTACACCCCATTCCAGTCAAAGCATTCAGAGGACGTGTCATGGTTTAAGCCAGTCGGCAAGTCAGACAAGCATGTTTCTACTCCCCGCACCCCACCCCCCCGGAGGGATGGGGAGGAGAATCGAAAGAATGTAACTCCCACGGGTTGAGATAAAAACAGTCCAGTAACTAAGGTATAACACAAATCACTGCTGCTACCACCAATAATAATAACGATAAGGGAAATAACAAGGGAAGAGAATACGATACCACCCGCCGAAAACGAGCCCGACAGAGCAGAGAGCGTGCCCTTCCGGGTTACTCCCAGTTACATCCCCGGGCATGACGTGCTGTGGTATGGAATACCTCTTTGGCTAGTTTGGGTCAGGTGTCCTGTCCCTGCTTCCTCCCGGCTTCCCCTCCTCCCTGGCAGAGCATGAGACTCACAAAGTCCTTGGTCAGGGTAAACATTCTGACCAGCAACTGAAAACATCGGTTTTATCAGTATTATCCCCAGGCCGAAAGTCAAAAACACAGCGCTGCACCAGCTACTAAGAAGGAGAAAAAGTGACTGCTACTGCTGAACCCAGGACAGTATGGCAGCAGTTTTACTGAACCTAGGCAAAGGCGAGCAACAGACACAATTAATGAGGCCACAGAAAACAAACAGCTATGAAACAGAAAATAACTGAGAATTGTCTAATAATCAGGAAAAGGAAGACTACAGTAACTGAATCCAAGTAAGGGAAGAGAACAAGTTTCTAATGCCATTATTGTTCCTACTTTCGCAGTTGGACTTCTAACCCAGCACTCCTATATCTTTTGTTATTTAAAATAGAGACTTCCCATAAGTTTCACAAATTATTTCAGAGGACATTTTCGTATTCAGACTGGACAACGTATTACATCACTAGTTGCTGCACCAGTCCATGTCCATTGTCTGCCTAAATCTTGGGCCAGGAAAGAGACTGAAATGGAACCTCTGATGTTCAGAAAAGACTGAAGAACACTAAACTTCCTGCTTCTCTGGTGCTCATGTACATTACGGAGCTAGAACCAAATCATTTCATGCTTCCTTAACATGGTTAATTGGGAATGACAATTTACAATTCTAGTAGCTCAAGCAGTAGGCATCTGTGTGGTGCATTAAAATCTAAGAGGGCAGTGACAGCTGAGATGACTGGCTGGACGGTCACAAACCTGGGTTGTATTGAATAACATAAGAAGCAAGGGACAGACATTCTACTTCAAAGATGACACTACTCCTATGTAAAACAACTTCATTTCATTTTTTTAAAGCATCAACAGATTCTACAGTACACTCAAGCAGCTATTCTACCTTTTATACATACCCACTTATGCTGCAAGAAGCTATACCACATTTGAGAAAGCATGCATAACTTCTAATACTTTAATGTTGTAGAAGACTTCATTACATTCTCTTTATCCTGATTTTAGCTACTAATTAGGTAACATTTATGTATTTGCATCTTACAGAATTACACTTTTAAAAATGTTTCCTGAAAGATTCTTCTGACCTACAATTACAGCTTGAATGTGTTACCAGCTCAGGTATATCTGTATAAACATTATATATAAACACACACAGCCCTTCCTACCTTGCCAGAGCAGATTTACTGGAACAGAGTTCCAAAGAACTACAAAACAGCATCCATAACAGATTCTCAACTGCAAAGCCAGAGGAATCCAAGCAAGTACAAACCATGCAGCTTCACTGACTGTAGGTGGCAGTAAGCGCCTGAAGAAAACCAAACTCACCAAAGTCATTCATTAATACAGCAACTGGTTACTTGGGGTTTGTCCCAGTTGAATTAAGTTCCTATGATGCTTGAAATGCACCAAGGAATTACTTTTTAATTTTTAACCACGTTAGTAACAGCAGTGCTGTGTGGCATCCCTTATTTACTCAATAATTCATGCAGGCACACATTTTTGCAGGAAATACAACTTTTATTAAATCCAGCACCTTGAAATATACTGGTTTTATTTTTCCAGTCTATTCTAATTAATGCTACAATCAAGGTTAAAGATACAAAACCAGGCTTTTTTGTGGTACTGCTTTAAAAGGACATTGCTTATACCAAACTGGGGGGAAATCCATGAATACCCTCAAGTGCCAGACTGTCACCCAGAGGCACCTGGACAGGCTGGAAGAAGGATCCAAAAGGAACCTCAAGAAACTCCGGAAGGACAAATGCGAAGTCTTGCACCTGGGAAGGAAAAACCCCTTGCAACAGGACTGACCAGCTGGGCAGCAGCTCTGCAGGAAGGGACATGGGGATCTTGGTAGACAGTAAGCCAACTTAGTAGTGTGCCAACACCTACACATCAAAACCTCAACAACCATGCCTGAGGAAGTCTCCTCTTTCTCTCCAACTTCCTCTGTCACTTGCCTCTTCCCTCCTCTCCCAGGACTCCATGAAGAACTAAAATTTGCCTTTCCTCCCATCCTTCTCTGTTCTATTCAGGATCAGTTCAACCATTTTTATAAGTCTTAATATGCTTTTTCTCAGTAACAGCCGCTAGCCGGAGGCATATTTACATACAGCACTCCTCTGCAGTTTTGTTTGTGCAAACTCCTCATTTGGTTCATATGAACACCCAAACAAATAGTTGACGTGACTTTGTAAACCAGTAGGTATTGATGATAGGGTTTTAGAAGTGTAAAGAGGCTACCACATCATATCTACTCAATACTTGCTACCAAGTTGGAGAGCTACCTGCCAAGTCACACGTAACACACCACATAACCCTTTCTGAAGCTGAACAACTAAACCACCAATGTGCCTCTCCTCCAACACTGCTTCACTAACTACCCACAGTCACCACCATTAAACTGCCTGAAACTGGTGCATGGTAGAGATCATCTGGATCATCAGACAGTTGTTTAAGCATATCTACATTTAAGAAATATTAAATCGGTCTGAGAACACAGAGATTATTTCTGAAGTTGTCATGAATTGTCAAACACCCCCCTCCCCTTTTTTTCCAAACCACGCACCACTGATACATCTACTGCTTGCTCATAGCAATACTGACTGATTATTAAACAGAATTGCTGAACTCTCTGGTTATGATGTTTTCATTGCAAAGATTCTTTTCTTGATTTGAAGATTATGTTTTCAATTGGTGGTAATCTGAAAAAGGCCACACAAAAGAAATAAGCAGCCACTTCAAGTGGGCACCTTCCACTAACACCCCTAAAGTAAGCTACAGGGCACTCCAAACAAATACTGCATCCCACTCTTCTCATCTGCTCAGGGAATTGCAAGACTTGAAGAGTTTCTGTAAGAATTTGAAAGGCAAATTAGCCTCACAATATACATGCTACTTCCACATCTGAATAGCTTTCCTTTCCTCATGAATTATGCCAATCCACTAGAGGATTTGCTGTGCTGACAAAATGCTGGCCACATAGGGCTGAGTAATAAATTAAAGTTAATAAGCCAGCTACCACTATTTTTAACGTGACATCATTCTGCAGTGTTTAACAGTGAACAGTTAACTATTCATAGAAGCCTGCACCAACATACTGAGCAAACTAATACGGGGAAGGGGGATGTGTAAGAACTTACTGAGCATTTCTTTTTATATTTACAATTTTTAAAACAATTTTAACACCAGCAAAGGAAAATTAGCTTAAATCACTTCTCCGCAACCTACCTCTCTTGCTTCTTGCCAAGCTCTCCCAAGCAAGGAACATGGATCAACTCAGATTACATTACAAAATCAGCTAAATGTTAGGAAATACAGTTGCTGTATATGCAACCAATCTCAAGTAACAGAAATGCCTAAGTAGTTTATAGGGCCATGACAAGTAAGTTAGCCTGCATGACATTCAGTGTTGCTACCATCACAATTAGCTCTAGTATCTCTGCCCTACAGTTTCCAGTGCCTCTGATGAAGATCTTTCAGTGCCAAGGAATCTGGGAACTGATAATCCAACAGAGTTGCCTGAACAGCCACGAGAAGGTCAAGTGGCCCTAAAAGAGCTACGAATCCTAATAAGAGAAGGATTAGGGGTACACGTAGTGATAGGCTATGAATTTGAAGGAGTGTGAAGAAATGAACACTGTGCCCTCTAGATTGTGTTGGTCAGTAAAACAGCCACATTTTTCATTAATTGCTTAATATGCCAAACTTGCAAAATGAGGTCCACATTGCCAAAAGAGCCTCAAAAGAACTTGCCGTCTGAAGACACTTAAATTTCCTATCAAACACAGTTAATATTTGCCACCTTTTTTCTTAATCATCAAATTCTTAACCACATAAGTACAAGGGATTAAAACAGATTTATTCTTTGTTGTATATACATATACAACACCAGTAACACAAGGTAAAGAGCTTTAGCATAGCACTATCCTACTGCTAACAAAACAGAACCATGTTTCTTAGACTCTTGTGTATTTTGGAAGCACCTTCATACCCTCTGATTTGCCCCATTTCAGAAAAAAATGAAAGTACAAAATCAGCATCCCGCTTTCAAGATCACTTACTCACAGACTAAAACACCCAAGTAACCATCATCCCAGCCACAGTGATAAAATCAGCTTCTAGAATACCAGGGCACTGACACTCCACTAAAAACCTGTCTACTAAAAAAACCCCCAAACAAATGGTGCTGTCTGGCTTCCCTCTCATTTTTTCCCTTCTTCAAGTCTCTTCTCTCCCTTCACTCCAACAGCACTACCTCCCATACTAGGCCCCGGGACTAGAACAAGATTTAGTGACATAGACCAATACTGAGCTAACTTACTGCACTGTCTCAGTCTCTGCATAAAACTCTTCAAATGAGAACTATTTTGTCTGCCTAGCCCCTGTATATTTGTGTGCACAATGAGTAAAATCCTATGGTGTCTAGGAGATAGTTCCACCAAGTAAGAACTCTAAGTGAGACAGACTTTCAGAATGAAAGTCATGTTTAACTCACTGTAATATATAATTTCCTAAAAACAAGTTTCAGCTCACTTGGAATAGAAATCAGCACAGACATTTATTTTCCATTCCAAAGAAATTACCTAACTATATTCAAATTTATAAAACTACCACTTTGGCTGTCAAGCTTACTGCCTGCAGTTAAAGTGAAAATCTATTTTATCCCCTTAAGTAAAATCCTTTCCAGATTACTCTGCGGGATCATGACAATTTCTGGCATTAATCATCAGGCATCAAACAAGGATATTATTGCCCTACTTAAAGTATACAGAAAAGAAATCTTTAAAAGTTACTCCGTCTTCAAATCCAAAGTTGGATTAAACGGCATAACTATTCAAAACCATGGCAGCATTTAAATCTAATTTAGATGTGTATGTGTTAGACTGCAAAATGCAATTCATTTTCAAGAATCTCTAATTTCAGTAGCAGGCTTAAAAAAATGGTAAGTAATACTCTATTTCTGCATATTGAAAAACTAAAAATCATTATCTGGTTAACCTTAGGCACCTACTTTTTAACTCTTAGCAAAACTGGAGCATTTTACTTTGATCAGTCACTAAAGTTCAAGCATTTCTTCCATTTAGAAAAGAATTATTTTTATCAATACTTCTGCCTCATTAATTCAGCACAGCTAATAAATTTGAGCAAAAGAGCAGCAATGAAAAATACGGTTATTTAAGGTCACAGATTAACTGATGTTTCTCAAGAAAACTCAAACGTTCATGTTGACTCACTTATATTGCTTGAGGCAACTGATGAAATAAGAACTTTGGTGCCATATTTGTGCACCTGAGTTTAAAGGAGAATTCTATAGTACAGAGGCTGGTACAAAAAGGTTCTTGCTGAATTTTATGAATGTAAACTATCTTACTTCTCAAGGACTTATTTCTTAGCAACATAAATGTACTTCTGAGTTCATTTCCATCTTGGCACTTTCCAAGGAATTCTGCTTTAAATGATACCTAGATCACAAACTTTAAAAGCAGCTACTGAGCCAATGTTTAGACAGCCACCTGGGGTTTGTTTGGGTTTTAATAATGTGTTATGCTAAAATAAAGCAATTTAAACCTTTCCAGATCATGGATCCATCACCATAAACAGGGGAAGTTTAGATCGGGTATAAGGAAGAAATTTTTTACTGTGAGGGTGGTGAGGCACTGGAATGGGTTGCCCAGGGAGGTTGCGAATGCTTCATCCTTGGTGGTGTTCAAGGCCAGGTTGGACAGAGCCTTGGTTGACATGGTTTAGTGTGAGGCGTCCCTGCCCATGGCAGGGGGGTTTGAACTAGATGATCTTAAGGTCCTTTCCAACCCTAACTATTCTATGATTCTATATCCAAATTTTAGTCTCTGAAGACTGTGTATACTGGGCACAGTTCAAAGTTTTTCTAAATGCATACCACCCCCTTTCTTACAACATCCACGTAAATTCCAACACATGCCCAGGAATGCAGTGACTGAGCAAGGTTTTTTGTTCAGCTATCCTGCCCATCTTCAGTGGCCTTTGTGATGCTAACAGCAGAGCAGAAAGCAGTGAGAACACCCTTCACCATACTTTTTGGTGTTCAGGAAGCATAAGGCAGTGCTTGGGAAGGGAAAGGAAAAAGAAGAAGGATAAATAAGTAGGGAAAAGAAGAATGCAGTAGCAGAAAGGCTCAGGAAGAGACTAGGATGATACTGAAAATTCTAGCTCTTAGAATACACATTACTGATTCTGAAGTGAGCTTAGCATTGCATTTTAGCCCAAAACTGCACAGCATGGATAACATTTGAGATCTCTGGAGGGAGGCAGAAGAGAGGAAATTCTTGTGTCAATTTTCCTCTATTAGCATTTGCATAGAAATGGTAATAAAAGCACATTAAGGTTGCACAGACAGCAAACAGAACTTAGGATGTAATGGGTTATATGCACGTGATACTGGACTGCAATTAAAAGCTTCCTTCCATGACCTCTTTTCCCCTCCAAGCTCCCTGTTACATGACGTAGGCAGACTGAAAGAGACTAGTAAAACCATTATCAAAGACAGAACAGCTATTTCCCTCTTCAGAACATTCCACAGCACCTAGAATTTACATGATCATCTGCAAAGAATATAAACAAAGAACTACAATTGCGGTCTGTCTCTAAACCAGAAAAAGTCTTCTGAAACTCTGGCTATTCAAAAAAACTTCCCAGAGAGAAAATAATTTCATGAGCAAAGGGCAGTAAATAAACTACATACAACTGGCATCGATGGAAAGCCTTTTGTATAAGTGCACTTACCAAGTCACAGAACTCAAAAACTAGGAGGTAAGGAATGGCTTCCACACATTGCCCAATACACTGGAGAACATTCGGATGCTGAAGAATGCTGGAATGAAAAAAATGCAGTTAAAGCCAGAAAGATCAAGTATACGTGATTTGCAATACAATACACTGAAATCCCTAACATAACTTTCAACACACAACATTGGGTGGGGGCGGCACAAACAGAATGAGCAAGTACCCAAAGACATAGATTCCGTTTTGCACCTTTGTATCTTCTTTGTACTACTGTAGTGTATCACTGAGCAGCTGATACTCAGACGATCTCAAAACCACAATAGCCAGCAGCACTGCCGCAAGAAAGGCACACCCATCCACCCTTACACCAAAAATAGGCATATGCAACTGGCTTGTGAACTACAGCAAGGAACCAATCTCGCTAAAAACTAAACCTTTTTTTTTTAGCCAGGTTAATTCCCAGCCAGATCAGTTACTACTTCATAATTGCTTAAAAAACACTTGTGTCAATGCAGCAGAAGGAATGAGGTCTTTTTCTTCTGACAACTGCCAACAACTTAAGCCTAAATGCAAATATAACTAAGACATTAAAAAGCATTAAGAATAGAAAGCTCTCTGTGACCATTCACCTGTAGCATATTCAGGCAAGGTAAACCACACTGTGAGATATTTCTAGTGAACTCCAACAGGCCTCTGTTTTCCAGTCATCCACAAAAGCCATTAACTTGTGGCAGTTAGCTCTTCAGAGAATTCTCGCTATCAAGAGAAATTACAATCCCTCTCATACACAAAATTCCTTTCTAGTATACAAAAATTCAGCCTCTAGGAATGAGTATCCTCCAAACATAATACAACAAAAAGAACACCAAACAATCCTCTTTATTGCACTTCCAGTCATATCAATGCTTTCTCAATTGTAGGCTTCTCCTGGATTGTAATTCAGGCAGGGGTTTTGGTGCACAAGCCTCCTGGCAAACTGCCTGAGCCAAAGTAGTTTTTATCACTTAATTTTTTCAAAAAGGGAACTGTGAAGAAAATAATGTGTATCTGACAACAGACAAAGCCTTGCCAGTTCCCCTGCTTCTAACAGCAAAGCCAAGTACAGATGTTAAATCTCAGTTCCCAGAGGCAAGTAACTGGGCATAAGGCTAGTTCGCAGCATTGGGAGTTTGCTCCACACAGCTGTAGAAGAAAATCTGATAAACTAAACCAAGTGTGGTTTTCAGTCATGAGCAATAACTACCAAACACATTTAAGCAAAGACCTTATTTTTATTTCTAAGCAAACTCAACTTTTGCTCACTTTGGATAGACTATTTTCCACCTTTTAAAGACAAGCATTTCTGTTATCAGGGAGGGCAGCAGAGACAGTATCACTGAAAAGAAACATCCCTAAGCCATATGCAGTAGTATGAAGTGTTTAAGTTAACCAAGTTGTGAATCATTACTTACTAGTATGGTTCTCCATTTCTTATAAACTGTTCTTGCTCTTTGGGACCTGCACTTGCCTTCAACTCCTTCACTATTACCCTTGCTACACTAGTGCCTGTGTAGATTTCTCCAAGTAGAACCTGAAAAAAACCAACATAACCATTGTGTCTTTAACCAAAAGGCAAAAAAAAATGGAGTTCCCCTGCAAGAAAAACAAGAGCTAAAAACTCACTGCAAGAAAGATCTTTTGTTTTCAATACCTGCAGAGCTTTGCCAATTAACAACCATATTTAATAAATCTTAACAACTGATCTACACAAACCTCCAGAAAACATGTTTTCTAGTGAAGACCACTTATTTACTTAGGACTTTTTTTTCCTTGAAAGAATTGGTAATAACAGGAATTTATAACAATTAACAGGAATTAATAACAAATTAACTCAAAGCACTGATCAGTGCTGTGATTAAAGCTAAAAAGTTCATGCAAGGAAATATCCAGTTTCAGTTTTTCTTATGTTATTACCTTTTTTTTTTCTTCAGAGTACCATTATAAAGGAAATACAGTCACCTTACCCATTAGGAATGAGACTCAAACTGCAGTACAATATTAAAAGAGAACTTCTCACCTTTCCAAACCAGCCATTTCCAATTTCCTGGATGTAGTTTAGACTCTGACGTGCAACTTGAGGCTTTGATCCATCTGTCACGCACAATGAAACAAATGCAACATGTATCAAACCACTCAGATGGCCAAAGTTACCAACTGTTGAGGAAACAGTGCAAGCTCCTACAATATTTATTCCCAATTACAGGACTACATTCAGACCAAACAACAAAACCTAGTTAGACATACATGAAGCATGAAGGTAATGTGACTACAGCATTCGAGTGAAACTTCTATCAACTGCAGCTTCTAAACCATACTAGAGTATACCCCCTACAAAAACACAGTGATTCTCCTTGCAAAAAGTAAACTTCTAGTTTTTTAACATATTCAGTAAGAAAGCAAAAAAGGCTGAGTTCTAATTCCAATACAAAAGGATGTCATACCCTGTAGTTAGATAAGGCAAATAAGCTAAAGTTTCCTATGCAAATAAAAGCACAAAAACCAAGACAACACTCACTGCTTGTACATCTTAACATTTATAGTTATATAGAGAGTTACCATTTTAAGAAAAGGGGTTTGACTGCTTTATTTTTCAGCCCAACTGCCCTACTTACAGCTACCATCTGGAAGGAGGACATTTTCCGACTAAAAATATTTCACATAAAGAGCCCAGAGAGGGAAAGGACAGAAAACAAGACCCAGATCTTGACAGAGGATGGACAGTAACACCAGCAGACTCTATGTAATAGGGGAGATTCAGCATTGTTTATTCCTCTGCTGCCTACTTGGTTAGGAACATTAATAAACAGATGAACACAACAACTTTTTATCACTACTACTTGTCTAACTGCCCACATTTTTATGTCCACAAACTACATTTACACCAGTATCATTTCGCTGGAACAGCTATAGCTGTATAATATATAAGGAGCATTGTCAACGTGCTCCCAAGCACGGAGTAGGCTTAGGAGCTGTATCAGTACAGCTATATTTTTACCAGAGTACCTCACTCAAGTACACTGCCTTATTTCTGGCAAAATAACTTTGATGATAGAAAGTACAGCTTTAACAACTATGGCAATGTAGAAGAGCTGACATTAATTTCTTCACAGAGAATTTTCCCCTCACTCATGAAAACACTGAGGAGTAAAGGTTCTTTTTGTATTAAAGGCACACTGGCAGTTTCCTGGAATCTGTAGGTACAGAAATTTTAGTAGAGGCTTCCCTGAACATCTTATAATTAAGCAACACAAGCAATGTATGTAAAAATGTGAAGTAGTATAACATGAGAATGGCTACTTTATGCTAAATTATATTTGTAATAGTTAAGATACAGGTTTTGTAAGAAAAAACAAGCATTTAAAAAAAAAATACATTCCAAGAAACCTTCCACATAGGGAAAAGAAATCTAGTGTTCTGTCATAACAACAGCACATTTACAGCATGCAAAGTCTACAGTGGCATTAAGAAAGCAATGCAGCTGAAACCGTAGCGCTGCAGTAAAGTAGGAGATTCACTCTTGCTTCCACTTGAGGCTAATTACTAAAATCCAATGACAACTTAGCCATGAAGAAAACCACTGAAGAGCAGAAGTCACCAACATCCTAGACTACTTCAAACCCTTTAAGTATACAGAGGCATATTGAAAGTACTCCAGAGAGGTTTATTTAAGCTAGTTTCATTCTCTTAAACTAACTTACATGGCAGCCTGCTGTAAGTTAAGATTTTTGAAGCAATACTTCACATTTTATCCTGTACCCTACAAAATATAACTTTATCTATATGTATGCAACAATTTGTTACAGTAAAGTCAAACAATCATCCACTCTCCATTTTTGACACTGAAATTGCCAACTTTTGCTTTTTTCATTTAAAAACAGTGTTTTACCTGAACGAGACGGAAACTGGGAGGGAGTTGGTAAAGCAATATTGGGAACTGAAAGAGTAAACACTTCTGCTGGAGACTGAACAGATGGAGTATCTTCTGCTGGAGGTGTAAAATCTATTTCATCATCAAAGTTATCTTCAAATTCCTGAAAAAAGAAATCTCAGTAAACAAGCTGATCTTTGTCTTAAAATTAGTACTAATACATTTCTTTCAGTTTGAATGAGCACTGTGAAGGAGGCTTAGCTATTTTCCAAGGACAGTAACAAATGTTGTTTTATAATCCTTAGTTTCAACTCATTACTGATTAGAAGAGGTTAAAGTATCAAATACTGCTTTCAATAAAAATAGGTGGCTTGTTGTTTTGTTCAGGTTTGTTGGGGGGAGAGGGTTTGGTTGGTTGGTGCATTTGGGGTTGTTTTTTGAGTTTTGTTTTGGGTTTTGTTTGTTTTTCACTTCACATACTATCACTGGCTTTGAAGGAATTAACATCCACTGCCCAGGCCAAATCTTCTCCATTTAGAAATGAGAGCAAAACTCAATTTTAGGAACACCAACAACCGATGTTCCAAAAGTAACTGCTTCTCTGATGATAATAATTTCTCAAGGATTTTGCTACTGTGGATATGTATCTTAGCTATTCTTATCCAAAAGGAGTGTCTTAAACCCTGTCAGCAGACTAAGACAAAAGAATACGCAGAACAACAAAAAGGTTCTTCACAGCAAAACTGTCACAAGGGTATACTTTCATTGCTGATCCTGAGGGCTTGTAATGACTTTGAACAGACATTAAAGTTCCTTACTGCAGCATGGTCCAAGTACTGAAAATAAATGGTTGCAGCAAGACTCTGCAGCATGTAGAAATACAGTTGCTGGCTATTTCAGAAGAGAGAAAGTAGAGAGACACTGAAGTGTCACTAACTGCAGTGCATTATCACAAATCATCAAGGAAGTATTCTAGATATCAGAATGCCACTTGTATATACATTTGTAACTTCAGATGCTTACCTTGAAATCGATCTCAGGGTCTTTACAGCAGGAAGCACAGTTTGCAAGCAATATTACCAGTACTACTAGAGCACATATAGACAGAATCACAAAAGATGAGGAAACTTCAGCTGTAGCTCCTTCTCCTAGAAATAAGCATGTATGTAGTGTTAAATAAATATGTTTAGCATTTTAAGAAGTTCCTTCAAAGCATATTGTCCATCCACAATTATTTAAAAGACAGAGTTTGAACATTTAACTCTGTGGATATTATCAAAATAAGAGGAAACAGAACAGAAAGGACAGACTGGCAAAATACATCTATGTTCTACCACCTGCCTGCACCATTCTGAACTCACTTGATTCAAGCTAAGAGGCAACTGCCAATATGACATACCAGAGTAGGTTATGAGCAGGGATAGTCCCAAGCCTCAGGATTCCGTTTAACTCAACAAATTTATATAGATATCTAAACAAAAATACTAGAAATCTGGCTTTTTTGAAGACATTTCCTATGAACTAACACATCTGTCCTGAGAGAAAAGGCAGCTAGAAGAAATCCTCACTTAAACTGTGTACAACTTGAAAATATGTTACTATAAAGCAATACTGTCTCTTCCAATAAATGCATTCATGACAGTCTGCCAAATATACAAGTTGCTTTCACAGATGCAATGGATCTAATCAGCTCCAGCCCAATTTCTACTTCTTGTGATTCATTAGGTGATCTGTCTCCATTTCAGCAATTTTAGACATGATCCCTAACCATACTGCAAACACACTTCCAAATAACTAAATATATAAACAATTTACAACACATTTTCTGTGATTAAGCCAGGTTATTATTATTCACAGAGGATCAAAATCAAGTGGCATTTTATAAAAAACTTAAGTCTTTGCTAAGGGAATTGAACCTATTTTCATCCCTATTTTGATCTTAAGTAGAGAATAAATATATGTAGTTCCCTGGGAGACCACAGCACACATCTTGGGGGTTTGTTTTTAATGATACTGCCACAGGGACTGGAAGAGTAGTTGGACCATATCTGACTAAAATATATTTAGATATGACATTAGTATTAAAGTTTAACACTGCCAGGTGACTTGGAACAACTGGATTTTATGGGAACATCTGAGTATCAATGGGAATCTTTGGCAGCAAACTACAGTGTAAATGAAGCCTTAGAAATAAAGAAAATGAGAAGTTGATCACTAGTTAAGGGACATACAAACTTGTCCATCTAACTCTTAAACCTTCAAAAAACTATAAAAATTAAGAGATTTCCAGAAAAAACTTTTCATCGTGTTCCACAGAACAATTACAGAACATTTAATTACATGTAAAGAGTAAATTGCCATAATCAAAATACTGCTTTGAAGAGTGTTAACATACTTCTGGAAGATCGCACATTTTCTCTGCAACTAGGAATATTATCCATACAACTATAAAAGTTAGCCAAAAAAGAAAGATTTTCAAACAACTGATGCTGTTTCTAGTTTCCACAATAGCTCTGGCATTCCAGCCTCATTAGAGAACAGGAACACTGTCTGCAGACACTATCTATGTATTGTTCAAACACAGATCACCCGCAATATGAGGCCACTTGCCTCCTTTTAGTCAAAATTATGGTAAGAAGAAAAAAGGTCCCTGAAGACGGGTCTCAACAGAACAATTTATGTTCATTTAACTCAAGTCTTCTACATAAAACCCATGTGTTTTCCCATTTCTAAGCATCAACAAGAAAAAGGGGAAAGGTAACAGCTGATTCATGATTACTTCCTTCAGATGTTCAGTAGCAAAGTAGACTGAAGATTACCCAAACCACAAATAGAAGCATTTGGTGAAGTCATTAGCTAAATTACTGTAACAAACACACAGGTAACATGGCTTTAGATAAAATTTAAGAGATTCCCTTTGAAATTCTAAACCAAGTCACAGAAGGTAGCTTTACTACAAAAAAAGTAAACATATTTATGTTACCAGGTATCACTGATTAGAAGTATTATTTTAAAGACATTTCTCTAAAACCATTCCACCTAATTTCTAAATAACTTCCTCACCCTCACCACCAATCCCACTGAAATGAGAAGTCAACTCACCATAGACTATTTACTGAACAGACACAGATTTTCCTCCACTAACACCACCTGGGAACACATCACCACAGTTACAATATATATTCCTCCTAGTAGAAGATCAAGAATTCTGAATCCTCCAGAATGCTTCATCCAGTGTACCACATGCCTCTGGGACAGGTAGAAAGGCAAAAGTAAACCCCTATATGAACTCTGACACCAAGGGCACATTTTCTTATTCAGAGAACACATTACTAGTATGTCTTAAGACACTGCTATTCAAAGACTAACTTCAGAGCAGATCCTTAAGAGGGAATTATAAAGCATCTCAGCTGTCATGTGTATACAACACTAAAAAAGCTATCAAACTTTTATTTTGGGTTTATGGTACACTATAACATCTCCTTTTGGAAGCCCACATGGCTAACATGCATTTTACAGTGTCTTCTGTTCACCACAGGAGATGAGCATTATCACTTCTCATTAGCATCCTCCCCTGCTCCAAATACCATATCTTCTTCCAGATGGTCTTTTTGATCAGCCTCTACTGAAACTCGGGAGCAATTATTCAAATCTGCTCTACCACTTTCAATTTTACTGCTTCTTTTACAGACCTCACAAAGGGCTTATGCACGCCAAAGCACATCTATTGTAATTGTATTAGCTGGACCAGTACAATATGCTATCTCTACCTACAGACTTCTCACCCATACCCTTAGACTATCACAGCTACAGCAGCATGATCATGATGCGTGTTCACATGAACATTATCATAGTTACTCCAACTCGGGATACCACTTTTGACCTCCCTGAAGTTACAAGTTATCACAGCAAATCCAGCTAGGAGGATTCAGGCTCCTGGTGGTCCTATACCTGTTTTTTGGTTAATTTAACTCAAAATTAAACATAATGAACACTAACAATCATAAGCTGTATTCACTGTACATGTTAGATACACTGCACATGTATTGAGTTACTTCATATGAAAGAGATAACATCTTTCGGTTGGAATTCCTGCTGTAAAGAAAACCTGCATATTTATCAAGCCTAAAATCTAAGTGTTTTAGGCAAACTGGTGTTTGAAAAATCCCTATATTTAACCATCTCCTTTAGGTGTCCTGGAATGAATACAGAAACAAAAAAAATACTGCTGCTCTTCACTATGTTACTTCCTAACCTCATGGACCTTTTATAATTCCCAAGAAAAGAAACTGTGTGAACTAACAGCAATTAATTGGAGAAAGTAATGAAGTAAAAACAGGGGGTGGGAATAAAGATCCCCTTTGAAAAGGCAACTAACCATTTACAGTTCATTAAGAAGATGGAAGTCTTCTGAACTTCCAGAAGCACAAGGCAAATTTCACATACAAAGTTATAAAAAGATGCTTTAATACAAGAAAAACACCAATTATCATGGGCAAGTTCCTGCAACACTTACAGAAGAGCATTTCAGATGACTCACACAAGAGCTACTTAATAAGAATTACAGAATCCAGCTCCACTTGGATAAACTTTCCAGTCTCTCACATAGTCATTAATAACTGATATTATTTTAATTTGCACTTTATTTAAAGAAAAATGCAAAGTATAAAATGATGGCAATCTCTAACTGGGCTAAGATTTATTATAAGTGAAGTTATTTCAATAGCTTGAATAAATATTCAGTGATGGAAGTCCCTGATTAAGTATTGGAACTGGTGTTTGACAAAGTGCTGAAAAATCTGCCGCAGTACAACAACCTCTTTTGCATTTTTCAACTATTTCTATCCGATGATTAATTCACTGGAGCTTAGTAAAATGACTTGGAACTGAAAAAGTAGAATATGGTTAATACCCCCTTCTGTTTGTAAATTGTCAAAGTATGAAGGAACAATAGCTATTTATTGTAAGATTCTGACCAAAGAAGCAATCAGAAATAAATCCATTCAGTTAAATACAGAGGACCATTTTATATAGTCAGTACAGAAACATTTTCTTTAATTAATAGAACTGTTAAAACACATTGTAAATTTAATTCATTTTAATCTAAACCTAGATAAAAGCCAATAAATACCACTCACAATTTCATAATGAACGCAGAAGAATCTTAACATAATAGATTATAAAAGAGGAGAACTTAATAAATTTACCCAACATATCATCTCAGTTTAAAAACCTACCATATTTAATGTAACCCTACACAGTAACAACCTACTACATCTTAATATCTATCCAGAACTCGGAATCTGTTCTTTAGGAAAAGAACTGCGTAACAGATCCAAGAAAATACTAAATATAAAATGCCAACAAAATAAGGTTTCCTATAGTTAAAATCAGTCTAGACTACTTGGGTCTGGTATATCCAGAACTACTGAAGCAGGAGGAAGAGGCCTGGATTATATCGCTACTATATTAAACCAAAGCAGGAGATGCAGTGTGTCTGTGTTACTATATGTGTTACTGCAAGGTTAACACAACAGAATGCTTTACAAAGATCTGTGCTAGTAAATGTTCCATCTCAAAATGGCATCTAGATAGTCCTAATTATCAACACAGAAAATAAGGTCTATTTTCAAAGCCTCACAGTATTACATATTGATTCTATGCTGTTATTTACCCACTTTTTAAGTAGTACATGGCATCACAAAAAATTCAAAGCCCTGGCTGAGGTAGGTATTTAATTAACAGCTATTGAAGCAGATTCTTCAGCATCTGAACACGGCCGTTTCATAAGCAAGTTTTACACTAAAGTCTACATTTCAGCACAGCACATCTGAAGTCAAACCCTGTACACAGGCAAGTACATGAACATGCTCACTGAAAATGATGATAAATTATGCTGGCATTCTCAGGATCAAGTATAGGCATGAGAACACACACTTCAGTATGTATTAGAGTGTTTTAAGGGGTGGAAAAATGTTGTTTTCATACAAAGCATATTTCAAAGCAACTTATATAGGTCAGGACTCTCTATATCTTCCTAAGTTTCCTTCAGGTCTTTCTTCATAAGACAGTTCAACTACCAAATGCAGTAACTAAGCAAACAAAAGTTTGTTTCTCACTAGAACTGGTTTCCTTCTCTATCTATTTCCCAGTCTGCCCATAGTACTCTCAAATACCCACATCATCCACCTGTAGCATCCTTTGCTACCATTAGTTAGGAGCAACAGACATGCCAGCTAGCCAAATGTTCATCCCTGTTCACTTGCCAACCAACAGCCACCACTCAGCACAATAGAGGCCTGCTGTCTGTAGGAGGGATGACAGGCTTCCTTTCCTTCTACCAGACCATGATGCTTTAACTCTGACTCTCTCAAATTTGGTTCAGTATGATTAATCATTCTTAAGGTCTCAGCCTTCAAGAAACAGGGCTAAAAACCTCATGATACCACACAGTTCTAAGCTTGGGGAAAAAAAGAAAAGTGTACGTGACAGACATTACTGAGTACACTAATGAAAGACATCCACTACTGTGATAAAGGCAGTGCCAGGCCCAGATAAATTAAGCATTATCAGGGCACAGTGAACTGCAAGGGAGCATCTGATTTTAAGCTTTCAGCACAGTAGTTGCTATGCGACAACAGTCCCACTGCATAAGCAAGAGCTTCTTTTCTTTCAAGAGCAGCTATTTAAATGGCAGTTCTGCACTAATAGCTATAACTATTTCCAGCACAAATCTAACATGACAGCAGTCATTTAAACTGTCTCTTGGACAGCCTGAAATTACATGATCATGAACTGAGATGCTACTTTCTGACACTAAGTCAGAACAGCGCAGCCTTTAAAATACCAGTGAATGACCAAATCTAACTTTGCTCCATAGCTACTTTCATGGCATGTTTCGTAAACTCGATCAATTTAGCATTTAAAGGATATTAATGTAACCAGGTTAAAAAGGGTAATATCACCCTAATTTACAGTGGTTTTAATAAACAAGACTTCTAAAAGGTATCCTGACTTTCCTAAATAATGCTGTCATTCTCCTTATGCTAGCAACTGCTGAGTGTTCTCAACTCCTACCCAGTTCTTCACAAGTCAGGTTCAGATCATCACCTCTTCCTCACAAAGGGCTTCTCCTGCATTTATTTACTCCCTGAAATCTTCAGAGGTTCGCTATTAACACGCACAAAAACAGTACAGATACAACAAGGCCTATAAATTCTAAATGCCTACAAGTAACAGGTGGAATACTAAAACAAACACCTATCCAAAACAATTTTAGATACATCTAAATGTGTTATGTCCAATTTGTATGAGAAGGTGAAGCACTACATGCATTGCAGCTCCTGTATTTAAAAAACAAAACAAAAATCAAATCGCATTCCATTAGATACTGCATTCCTGTAATCTCAATTTTTTCCTGCATTTGTTCCTACATTTAACAACTGAGCCAAAACCCCAGCATTTTTGAGACTAAGTTTCAGCAGAAATGTGTGCAGTACCATCATTTAGTTGTGCAATGCTTTATTACAGTAGGCTTTAAAATACTGTATTGGAACCACATCCAAATCACCATCAACTTTCAACTAAGATAGGACACAAGCAATCAAAAACTCAACACAAGTTTTGAGGGAGTGTTATTTGCACTTCAGAGATTCCTCTGGGAGGAAAAAAGAGCGGAACAGAGACTTTTAGGATGAGAGGCACTCCAAATTCTAATCATCCCTTTGATTTGAATGACCATTACCAGCACAACAGGAAGAAACACTCCCAAGATCTCAGATGACTTCCTTTGACTTTGTGTCCTCAGTGCAATGCCAGCACCTTAATGAAATCTAAAACTGTTTCCATACATACAAAGTAGTTCAAGCAAAGACTGGCAATGTTCTTACATTGGGCAAATCTCTAAGAACAGACATACATAATACTCCTTAACAAGCTTCAACGAAGTTCTCTGTTTATACCTTAACTTTTCAGGTTTCAGTTCTGTAGTATTTATTGCTGTCCAAAGAAAAATTAAATGTTTAAAAATTTGAAGCAACAAAAATAATCTGGAACTACTGAAAATTTTATTAAAGAGGGTTAGTCCAAAAGCCTGTCCTCTCATGACATTATTACTACCCTTACATTGGATAATGCAAAATTTACACAAATAGCAAAAGCAACCTTCAGTATGGACATTACAAATATATTGTTATGCAAAAGCACTTTATCACCTGACTTTGTTTCCCCTTCTTCCTTAAAAGTGTGGAAAATCTTAATTCCTACCTTTGGTTTCAAGAAAAAAAAAAAAAAGCAACCTCTTAAGTACTTAAAACTACAGCCACCCAAGCTACTTGTAGATAGAAACATTTCACACCCCAGAACTCTATTATTTAAGTCCATCATAGGGAGGTGGGTGGGATGGAAGGCCAGTACTTGTGCACAGGACAATTCTGAAAACCCACCAATTTTTCTTCCCTACAAGAGTTAATCCTCAGCAGTAAGGGAAACTAAGACAGCAAGTGACAATTTCCTACAGAGATTTTCCCCCATGAAACAATAAAAAAATCCCTCGACACATTCCTCCAACCCACCTCATGTTCTGGATATAGCTCTACAGTGACAATAGCCAGTTCCATAGTTACACGTTTTTTGTGGACATGGGATCCCAAAAATCATTCCTGTCCTATGCAATTTCCAAGAAGTAACCTTAGCTAATTCCTACCACAACTGGATGTGTAACTCTATGTCAACAATTTTTGGTAAATTATCTCAATCCACCCATTTGTCCTTAAAGAGTAAAGTCTGTTAAAGAAGCCTGTCCTGCAACCTAGCCAACACTTTTCCAAACTATTTTATCCCATGCTCCTCCTAATTACTTTAAAGGGTGCTTCAAATGAGCTTCGACAGCCACTTAAGTCCACTTTGTACATAAAGGTGGCACAGGTTACATATCCTGAGGCAAGAATATCTGGGGCAATGCTGGATTCTCACGTAGTACAGCACCCTCAGAACACCACAGCTCAAATCCTCACTTTTAATGAAAGCTTGTCCTGGCCTGAGCGTTGGCTGAATAGCAAGTAACTAGTAAAAGTGTGAGCTGGGGTTAGCTTCACATTTCTGTCCTTATTCTATTACACTACAAGTCTTCCCAGTAATGTCAAAGAATTACTCACACAACAGCATACTTCTCAATTTTAATAAGGACTAAATATAGGCTAGTACTTCAAGTGTTTATAGAGTGAGATCTGTTTGAAGTTTCAGTGTTAGAATCTGATGTTTGCACAAAGACATCTTAAGACAAGGTAAAAAATATACATGTTAAATAATTATGTACCCTAGGCCTTCATGGCAGTGTTTCTGGAAAATCTGGGTAGCATTATCATCTTGCAAAGGTACCATCTGATTGTTAAGACTTCGTGTGTGCACACATACATAGATACATATAAAAACTCCTACCGAGCATACTTTATACTATACTGCTAGATGTTGGTTTTGACAATTAATCCCTGCTCAAGTACAATATTTTTCATCTGCTATACCATTTCTCCAACAGTGGGGCACTGGAGTCGTAGATGTTTTTAAAACAGGGTAGACAGACCACAGTCATTTGAAGCAGCACAAAGAGATTACACACAACCTTCACATGACGAGATTTTCTAGAATCTTGATTTTACAGTAGATGCATTTCCAACTATGATGCACAACTAAGCTAAAAAATGTGGGAAAGAAAGAAAGAAAGCAGCAGCACTTTTCCAAAAGAGCTTATGCAGCTCTATTTCTCATCCCTACTCACAGCTGAAGGATCCCTAGGAAGCTGTCCTTCCATAGAATGAATGACTGATTCTGGAAAACTGGATCTGGTCTACAGACCAAGAGCTTAAAAGCCAGCACTCAGAAGTCTACTATTAAACTCTTGCACACCTCTTTCCCAACAAAGTGCCAGGGTGCAATGGTAGTCTCTAAAAATGTTGTTACTCAGGTCACTGCAGTGATGCTTCCTTACCACTAAGGAAGCTTCTGTAACTGTAGTAGTGTTGGACATGGTGTTACTTTGTACCAGCTTTTCATACTGAAAATCCCTCAGAAGACAATTCACTGACATAACTTGTTTCACACCATCACCTTGCCTAAGCTACATGTGGCACAACACCTTGCCACAGGCTGTGCTTCAACTACATATCTAGGCTGAAACAGCTATCCTGATACACTTTGTACATTTCTGATTATAAAAGCGTCTACAAAATATTTCTATCACTGATGTTGCTCAAGACCTTTTATCACAGCAGTATAACAAAAACAAGGAGCTTATACAGCAAGCACTTTTTTATTGCTCTGAATATACAGTTTATTCAGGGCAATAAATGCACTGAAGCTATTGCAAATTGTATCCAGACCTATATCAGGTTCCAGATAGATGCACACACCAAATAGAAAGGCAGACCCAAAATGAAATCTAAGCAAGACTCCAGTGCTCCATGTGCTGTCCTGCTGCTGCAGAACCAGTGTTAGGACCAAAACAGAGAACTATGATATCTGCAGCCTCCACATTACCGTGACCAAGGGTCCCTTTTTCCTATGCAGGTAAATGACATGTGGATGGTGACTGAAACCAGACTACAGCACATGTCAGAAAATCACTTCTGTTCAAATTTGCCTGACAGTTGTTCAGTAGCCCTCAAAAATTTAACTTGGTCTTCTGTGATTTTCAAACAGAATGCTGGATCTCACTATGTAACAACCCCTTTTTTTTCATACAGTGTCTGGGGCAAAACCAGCACTAACGAGCCATTTGAAGCCAGTGACCTATGCCTGACAGCATACCTTTGGCTGTCTTTGATCAGCGCTATCCTACCATGTTGCAATGATATCTGAGGAATTATTAAATACACCCAAGCATTCAAGATGTGAGAAATAACCTCAGGAAGTGACCTCCTCCTATAAGGACTGCTTTAGTTGTAGCAAAGTCCAAACACTTTACTGCCAATGGCAGAGAAAGTAGATCAAATCTGTGAACAAAGCCTTGCCTGGAACATCCCTGCAGGCCAAGGAGTCAGGGTTGGCTTCTTACCTCAGTCACAAACTCTCAGATAGAAACAAAAGATAAAAGACAACTTAGCAGCTCAAGCCCTACAATTATTAGGCATCTGGGACAGAAGCTAGAAAAAGAAATACAGTGAGAAGTAAACAAGTTTAGTGCTTGAAAGTGGGAGGAAAGACGGACCACTCCCAAGAAAAGTACATACCATAAATTAAAGTCCCCGTTTTACAAGCAAGATTTTTCTTAATTTCAAGTGATCCGAGTCACTAACTTGCATATCCTTAGAAAATCGCTTTCCTTAGTTTGTGCAAGTGTCACAGACATTTTGCACTTTACCAAACCACAGGCCACAACCATAATTAGGCCCCAATCTGACATAATTCCAAGGGAAACATCAAGCCAAAGCAACCCAAAAGCAACAATTTTCCCGAGTGTGTATATATATATATATATATATATATGCTGCAGAACTCATCTTAACATGTAAGTGACTTAATTTCAAAGTTTTAACTTGTCACCTATGGCCAGCTGATTTCACTAGATACAAGTGCATGAACATGTATATACTCCAGATGGATGTCTCTGGATGCTACACACCAATCTCTAAGCATCTTTTCCAGGGTTGCACATGACTAAGCTCATCAGCAAGGACTCACTGCCATGACATTCAGCCCCAAGACTGAGGTTCTCTGCACAAACCAGGGAAGCACCAGCCCAGGTGCCTCAATTCAACTGAACAGCCTACATAATTCATCACAAACGTGAAATTAAACACACCTACCAAAAATGCTGCCACCTATTCAAGTTTTACAAGAAAATAAGATCATTTTTGATTCCCTGTTACTTTGTATTTGCACAGACTTCATAGAGCACAGAGATGATATAAATACTTTGTCTGACATTATATACATACCCTTGATTCAGATTCTTAGCTTTCTTGAAGAAGCAGATGAATTAAGGTCAAGTATGGAAATCCAAATCAGAAGAACAGAAAGACAGACTGAATGTAAATGTAAAGCTTTAGCACAGTAAAGTAGACCTGTCAGATTATAATGCACTAAGTTTGGCTACTAAATACTGCTATTAAAGAGTAGCTGCCAAATGCCCTTACTTCGACCACACTGTACTAGAAATGGAAGTAATCTTGGTCTGATACATTCAGGTGAAATCACCAACGCTCTACAGGCTCAAAACAACCACAGACCTTCATTATATGAACTCTTTTACAGCACACCTGTCCCCAGCCCTCACCTCCAGTATAAAGTGAAACCTTTAAATTTAGCACTATCACAGTCCATATCAGTATCTTCCTTTTCCACTTACAGAATAAATTAAATCCAAGCTGGCCAAAGTACTTTTAGCTAGTAGCATCTTCAGCATCTTGATTATCCCATTTCCTATAATAATTGCCATGAACCCTACCAGGGGAACAGTTACAGCCCAATTTCCCTTACCTCCTTTCCTTAGTGTTGAAAAGAAAAAAAAATTAAATGAGTTTAGAAATATAACCTCAAAACCAGAAGATTACTATAGACCACATCATCAATGCACAGCTTCATATGCAAACACTGCAAAGCCATATTTAAAAGAGCAGCATCATTCTTCTTGATCAAGGCCCTGGGAACTCGACAGTTCCCCAGCCATAGTGGGGCACACCTCCACAGCAAGTTGACAAAACGGGGCATTTTTGAACAATTAATCCAATCTAGTCTTGCTAGAACCTGTCCATTACCACTCCCTGCTTTCCAGCTTCCTCCCCAAAAGAAAGGATAATTTATTATGGGTATATTCCACGAACTATTCTGCAAAGTTCGCTACAACTACGGACACCTTCCTCTTTTTCTGTCGATTCCCACTTTTCCTGTGACAAGCTCAGGGCAACATACATCAAAATGTGGTTGTCAAACAAACTTTTTGACAAAAAAAAGGATTGTTAAAGCAGCAACCTTTTTTGCTAGTTAAAGAACTGTGCAATTTGAAATAATTCTGAAACCAGTTACTAATTATTTCATGAAAAGTTCATTAAATTCTTCACAAGTTCACAACTTGTATGTATCAGAATGAGTATTATGGTGAACTATAACGACTGCCACAGCCCAGAATGAAGATCATCAGTGATAGCTAGTCCCAGGACAGGAAATAAAGCAACCTGTCTTGGGATATATGAGAGAGAAATTCACAATATGGCTGAAGTTGTTTTTAAACACAACTCTGGATTCCTAACCCAACAAAACAAAGTCACAGGTTTGTCTTCTTAGATTATAAAACCTATGTAGTGTGAGCAAGAAGGTTCAAGACAAAACAGTCTCACTGCCATCCACTGGTAAGCTATTCAAAAGGGAAAGAAAAACAAAGTCCTTGTAGCTTTCTAACTGGTTCCTGCTGTTGTGACAATACAGGACATGTTGCAGGACCAAGAATCTTGCACACAACCCCATCTGCACACATTATTTCATTCAGTAGGAAGTCTTCCCAGCAAAAGTAATGCCAGTGAAACTGGGAAAGATTCCTCTTGAGGTCTTGAAGGTTTAAATACTAAATATCTGTCAATAAAATACTCCAAGGACATTGCTTCTTACCATATTGGCAAAGATACAGTGGAAAGCAGCAGTTTCATTTCCTGGAGTTAATTGGGTTTCTTTGGGTTATTTCAGGTAAGATCCCATGTATACATGCTTTGGCCTAAATTACAATCAAAACCAACATATAAAATTATGCTGTCTCATTAATGTCATATGAGCCCAATATCAGAACATGATAAATACTTCTCTTAGCAGCAGTACACTGAGCATCCTGGATTCAGCCTTTAAAACAATCATTTAACCTCCCCTAACACTTTAACATTATCTCCTGCATTTTGTCCAATCAGTTTTTCCATCTGAGAATGAAGCTTTTTACCAGAAGTCATGGAAGTTGTTTTAATCTCCCAGCTTTGTAAGGCACACAGCATAGTCCTGAGAGCAAACACTTGACGACAACCACCCTTAAACCTTTACACAGAAAAACTAACTGCATTTCAGAGAAATACAAACATCAAAAAGGCAGAAAAGACCTCCACAAAGAACTGACTCTGCTGCCTTATCTTATGGCTTGAGAACAAGTTAATATTATTTGGATAAACTTCTAGTATTTCATAAATGAACAAACTATCTTCTAGTCTCAAAGGAAACAGACTTGATTGACAGGTTTCTCTTTCTTCAGAAAGTACTTCCTACAAAAGTAAGAAAGACCTCAAAGAAGGCTGATGGAGGGAGTAACTTATGAACAAATCAGAAATGTTCTTGGGAGTAAAAAGAAAAAAGAACTGAGAAAGAGGCACAGGTCCAAAAACAAAGGAAGTATGGGTTCCACTCCCAGTTTTGATACTTTCTGTGGAGCAGCAGCCAAATTACCTAATCTCTGTGCTTCAGATCTCTCCCTACCCTCTGCTCCTCCTCCTCCTTTGTGACCATATTGTCTATTTCAGCTGTTCAACTCTTCATGGCTAGAAATGGATCTAAGAACACATTTAAAACACACCCAACAAAACTGAGTCTCAATACCACATTATGTGAAATACCAAAAAATAAAAACACCTCAGAGATGGTTGTTCCCTACCAGTACTACTAAACCTCCGACCAGTAATGCATATGACTGACAGGATGTCTTTTTATTTTGTGCTTTTAAGACAAACAGGAAAATAAGCAAGAAAATCGAAGGAAGTTAGGGTTACCTACATAAGGGACAAATAAATGTAAACCACATTACTATTTAGAGAGACTGGGCCGGGGGGAAATCCGACTAATCTAAAATTAGGAAAGGAGGGAAGCGCCGTCTGCCCTTAAGAGCCTCCACCCAGGAACGGGAATCCCGGTGATTCACAGGGAAAAATAGGAAAAAAAAAAATCACGCCGAAGGTCTGTACAGGCTAGAACGGTAGGCACTACAGAAGGAACGTATGTGGGTAAACACACAGAGGACAAGAACCTAGTTCAACCTAAAGAGACCGAGATATCTACAGCGGGATACCGCCCAATGCCACAAGCACCGGCCGTGACCTGCAGGCCGGCAGCCGCAGCCCGCTGCGCCGGGATCCCATCCACCCGCCGTGCCCTTCCCGAAGCCTCGGCGCGGGGTGAGAGCGGCGCGGGGCCCTGCCCGCAGCCCAGGGAAAGGACGGGGCTCTGGAAGCCCACAGTGCCCCCGCAGAGTCCCCGCTCCGCCGCCGAGCCCCCAGAGCCTGCCCCAGACAGAGGCACCCCGCGCCGAGGTCCCTGCCCTCCCCTCGCAGGCCCCACCGCGGAGCCCCCGCCCAACCCCGCTTCCCCCACCGCCTCCCGCGCCTCACCTGCACCTGCTCGCGGAAGCGGAGCCGCCCCGCCGCTCCCTAAGAGAAGCGACAGCAGAAAGACGAGCCCGAGCGAGCGCCGGGGTCCGAGGGGCAGCGGGCAGCACCCCCGCCGCCCGGCACCCTCGCCGAGACCACCGCGCTGCTGCATGCCCTCCGCTCCCGCCCGGAGGCGCGGCACCAGATGAGGGGCTCGAGCGTCTCAGCGTCTCTGGCGAGCCCCCGCGGCAGCCGCTGCCCCCCGCCTCCGCGGTGCGGCCTCCCACGGCATCGGACCCTCCGCCCGCTCCCCTCACAGAACACCACCAGCCTCTGCGGACGCCACCGCCGCCGCCATCTTCCGGGCTACCTGATCGGGAGGGGGCGGGACGCGCTGCTGATTGATAGCCCAATGCGCCAATTGACGCCCGCCTGACGCTCAGGAGGCGGCATCACTGACTGGGACGGGGCTAATCCGTGACTGACAGACAGGTCAGCCAGTCGCTGCGCACAGGGCAGGCGAGGGCTGCGGCGCGAGAACGGCGGGGCGCGTTTGCTAACCAAGCCGCTCTCCGGGCGACGGCAGGAGGGCGAGGCTCCCCTCGGAGCGAAGGCGCGCTCCGCCAACCAGCTGGCGGCGCGGTGCCGAGGGCGGGAGGAGGCAGGGCTTGGCCCCTCCATGCGCAAGATAAACGGGGGTAGCGGAAACAGCGCCGCCTGGAGGAGCCCCGGCACGGCCAGGTCATGGGGGCCCTGCGGTAGACACATGCCCTTCTGAAGCCAGAGGCCGGGAGAGGAACCTCGAGAGAAGCAGTAGAAGGCAGAGCCTGGTTCCCTCAGAAACCCCGGAGCGGGGCAGGCACATGGACACGGCTCCGCCGTGCTGTCTCTCACACCAATTCAGCCGGTGTGCCTGCGTTATCCCTGCTCCTCTGCAAGAAGAGGGTGATGAACCTCAAGTTAGACATAGAGATGGTTATAAACCACGCTCTGCAGCCTGTGCGTTTCCAAGGCTGGAAATGACCTTATTAAATTAATGATACAAGCAGGATTCTGAAATAAAAAGTATTCTGGTTGAGGTTTGTAATTCTGCTGAATTTAGAGTACATGAAAATGAGGTGACAGTTTAAAGTAGCATAAATGGAAATATTAATCCTAAGGAAGCAGGGGGGTTATATAATGAGGAAACAGGAAAATACCTTACATTTAATGAAGTAGATTTCTATTTTCCAAATAATTTAGCAAAAAGGCTAATTATGTCACAATTATATAAGGATTTTGGAAGCACAGATTGTCCAAAGAACCGTACAATGAGTACACCCCTGGGACTTAATGAAAGGAAAGTTCTGTTTTCAAAGTACTACTTGCAACATGATGTCCTGGAAGACACAACATACACCTAAATCCCTCTTTGTCGTTAAAGAGTGTTTTCTAGGGTAGTTTTTCTCATACCATAGGGATGTACTTCAAACCAAACCACTTCCTCTTACCAAGTCTGTGTCTACCCCCAGATATCCTCTATCTATCTGGCTTGAAGACATTAATTGTATCACCAAACGACCCGTATTTTTTGAAGTGCTCTAATTAGGTTTTGATCCAAGAGAAATACTTCACTTGAATAATGACATGGAAGTCTTTTGTTGTTTTAGTAAACTATTATTAATGCATTATGCTGCTTATTATGAATTATGTTTTATAGGCAATATAAAACAATGTCCCAAAGTATTCCTTGTCAGACTGCCTGTAGATTTTATGGACTGGGAAGGACAAAATGTTGTCCCTTCCCTTTAAAATCAGTGCTATGATATATGTAACACAAGATTGTTTTTTTCATGTACAAACAGCCACCATCTCAATTCAAATAGCTCTGTACTGATGGAAAACTGATGCTGGCGACAAGCATGTAGCCAGGTCTTCATGTATACTATAAATATCCCGTGGAAACTTCCTGGTTAGTCCTTCATTCTTTTCACTCTGTCAAATCTCCCTTCACTGAGTACAGACGTCAGGTCTGGGGCCTCTGGATGTGGATATGTCTCCTCCCGGTTGACATTGTAGCCACAATTTTTAAGGATGGTTATTCAAACTACACTGTACCTAGGGTACCTGTCACCACAGTGTCTGGGGCTAAGGTACTCCTGAGATCTGTCACAGGCTTCATGCAAATTCCATATGTAAATAATTTGGAGGTTCACAGCAGCTGCAGACATAAAGTTTAAAACCGTAGCCTGTCAGCAGGTTTACAATACAAGGGTCTCCTCATTTTAACAGTGAAAACAACTCATTGCATTTTAAATGCAGTAGACTGCTTTATTTCCCAGCCCAACCTGGCATAATTGAATGTGAGGCCTTTGATGTAATTTGCTGATAAAACACCATGTTGTAATGTCATCTGGGAAGTTATGACAGCATATCATTAAAAGGACTTGTCTGAGCACTATTCTATAATGATGGCACACTTCAGGTTTAGCTGTGAATTAGTCACCGGTAGAAGCTAAATAACCAAACCATCCAATCCTTTGTTCTACATGTTAGTCATAGTTGCTCCCTATCTTCAAACACACCTTGAACATGACAAAAAAAATGACAAAGACACAAAGCCTAATCTGCCATCTGCCATCATCAGCAATGTTACAATTCACTCATTTATGATTTCTGCAGTTAAACATTTGTAGTAACTCTATCAGACTAATGGGATGAGCAACCTAATAACAAGTAATCCAAAAGGTACTTAAAGGAAAATATATTTACTTAAACAAAATCCTCCCTGTACACAAAATGGGATATATTACCACATATCACAGCCTTGTGTTTCTTGATTATGCGCTGTTATCATTGCCAAATTACTCAAGCTGCTGTTCTGTGTGGGAAGTGTTAAACCTTTTTTTAGAGACAGATAATTGGATCAACTAAAGGATGTTGATGGCTTTATTTTCAGTTGGTTTTCTTCAATATTTTTGATAACATTATCGGTGTGGAAGGAATATTGTCTAGCAGACTGAGCAAGTTGCCAGAGGGGTGTTAAAGGTCTTCAATGTAACTGTGACTAAAGCCCCAGAAGATTCAATTTGCTTACTACAAAACAGCGTTATCACTGAGCATCAGGAACAGAGCTGATGGCATAACCAAGGTCTTTGTTCCAGGTCACTCTTTTAAGCATAAAGATTAGTTTCCGTATAACAAGAACATTGAGAAACACTCCCTCTCCCCGAAAGAAAAACGTCTCATGCTTTCATATATAACCTTTTCTTTCCCTATCAGTGTTATCTTTTTAGATTTAACAAACTGATTTACTTCTCCACCTGATAGAGACAAAATAAATATCACTGATTTTAACTGCCACTTTCAGTCATAAGTGACCTAATAGTGGTTTTATATAACTGCAGGCATCTTTCTCAGTTCCAATACTACAGCATCCAAAATGATTTAATGTAGCTCCCAAGGAAAATTGGTTGAAGAAAACTGGGTTTAAAACAATATGTAAAGGAAATTCACTTATTTGAGTCAAATGTTTTCCCTTTAGTATTTATCTGTCAGCCTAAAAGGGGCTTAGAACCGAACTCTCTGATTTCTTCCAAATGCTTAAGCTTGGAAATGGAGAAGTGAATCTCTGGAAGATATGGCAGGGCATAATTTGAATCACTGCTAGAAAATTCTATTTGTATTAATTTTAAAATGTGCTAAATAAAGATCCAGCAGCTCTTGTTAATCCATTCCTTGTAAATGCATGAAGGAATTGCATTCTTTTCAGGAAATATTTCATATTTGGATTTGCATCTCCCACTAATGTTCTGGAAAATTTAGTTTAAATTCAATTTCTGTTGACTGAGGAATATCTACTGTATTGTGATGGGCCTGATCTGGAAGGTGACTATCTGCTTTGGCTTCAAACAGGTGTACTCTGAAGAGGTTTTAACATTAAGATATGAAGATGGATCATAATTGTAAATATATCTTATTCAATTAATTTAAATTTACTTTATTTACTTTATTAAATCAGATTTATTTGACTTTAGTCCCCTGAACCATCCTATGGAATCAATGGAGTTAATCAAAAGAATAAATTTTTGTGAAAGAGCACTTCAGCACTTCCTCAAAAAGGTGTAAGAAATGCCAACATGAGGATAAATTCCCTCTCAACAGGATTGCATCCTGGCTTACAAGAAATACAGTGATGAGTGGGCAAACTTCCTTCCTTACATATTATTCTCTGATGATGTTGCCAGCCAGTGCAGTTCATGCCCATTTTGAAACTGATTTTTGTGCCACTGGAAGCTGTCTAATGGTGGACTAGAAGATACATCTGTGGTGATAGATCTGTATCTTGAAGCTTCCTATAGAACCTTTCAGCAAAATTTTAAGAGAGAAATTATGTGCGTTTATGCTCTCCAAAGGTATCAGAGATTAAACTAATTCTCATTAACACAAAAGGAAATGCAAAATAATGACTTCTGCATAAATAAGCTGTTGTAAAACTTTCACAGCTACATTAGAAATTCCTTGCCAGCCTCTTCTATTTCTTTTTAGCAAACACTAAACTGTGTGCTCTATTAAATTTTGCTCCAGATGCAGAAAAGCAGTACTGAATATAGTGAGAAACCATTTAACCAAATTAATGTCTAATGCAGTACTGGTCTAAATACACATTCTATGTATGTCAAGGATAAAACAAAAGCAAATCAGAAAGAATACTCTCAAACAGAATGAGTAAGATGCAACAGATCAAACAAGGAGGTTGTAGTTCAGCCTTTCCTCACGCAGTACTTTCATTAAGACAATAGTTGTGGAAGCTGCTCAGCACCTCTCACAAACCTACCCTATCTGTGACTACTCAAATAAGCAAGTGTTACTGCTTAAGGTGTCATGTGTTCTTACACCATAGGTGTAATATGACAAGAACAGCACTCCTGCAAAGGAATAGTTCAGCAACATTTCAGCCTAAGTGCAAGGGTTTAGTAAAGCTACCTACAAGTTATAGAACCAGAGCTTCTTTGCAGTGACTGGTCTTGTAATTAGCCATGTTTAAATAAGTATCTTGATGGTGTAAACTCTGTTCACACAAGCTTGCAGAAGAACTGTTTCCTGACCTCTAGCTCAGCAGGAATCTCTTCATCCTTTCAATAAAGGAAGGCAAACATCAGAGTAGAAGATCAAATACGATTTGCATGTCTCTCTAAGAAGTAAATCTAATAGAATTTTGATAATTTTTTTATGTCACCACTTGAATGTGTAACCTGTTGAAAGAGAAAAATTATTTTGAGTCCTATAAAACTGTATTCTTGATCAACCTGTTAATGTAATACTTTCCATTAAGTAATTAAGAAAAACCCTCCTACAAGTACTAGTTCTCATTAACATTGAACAAGCTGAAGCTCAGAGATAAAAGAATAGGTTTTTTACGTATGTAGGCACTCCTCATTTTAAATATGTTTAATAACCCAATCCTAACTGTTCCAAAATTAAACTAGAAATTACCTTAGACCACTTGCATTCCCCTTCAACAGTCTCTCATTGGCTTCCACACTTAGTTTCTGTGAAAGCATAAGCAAAACCTTCAGGCTAAGGACCACTCTGTGTAGGGCGGTGGAAGTTCATCCCAATTTGGAAATAATTTGAAACACTTACAAAAGGAATTTTTAAAAGAAGCACTTGGATCTAGAGGCCAGATCCAGAAAGGGATAAATAAACCAGAGTGAGTAAGCTGCTAACATAGACAACTGGCATTCTTGATGCTTTCAGCTAAGGTGCACGCTTGGAATTCAAACACAACGATTCAAGATTTAGAGGGAGGCACAGTTCACTGAAGCACTGTGAGGGAAGGAAGGATCTACCTTGTACAGAAATGTGGATGCTTTCCAATCCTACTTACTCCTATTATATTAGCGAATGTTGCCTTCCAGAGCTCTGGAATTTCAACATGACCAATTAGGCAGAGAAGAATTGAGGTGAATCAAGACAAATTAAGCAGGATCAGGAAGAATCCTGCCAATTGAGCAGACCAATATATCCAGCACATGTACACTGGAAAAAATATTTTTTTATAGTTTCATTTGGTTCAAAAGACCAAATTCAGAACAAGAATCATTTATCAAAGGTAGTACTAGACATACATTTCTGTAGTATTTGGCAATCAGAACAGAAACAGGCATAAAATCCCTCAGTGTTGCAGAGAAAGCAATGAAAACCACTGAGCACAGCTTATGCCACAGACAGGGAACAACTCACCAGAAACAAGCTGCAGACGCCTTTAAGAAAACTCCTTGGCACTCTTAAGGAATCTTATTTTAAAAGATTACTTATTAATTTCAACTGGTTACTTAAAAAATCAAACAGACCTGAAATACGGAGCTTATTTTCCTTATCCTTGCACTCTTGAGAGTCTAAAGACCATACAAGAATCAAAGACCTCCTGTTTTCCACAGTCACTCATCTTTAATTCCCCTATATTGTTTTGGCCATACCCACAAGGGAATAGGGCTGCTATGTGATTGATACTATTCATGTGTGCAAGTATATGCAGAAATATGTCTCATATTTTTACTGATGAACTCTAGGAAAACGCAGGGAATGATCCTATCTTGTAGGAGCAGTAGCTACCTGAGCACAAAAGACATTCTTCATTATGCTCACCTCTTTGCTGCATTTCAAAGCTTTCACTAAACTGAAAAGGTCTAACTTCATTCAATAAATGTCAGTAGTTACATTTTTTCTCTACAATCCAGGAAAGAAAAATCCATCGAAATAAATAATCTTTATGGAGAAGTTGTGTTTTCTTTTGCTATTAAAGTAATGTAAAAAACAATACATACACCTTAGTCGGATGTGTATGGTATATCAGACAACACTGACTGTCTTCTGAACAGTAGAAAGGGGTTGGATGATAAATTGCTGACTATGAATTTCGTGAATCAACTTCTATATAGGCTGAGTAATTAGGAAGTGGTCCTGACAAGATGCATTTTTTAGTTCGTATTTTCCAAGTGTAAATTATTTGAACATGAAGGAAATTCAGTGTAAAGATCCCAAGCTAATCAAAATCCAGTGTTCAGCAAGAGGATCTCTACTAGATCTGTACCCAGTTCCAAAAGGATATGTTGTTTCAGTGCTGTAAACTCCATGGGGTACAGCACTATTATTGTTGATTGAGAAAAAAAAGTCTAAGAGAATAAACTAGATGGGAAAGCATCTTTGACAAAACTTCAATTCCTCAGCAAGTTCATGCTACCTTAGGGAAGCTAAGCAATTTTGACCATCCAAATGTTTTCAGAACAGGGCTGGTGACATACCTACTCCCAGATATGAGAAAATGTTGAAATCACAGCTACTTGAAACTTCCTTTTAATGCGGAAGCAGACAAGGAATCTTAAAGATAAGGGAAAAAAAAAAAAGTCATAATGTACCATATAACCATAAAGCATGATTTCCTCTTGTGTTACGAGCATGTGCCCTCAGCACATGGTGGAAATCTGCCTAAAAATCTGACAACTGCTGAGTTCACCTTGTGTGAAAGCAGCTCAGGTTATCCATTTCTAAAGTCATACCACAGGTGTTGTCTACAGTGGGATATTACAGTAAACAGCAGCTAACAGAGTTACTCGCATTTTGATGCAACCCAAGTGCTCAGTTGTGCTTTATCAGTCTTTCTAGCTAGTGCTCTCAATTAGAAATTCAGAGATCCTGGCATCTGGCACAGGAAGACAAGAGAAATTAACATTACCATTTCCCAGATGGATTAAACATGGCTTGCACCTGCTTTGTTTACTCCTGAACTGGTAAAAGCAAGATTATTACTTTTACTCTTTCACTGGTTAAATTTTACAGCTTAACCATCCAACACATTAAGGACCACTTTTTAATTTGACCCAAATATAATCCTCCTCCTACACAAACCTCTAGACACATGTATTTTCATCAAAGATGTGTCTCAAAAATGCTGAATCACTGAATGTAGGTAACAGGAAATGTTATTGTTATCAAGCAAATTAATACAACTGTGTTACATTCCTACACATGTTAAATACCCCAACAATGTTCCACCACTCTTTGTGCACAAGTAGAAACATCAGAGTATCATATGTGATTTTTCCTCTGCCTAGTATTTGATTACAGTTATTGGAGACCAGGACAGTTACAAGAGCTTTCTTCTTCACTGGCAGTGTTGAACGATCAGCTGGTCCCATCACTTGCAACAGGCTTGTACCCATGTCCTTGCTGCCATGTGCTTTGCTTCAGCTGGCAAACAGAAGCCTGGCAACAATCTATTAGAGTTCTCCATGCTGGTCTAGATTCCCTGCCTGGGCAGACCCTCTGGAGAGGAAATATCCACAATGAGGATTCCTGCTCTAATCCACTGGGAACCTCATCCTATAAAGGAGGTGCTAATAGGAGAGAAAAGTGGAGAAGTGTGCTGGTTTGGGCTGGGATTGTTAATTTTCTTCACAATAGCTGGTATGGGGCTATGTTTTGGATTTGTGCTTTTGAAAACAGTGTTGATTCCCCAGGGCTGTTTTCCTTATCCCTGAGCAGTGCTTACACACAGCCAAAGCCTTTTCTGTGTCTTGCCCTGCCAGTGGGAAGGCTGGGGGTGCACAAGGAGTTGGGAGGGGACACAGCCAGACAGCTGATCCCTGCTGACCCCAGGGATATCCCATGCCCTATGATGTGTCATGCTCAGCATATAGAGCTGGGGGGAAGACGAAGTAAGGGAAGGATGTTTGGAATGATGGAGTTTGGCTTCCCAAGTCACTGTTATGTGTAATGGAGCCCTGCTTTCCTGAAGATGTCTGAACACCTCCTTGCCAATGGGAAGTGTTGAATGGATTCCTTGTTTTGCTCTGCTTGTGTGCACTGCTTCTGCTTTACCTATTAAACTGTCCTTATCTTAGCTCCTGAGTCTTCTCATTTTTACCTTTCCAATTCTCTCCTCCATCCCACCGGGGGGAGCGAGTGAGCGGCTGTGTGGGGCTGAGCTGACGGCTGGGCTGGGGTTAAACTGCGACAAGAAGAAAAGTCTCTAGAACATCAAGATGATCATTGAAAGGCAGGAGATCCTGTCTGTGCTGCACCATCACCTGCCAATGACTCCCACAGAGATCTGAATGGCATCAGCTAAAGCCTGAACCCAGGCTGACCTTCTCTATAGGCTCTGGTGCTGTGGCACTTACACAGGTGGCTCAATTAATGTATATAGTTCTTAGAGTAACCTCTGAGTGAGAAACACACATGAGCTTTGCCATGGATTGGTTTAGTGTCCAAAAAGCTCATCAGAGGATATTGCTTCCTCTATGTGCTCTAACTGCTTTTCTGCTGTCGTTTTTGTAAGTGTCTGACATAGTTTTGTCCACCACTGAGAAATTAAGTACATCTCCAGATTGCTCTGGATATTTGCTTCCTTTAAGCTGTACTGCTGTATATAATTGCAAGACATTACAAAATATCAGAGAAAGTGTGCTTAGTGCTATGCAGTGAAAAGACAACGCTCAGCCCATTGTTAAAGAGGCAAAAAACTAAAGACATAGCTATGAAGGTCACCACTTGGAACACAGCAGGTACATAACAACATGGATCTGCTGACCCTGTGTTGAAAGACTCTTGCAATTAATGATTTATAGATATATAAAGATCATTCACACAGAGAAAGAATATTCATTATGTTCAGAGAACCAGCAAATTAGTTGTTGTACACTGAAAATGTAACGACAACAAAACCTGAAAGTTTGTTTTATTTTACTGCTGCAGCATAACCAGCAATTAGCATATGCACTTGGGATAATTGCAAACCAAAATATACAATTGGTCATGCATTTTGTGTATGTAATTTGGAGTCCAATTTGTCATCTGGCACAGGAAATACTGGGAACAGCTATAATGTATAGTCATGTTTATTTACACCACTCTGGAAAAGAAGGGTCTGATTGTTTTCTGCATGATCAGTGTGTAGCAATCATAGCATAAATGAGACATAGTTGAATAAATCCGAAGTAAAAAAAGCATTCATGCATTCTCTGCCTGCTGCATTATTATTGATATGCTTTTGCTTTTTGCTTCATGGAATCATAGAACCATAGGCTGGTTTGGGATGGAAGGGACTTAAAGCTCATCTAGTTCCAACCCCCCACCATGGGCAGGGACACCTTCCACTAGACCAGGTTGCTCCAAGCCCTGTCCAGCCTGGCCTTGAACACTGCCAGGACTGGGGCAGCCACATGTTACTACATTTGGCAAAAGAACTCAGCTCCTGCCCAATCTTAAGAAAAAAAAACAACAAAGAATTACTGAGGAAGGAAGGAAAAGGAATTCCACAAATAGATTTGCACATGATAGACATACATGAGAATGCGTATAAAATCCCAAAGAAACAATGTCTACATTAGTGCTACAAATTCTGTAAGCCTTTAAGCTGCAAGCAGAATACCTCTTTGATCCTGCACTTTTTTTAACTGTTACAGACTTCGATAGCAGTTCACAGACTGAAGCATCAGCCCCTAAGAGACTGGTGAGATACTGTAGGGATTGCTAAAAGGAAGAAAGGCAGCCACTTAGGACTTACTCTCTTAGAAAAGGCCATGCTAGGAAGAAAAGAGTGTCTTTCAAAATGGAAGTGTGAGAAGCAGAAATTAAGGATCTGCCTTGTGCTGTGGCTACGTTTAGAATCACAATATGACCCTATGTATGCAATGGCCTCAACCTAAATTAGCTGAGGAAACCCCCAGTCCCAAAACTAGGAAAAGAAGATTCACTTGCATTCACTTAAGGCTTGTTTCAGACTTGCATTATACAGTTTTGTAGATGCTGAAATACGAGTTCCTAACTGAGAAATTAAAGAGAGAAATAAACATTGGAATTGGGAATGAGATGAAAACCTAAGGAAAACTTCATATCACATTTCCTGCAAGGGAGCTTCTGTCACAGAGATGATCCTGGCTGCATTAACAAGCCCCCTAGTTATTCCCAGCAGCATGACTTCCAACAGCCTTTGATACACGTAATGACAACTTTGCAGTATTAAAGCTTAATCTGTTGTGAGTAGAATTCTTCCTTGATTTTCCTCTCCACTGACTCTGATGCAATTAATTCCCCCGACAGTGCTGCTTATAAAACCAGATAAGTCAAGTTAAAGCAGTTAATAACAAATATATATACACCACACTTTTTTTTATGCCTGCAATATGTTCTGCATATCTTTTATGTAGAAACCATGAGTCTTCTTAAAAATATACAGTTTACGTGATAAGAATTCTTAATTTTACATACATATAGACTAATGACCTTAAGAAGAGAATTGCTGTAAGTCAGAACTTTATGTAGTTTTCAGAAATGAGAATTGGATTTAGATCAAACTGAAGTTCTAAATAAATACCGCAGACTTCGGGGAAATCAAGGTCTTGACTGTGCAGCTTTGGTTCTGTAAACAGGAAAGATTAATCTGTATTCTCACTGGCATCTAATTCACATTACAATACAAATTTGTTTTGAACAAACAAATACATGATCTCTTACAAAACATTTTTCCTGACTGCTAATGAATCTAAAGTGAAACAAAGTAATAGCTAGGATGTTAGGATCTTCCCGTCTGGTCAACCCTCAAGCAAACATCTCCTGAAAACTCACATTATGTATCTTCAGACTATAGAACAAGATAAGAGATACTGAATAAGGCTTCTCTATCCCACAAGTCAATTGAGTTTTTGCACTTTGCAGTCAGAAGAACTTCAAATATATGTGTCCCAGTGTTTACTTATGCACATCTTCCAGGATATCAATCCTGATGTGGTAATACTGCCTGAAAGAGTTAAAATCAGAATGACAGTTCTCACTGAAAGGTTTTTTGGCAAAAATATAATGTGAGCGCAATGCTTTGGAAAGACCTGGATTGATGCTGTAGGCTATAAATAGCTGAACTGGTAGCTGCCTTGACTGTGAAGGCACCAAAACTACTTGTTTTTCCAAACCATTCAGTCATTCCTGATTGGACCAGGGACATGTATTTGGAGTTATGTACTATTAAAATACAAATAATAGTGATAGTACCATTACTACTATCATGTACTTGCACTGGTATCTCTAAGAAACATTTATTACCAGCAGTAAAGCAGAAGGCCAAAAGTTCTTGCAAGCCTTTCTATCATTTTAGAAACAGTATTGCACTGGTGGTACATCTTTAAACCATGTTGTCCTTTTGCATCAGTCAGTCCCCAAACGCCTCAAAAGACAGGACTCCGACAAAACATCTGTTCAAAAAATATTCTGAGCATCAAACAAAGGCCACAGAAATAACAGTGGGACATTTCAATACTAAACTTGCTATTTCTATCTTTTCTATTGAGAAATGACCTCTTAACATACTCTGAGAACTACTAATTAAGACCTACTAAAACCTGTTGCAGATAGAATATGCCAGGTAGGTACCAACCCTTTCTGCAGTGTACCAGAATGGAAAGGTATGAGAACAGCAGTAGTGAAATGCAGTCAAAAGTGTTATCAGATAACAGCAGGAGAGCTCCTTTATCTGAATTAATAACATGGCAGTTAAAGAAGGCTGTTCTTGCACATAGAGAAAGGCAGAAGTCCTGATCAGAGCTGCTAAACTGTAACCATTGTGAAACTGCTGGGATGCTTTTGCTGGCACTTACCTCTGAAGAGGAGTTAAGCTATTTTTGATCTGATGGAATGGTTTGAAGATGAGTCAGATACAAAATTATTACTCTTTCTCCAATTCACTGAACCTTTTGCTGCTCTCCCCCTTTCTAATTTAATTTTACATTCTAAAATATTAAGCATGATGCATTGCAGCCAGGAGTAATGGATGAAAGGGAGAGTGCCACTTGAACTGCACAGCAGAAGTCTCATCCTGATTCAGGAGCCAAGAATATCTCTTTTGACTCACTGCCATGCTTCCCCTTAAGGCTCTAGCTACAGTGCATGTTGCTTTTAGCTATTACCTAACAGAGAAATGCACAATATTTACCTTTGGGAAACAGTTGCTCCTGACCCTACAATGGCAATTCTTCAGTGTACAAACATGTGAAAAATGCTTTGCATCACCCAGCTCTGTCTGGAGGCACTCCCAGCAACAGCAGCTGGGTGTGTGTGTGCAGCCACGAGTGACTGGGGTGAAAAGAACTTCAGCAATGTTGTTTCTCAACAAGTCCTTTATTTTTTGTTTGATATTGCACTCAGTGATGAGAAGCAAATCCCTGGTGGATTCAGGGGATCAGATATGTGTAAGTACATTTCTCCCCTGGTCCCTGGCCCTGATGAAATTTATAATCTCAGTTTATGCCTTCATGATATGGCTAAAATAATTTCTCTGAAGAAGTAAAGAACAGGTAAGACATGGACATAACTTGTTAGCTCAAATAAATCTCTCTGGAGGAATTGCTGTCGTGGTTTAAGCCCAGGCCGTAAATCAGAACCACGAAGTCCACTTCCCCCCCGCCACCTTTCTTCCCTCCGCTCCTGGAGGGACGGGGAGGAGAATCAAAAGAATGCAGCTCCCACGGGTTGAGATAAGAACAGTTTAATAACTAAGGTATAACACAAATCACTACTGCTACCACTAATAGTAATAATGATAAAGGAAATAACAAGCAAGAGAATACAACCGCTCACCAACCGGTACCTCACCCCCACCCTGCCATCATCCAGCCCTTCCGGGCCACTCTCTGTTCTACCTCCTGGGCATGACGTGCTGTGGTATGGAATACCTCTTTGGCTAGTTTGGGTCAGGTGTCCTGTCCCTGCTTCCTCCTGGCTTCTCCTCCTCCCTGGCAGAGCATGAGACTCACAAAGTCCTTGGTCAGGGTAAACATTCTGACCCACAACTGAAAACATCAGCTTTATCAGTATTATTCCCAGGTCAAAAGTCAAAACACAGCACTGCACCAGTAGAAAAAATGACTGCTACTGCTAAACCAGGACAGTATCCACCCCTTATTCCATACCATTCACGTCATGCTCAGATCCCACATTTTCAATATACCCTCACTCTCATCTCAGTGCACTCTTATCTTCATGCACAGACCAATCCCTATAAAGCTGCTGAGTCCATTTGGTCCATGATGGTGGGCTCCATCCCTTGTAACAGTCTTTCAGAGCAGGAGAGGCCCATTGCAAAGTCCACCCCTCGATCATGAGTCCATCTCTATGTTGCATCTCTGCCCTGATGGCCTGAAGTGCCATGGCCCATCAGGCTCAAAATAATTCACCCTCCCCTGCAGCAGTCTCTGCAACTTGTCGTCGGGGACTCCACACAGCTGCCTTCCATCTCCGACGCTTCCAAAGCACTGGAGGGGCCCAGTGGATTAGATACTCGCCCATACTGTCCCACACACCGTGACACTCATGGCTGTCCAGCCTTGGGGAAAACCTCTCGGTCCCCCTGTATTGTCTAAACCCAGACAAGACCCAAACCTGACTCTGCTTAACTCTCGGGAGCAGACAAAATGGTCGTGGGTAGAACACACTCTGTGTGTGTGCCCACATGGTGATCCCCATCACAATCAGCAGGCAGGTCCCAAGGGTACCCAGAGGCCATTCAAAACCTTCAGAACTCTCAAATGATGCTGCTGTACTTGTCACTGAGGCTGGTGTAGCTGCTGTGCTTGAAGGCTTTCTCACCACCAGCTTCTCTTTTTCCGAGTCCAGATCTTCCTCCTCTGCCTTGCTGGAAAGTGCTGCGGGGTCTCCTGAATCCTCCTGGGGCTCAGGCTCGCGGAGCTCGGTGGGCTGCTGCTGGGGAATGCTCTCGGCCGCCGCGGGGCTGGGCTCGGCCTCGGGGCTCGGCTCCTCCGCCGCCTCCTCCCGCTGCTCGGCAGCCGCCTCCTTCCCCTCCTCGGCAGCCGCCTCCTTCCCGGCCTCCGGCCCCGCTCCCGCCGCCGCTTGATTCCCGGGGCCGCTCTCCCGGGCTGCTTCGGCCGCCGCCGGCTCCCGGGGCCGCTCCCACTCAGCTCCCCGCAGCCTCACAAAGACGGACGCGAGGACGAGGGCCAGGACAGTGAAGAGCAGCGGGACGGCCAGGTACAAGTCCACGGCCACGTCCATCCCGCCCTGCTGCCGGAGCCCCCCCGTATTACAAGTCATTACCATAAAGTACAATGAAACAAGAACCTTAGCCCAAGGCCCACACTTGATAAACACTAACACAGCAAATACCGGCTCCAAGCAATCTACGACATACAGAAACTGTGGTATCAAAAAGAACAACTTTGAGAGCCCATAAATCAGCATTGTGCCTCAGTCAGATCTGTTATTATCTCAACCCTTCCTGCCCCACGTTGGGCGCCAAAAAGAACTGTCGTGGTTTAAGCCCAGGCCGTAAATCAGAACCACGAAGTCCACTTCCCCCCCCCACCTTTCTTCCCTCCGCTCCTGGAGGGACGGGGAGGAGAATCAAAAGAATGCAGCTCCCACGGGTTGAGATAAGAACAGTTTAATAACTAAGGTATAACACAAATCACTACTGCTACCACTAATAGTAATAATGATAAAGGAAATAACAAGCAAGAGAATACAACCGCTCACCAACCGGTACCTCACCCCCACCCTGCCATCATCCAGCCCTTCCGGGCCACTCTCTGTTCTACCTCCTGGGCATGACGTGCTGTGGTATGGAATACCTCTTTGGCTAGTTTGGGTCAGGTGTCCTGTCCCTGCTTCCTCCTGGCTTCTCCTCCTCCCTGGCAGAGCATGAGACTCACAAAGTCCTTGGTCAGGGTAAACATTCTGACCCACAACTGAAAACATCAGCTTTATCAGTATTATTCCCAGGTCAAAAGTCAAAACACAGCACTGCACCAGTAGAAAAAATGACTGCTACTGCTAAACCAGGACAATTGCCCTGACTGTTCTCATCGGCTCCAGATGCCAGTACTGAAAAAATGACATCCACAGTGGAACAGATAAATAAGCATGGAAATCAGTGTTTCTGTACTCTAACTTCACATTAATACTTCCCTTTGATAGTCCTGAGTGGGTGGTCAAGGCCTGAGGATCTATGGAGTCCAGGTGTTCAGACATGGAGCTAAGTTATCAACTGTCTATTTCAGACAATCTTTGACTGAAAAGCTGACCACTGGCAGTACACAGCTTCTCTTCTGCATGCCACAGACAGGTCATGCCCTGTCCCTTTGGAAAATTGTCTTGCACAGACAGAACAGCAATGCTAAAGGCAATATTAGAAATCAGAAGCTCCAAGGTCTTTATACAGCTCTGCTGGAGCATGGAGATGTCTCCTGCACTTCAGCTGAGGACAGAATATTCCCACTAATGCACTATGTAGGGAGCATCTTAGAAAAAACAAAACTAAGAGCAGGGGAGGAAGGGTATCACTGAATGTTAAGGAAATGGCTGAGTGTAAAGAAATGTGTGATCACATCCATGAAATAGATTCTATGTGGGTGCAAATTACTGGGACAAGAGATGACACAAAATGCCCCAGAAGGATAGTCCTGAGGATCTTTTACAGTCTCTTGCCTCTATTCGAATTTGGACATAAATTATAAGGATGTAAAGTCACAGGAAATAATAAACACAATTCCTTGTTTATGGAAGACTTTCACTTTCCAGACATAAAGCAGAAAATAAATGCCATCAGTGACAGCAGAGCTCTGTCTAAGGCATAGGGATGGTAAATGATGGTTTTCTTTAATAATCAGTTAACTAACAAGAGATGGTGTTATTTCAGAGTGAGCAAAGAGGATCTTTGCTTCGATCTACATAAGGCTAATGACAGATGGGATTGATATATAAAGGAAATAGAAGAATAACAGAAATTACAACACCTTAGAAAAAAACCTCTGTCTCTCTTAATGCAAAAAAATGAAGGGATATATATAGTCTCTTCCCTAGAGTATTGAAATACTTGCTATATGAAACTACAAGTAAAAGCAGCCAGTGTTTAATGAATTTGAATGAAAGCTTGCCTAGGACTTCAGTATAGAAATGGAATGTTTATATTCAAAAAAGTATTTTTAGAAAGTATATGTATTCTAAAAAGTACTTTTAGAATTCAGTATAATGCTAAGGCTTGGAACAAATTTTGAAAGAAAGAACAATTAATTGTAGGGAGGCAAACATAATGTGAGAAAAAATACACAGTTTACCAAAGTAAAGGATGCCAGACCAACCTAGTGAATTTTGAGAAAGTTAATCATCTTTTTGGAACTGATTAATGCACTGAACTCAGTCCATTGAAGTTGAAAGAGATCATTTGAGACAGTGCTCCACAGGAAATCATCACTGAAAGCAGAAATGATAGGGATTAATACAAAAGCAATGTGAAAAAGGAGCAACAAGTTACAATTAAAAAGGACTTATAAGAACTGAGCAAATTGCCCATTGGTATTCCTCAGGGATTGGTCTTTGGAGCAATACCATTTAATGTATACTGCCATGAATTAGGAATAATGATCAGGCCCAGCCTCAAAAAGTTTGCATGTGGTACAAAGCTAGAAAGCATTGCCAGTACTGAGGAGGACCAGATGATCATACTGGAATTAGATGACCTTGTTGCCTGAAGTGATAGAAATTTAATAATGTGAACTGCAAAGTCATGTTCTTGGAATCATCAGCTGGAAGCAACGGAGAAGGAAAAAGATCTGAGTGTTCTGATAGACTGTCAGTGTGCCAGACCTGCCAGTATGACACAGCTGTGGAAACAGATAATGTAATGTTCAGATAGGTTAGGTGAGATTTTTAGTGGAGGAGGAAATACTGAGTCTTCTAGACAAGGCACTGGTAAGATTTCATGTGAAATATTTATGCAATTCCAGTCAACAGTGTTGAAAAAGATTGGCTGAAACTGGAATCAGTGCAGACTGGCTATTAGAACAATTGCAGAAATATCAGTCTTAGGGAGAGATAAAGAGAGCATGGTTTGTTCGGTGGAGAAATAATATGCAAATCCTGTATAAATAGATTTTTAGATAAACAGCATGGAATAGGAGCTAAGTTAAAGGTTAATTTGATTGTGAGATCAGATTTTTATCATCTGATCAGCAGTCTGTTTAGACTGAAGTCTGAAGAGAACATTCGTAACTATTCAAGATCACACACTGGCATGATCTTTCGAAGGGAGCAGTAAGGGCAAGAAACCTCAACAGTCTTAAGATGGAGCTTGATAAATGCATGGAAGAATTGTATAACTAAGAGAGAAAATGAGCCTCTGGTTAGTAAATGTTCTGGATATACCTAAAGAGGTTTGAAACAAGACTAGATCTCTCTCGCTGCATTTCTTGTGTATAGATCCCATGCTTCACAGAGCTTTCTGATTGCCAAAAGGTTCCACCAACAGGGAACCAGCGAGTTCGTCCCAACACATCCCCGTTGCTACACAAGTTAGTTTGTGAGGTTTCTCACATTTCTCTGAAACACTGGAGCTTTGCCAGTTATTCAGTTTCACCCCTGAAAGAAGCCATCTGCCTGGGAAGTGCACGTTACCTTGAATGAGACATAGCTAAACCATCTACTTCTCATTCAATAGAGCCATACTGGCTCCAGTGCAGTAGCATGTAAACAGTGCAATCTTGCTCTCCTTTTTCCTACATAATGCACTCTCTTCCTTTGCCTAAACTAATTATTGGTTGACATTTTATCCTCTATAATCCTCAGCTGAATTTTCATTGCTTAAAGTGCTTGCTTTTTCTATTCTTATTTATTTTTATATAAGTCAGGAGTAACCCTCCTGTAGGCACCCCCCTTAGTAACTGGAATTGGACATGGGTTATTACAAAGGACTTGAGAAACTTGGATTGTTTATTATATTCTTTTCAGATATCCTTTGCCTCCTAAGAATTCTATTCAGCATCAGCTATTCAGTCTACATTCTCTAATTTATTGATTCTTCTCCCTTTTAGCGAAGCATGGTATGCAGTAAGAACTTCTGCTGGGATGCTACCTGAGTTCAAGGACACCACTTCTGTACCGGCCAAAGGTGGTTCTCTGAAATACTGCAGGATGGCTGAATGTCTTTATGTTATTCTTTTCTCTAGAGCTATTATCTTCCCCACCCTATTTTATCAGGAAAGAAAGCCAGAATAGTTGCATAACATGTTCTCAACAGGAAGCAAAGGAATTGCCAATATTGCGTTTACTTTATTTGTCTCCATGTCAAAGTGGAAAAAGCTCATAACCCACTGAGAACTATCTGGCTAAATATAACCCTTTCTTGTATGTCTGAGAAATACCTACAGCATCTTAAACTTCTGTATTAGTGACATAGCACCACCACATTTACCATGGTTTGAACTCACTGTTATGTTCCCTCTACAGTCTTTCCCAACCGTATCATCATCTGTCTCCAAAGTTCTCACATAGCTTGCTCATGTTGTCCATCACATGAAATCTTTTCTTTTTCTCTGGATTTTTTAACACGTGAAATTGGTATGAGTAATTCTGATTTAATCACAAAATCCTCTGTAACTTGTAGCCTGTCAGGATAAACTGGTTTGTTCTCTTAGAATAAGCATAATTCCAATAGTATCTGACTGTGCACTTAAATACTCCAGTGTACCAATGGATATAGCACTGCAGGATATTTCAAATCCCAAAGGACTGCTTTTGTTTGAAACTGGGTCCTTTATTCATCCGAGGAGACACTTTCTGAGATTTCCATGTAATAGAAGGCACCTACAGAAGGTTTACCATGGGTACATATAATCAGATCTTTCTGGACAATTTAATCTCCACTGTGGAGAAATGCACTTGAAAGACAGCAGTGGGACAAAAGCTCATGTACAAGATAACCTGGCTTGAGGAAACGGCTTTGGGTTATTTCAGAGCAGCTCTACACTCACCTGCAGGAACCAGAGGAATCACAGATGGAGGGGACACAAAACAAGAGAGCAGCTGGAAGGGGCAGGACTGGAAACCTCCTTGTCTTTGCTGATGACGTCTTGTCTTTTAATTTTTGCACTGCAGGGCAGGTTCTTTCAATAAATCCTTACATTCGTCCTCCCAGCTAACTCAGCGGTGTAAGAAGGGTAGCTTTTTTCATAAAATATGACTACAAGTGGGCTTAGAGACTTGATGTTTTACATACTTACAGCCTCAGCTTGTCTATCTTGCACACACACCATAGAACCCAATGGGACAGACATTAAGCTCTGCAGGAATGCAGTTAGCTCACAATCTGATCCTGCTGCCTCGTGGCACTGGAGAACCGCTCACCATCACCTCCCCAGAGCCTCCAGGACCTTGTCCGCAGCCGAGGAGCCACAAGATGGTGCTCGTTAACCTCGCAGCGTGCACAGAGCCTGGACATCTCCAACAGCGAGGTGCAGAGCTGGGTCAGAGACAGTCTAGTGGCTTGGAGCCAAGCTGGGTGAGTGCTTCACACACTTGGTCCTTGAACAAGTGTTTTCTACCTCAGGGTTTGCAAAGCCTCCACGTCGAAAGGCTTCACATTTTAAAAAGTTTTACAAAGTGTAATAAACATATTAAGCTAAGATATGAAGGGAAAGAAAACTGGGGGAGCCGAGACAGCCTAACATATTGATGTCAGTCCTACCAAAGCTTGTAACTTTGTCCTATTTCTCCTGCCAAGCTCAAACAATGGTAGCAAAAAGGAGAAAGGCAAGATAGCCTAAGATGTGTAGTACAAGACAAGATCTTGTCCACATTTTCACTCTCATTCTTTTTCTGCCTCTTGGTCATTCCCTTCTCCCTGCCTATTTACTTTTCTTCAGTCGCCATTCTCTGCTTCTATTGTATAGCCTCGCAGAAAACATAAAGGCAGGAGATTCGGTAAGCCAACCCCTGACTGACATGTACAAAGCTTTGATCTCCCCATCTCTGCCACCGTGGCTGCAGCTGAGCTGTACTGCAGACTGCAATTCAGAGCTGGATCAACACTCCTCACTGTAGTCTGAAAATTAGCTTCTGTTTGAAGAAGTTACACAAATATCAAAATGAGGGAAAGCCAACTAGCCCTCACAATGAAAAGCTCTCCACAAACAGTTCTTGATTATGATCTGTTTCTTATATTTCTCCTGCAAAAGCAGGGCAGGCCATGTATGCATTATTCACATAAACAATGTTAGTGTGCATCACACACATGTGCTACCTGCGTGGATACTACCTGGTCAAGGTTAGGTATCTACACTTATTTATGTTGTACTTTATGCTGGAACAGGTGGTCTCCCTGTTTTCTTGGCATCACCAGCATGTGAGGCCCATTCCTACATGCACTGACGTGCCTGTGGCTGCTACAGTTGTATGACTTATCCCTGTGTAATGCCAACTAATCAAAATTATGTTTATGCATAAGAACTGTTTTATTTTTCAGGCATCCAGCTTTAGTGCAGGCAGCTGAAAAATGCTTTCCCTTCTTCTCTCCTTTAATACCTTGTCAGAATTTGAAAAGTGCATTATCCCTTCTCTTCTTCCAGGACCAGCCTTTAAGCAACAGAATTCACTCTTCTTTTCCATCCTATTCTTATGACATTTCCTCTTTGGCAAATCCTGCCCGCTCCATGATCACAGAGGACTCCAAAATAATCTAATCTGCAAGGATTGACTGCCAAGTGGGTGTAGAATTTAATCAGTCCACACATGACGGCCACATTCTTTGCAAAGACTAGTTCCATACTTGTTGACTGTTACATACCTAGGAAGTGTAACGGACTGCAAGGTGCATGTTTGGGATAAATGAAAATCCACTGCCACTGCTCTGTATCACCATCCAGGAGCATCACAGCAACACTAGAGCCATTACAAAGCCTCGGAAGGCACTGTGCCCATTGGCCCTGGTGAGACAGCTTTGACACCTAAGCTGGAGGAGACAGTAGTTATCCTTCTGCTTCAGTTTTAGTTGGACCAGTCAATTTCTCCAGTTTGATCCCTCTATTGCTCCAGCAGTGATTATCCAACATACAGCATTCCTTTGACCACTGTAAGGGTGGAATACTTCACATTTGACTGCTCCAAGCGCAGTCTAAGTTGCATCTCATCCTAAAGCAAAGTACTGCTCATCTGCTACAAGAGGGCGGAAAAACTCAATTCCCACCCTGCTGCTTCTGTTACTTGGGAACAAGTCTTGAATCTTTAGGGATTAGCCATTCAGCGACCACAGAGATGCATTGCCATCTCCACAATGATCTATCAATTTGCCCTTTGTTGGCAAAAAGAATCAAAGTGATTAATAAATCCCAACAGTTCCGGCAAGGCTGTACATTCAAAGGACAGCAGCATCTATCACAGTTAAGGAAGATACGCCGGCTTTCCCATTGCTAGTTTCAGGTTTGGGTGGTCTATAAGCCAGCTATGAACAGTTACTTTTAATTACAATTAGGCTCCAGATCCTCACCTACCAAAGTAGAGATAAATCTGTAATGTGTTTAGATGTTTGCGCCTTATTTAAAGGATACATACTGATAAAAATGTAAGTGCAGAATTGCTGACTCACTGATTGAGCAACAGTCAAAATCTGCATGATCTTCAGCCACATTTTTACACTGCCTTAGTCTGTAACATTACTGACAACATTCTCAACTCCTGAGACTAATCTGACTTATTTACATATTTATTCTTGCTCCAAATCCCAGTACAACACCTACCTCCCAGAGAATGTGGATTTAAAAAAAAAAACTAACCAAAAAACCACAAAACTAGTTCCAAATAGGAGCTTCATTCTAGAATTGAGCATTTCCCTCTTTCTTTCACAGAAATACTGTTATTCTATGCTTGATAAAAGTAGCTGTTGAACAGCTGCCTAAATATAGAAAGCCTTAAAATTTTTACCTAAAAAAGAAAGGCAAACAGAGAAATTATTCTCTCATCACTCTCTATCTGATGCTGGAGGGTTGTTTCAAAAGTAGGTTATTTATAAAAAGAGCCTAATCTACTTTTAACACCAAAGGCTTTTTTTATACAGGAGGGTTCCCTGGTACATAGTTGGTAGAAAGTCACAAATTAGGTTTTTTAGAGTGAAAGATGCTTAAAGAACCAAATCATTACCATAAGCATTTACTTTTATGAGAAATGTTGAGCCTGTCATGACTCTTGTGTCTGATTACCAGTAGAAAAGCAATGACTGACCCTTTCCTTAAAAAGGAAGCACCTTGCCCCATTTTCTGGACAAGTGGTTGCTGAAGAGGATGGCGACTTTTGCAGGCAGGCCACATTTCAATCATGTGCTGAAATACCAGTGATGAGCAGCTCAGCGTTCCAGGTATGTGACAAGATGTTAGCAGATTTCAGATCTAACTCTGGCTCCAATATGGATTTGCCAAGTACAGTCTGGTGCTATAATACTGCACGATAACTGCTTTGGCCACAGCCTTGGCCACAGCTTCTCTTTGGTCCCCACTTACGAGGGTCACATCAGTACTCAGAAGTCAGTGAGGAGGGAGGGTCAATGTAACCCCGTGTTAGCATGTCACTTCTTAGATTCAGTAAGCGCGGAATCTTGTGTCTGCACTGAAGAATGATTGATTTTAAAAGAACGTGGGTATCAAAATGCAAGCAGTTCTCCAACTACATCCAAGTTAGACTGTTTCTTGCTGATATGAATTTTCACACACTAGAGGGGAAAAGTCCTGGTTTCATGCATCACTTTGCACTCAACTGTGTCCAGTTGCTTTACTTATTTTTATGCAACTTAACCCAGAGCAATTTAATACCCAAAGACAAAATTAGAAATACATAAATATATTTGCACTGTTTCTTTGCTCTCCACAACATTTGTTTCACTCCCCAACCCAAAATGAACTGTACAGCCCAAAATGAAGTATACAAGAAAATAATAATTTTATCTTCCTGCATTGAGTATTTTGCCATTTATCATTGTCTTGCAGAGCAAGTCAGATGGGACTATTTCAGCTAAAAATAGAACTACCATCTTGTAACTGGGAAGATTCATACATGGATAATGTCTGCCATAAAGCAGTCCTAAACAAATCAAAATTTCAATTGCTTTCCAGTAGAAGCTTTGTCAATATAGAGATAATATAGGAACTCAGCATTAATGTAACCCAAATACAGTTTTCATCAAAATGAAGAATTTACAGAAAACCTGTTCCAGTATAGGAACAATTCTGTGATACACTGAGTAGGATCTGATTTCTAGATTCACCTATCTTGAAATGTAGCAGTTTGTAGCACAAGAATCTACGCAACACATACTGAGGCAGTATCACAAATTGCCTTTTCAGCTCTGACCTCTTTCTTTGACCCTCTTTTAGGGACAAAGCCTTCACCTAAATGCATGTGTGGCAGTTTGCACAGGGAGGTACTGTCACAAAGCACACAATAACTGTCCAGGGCCACAGGGAGGCTCAACATCAACATCAAAATTAGAATACAGATATCCCATCCTGGGTTTTGCATATGTCTGTCTGATAAGCATAAATACAGAGACAGAAGTTACCTGGTGACAAAAGTACAGAATGTGGGGCCAGTCCCATACTTGCTGTTGATCCCTAGCAGAGTAAATCCTTACTCCTAAACTCACCCCATGTGAACTAGCCCACCAAATACCAACCCACTGCCATTCCTGGGGATCCTGCAACCACTGCTGTCTCAAGAGTGCCTGTTTGCTCCTTATGCTGAGAATTACCATCTTTCTTTGACTAAATGTTGAAATGCTCCACTTTTGATTGGAAAGTAAATTTAAGAATGCAGCTAATATTCTGAAGAATATGACTGATAATAACACATCACCTTAGCAGAAGCTTCCATTTGCTTTGACAGAGTCCACAAAGTAGGTTTCACTAATAATAATACTAAGACAGCTTTAATCACGATGAGGAACAGGTTATAAAGCTTAGTAAAAACAAGGACACTTGTAGAGAAACAAAGATTCAGCTCACTCTAATGATCCATGGCTCTGTAGCTATCAGATCCACTTCATTAAGCAGCTTCCAATGCTAATTATATAATAATTTTAATAGAAAACATTTGTCTTATTGTGGTCCGGATTCTGTTGGCACTGAAGTCTGTGTGAATTTTGCCATTGACTTCGATGGAAACAGGAAGTCTCTGTATAGGAGGCAATTATAAATATCATATGTTTATCCCTATAATCTATAAATAATTGCTGTGCTTGGAAGGCTGAATCTTACTTCAATCCCTGTAAAAAGCCATGGAATTTCCTTATCTTAGACCCAGGAACATTGTGTAGGCTGTGTACTGTATTTAGTCCTGTAAGAGAAAGTTAATTTCATTCTGCAGTCTCATCTGTTCTCTAGCCAAAATGATTATCATAACAGAAATGACAGCAGCAGCCTCTGAAAGAGCTCTGTCCTGCTCTCATCAACCGAAGTGACTGTCACTGTGCTATATGAACTGGCAAGGCTAAAGAGGCAGGACACAGGGGTATCACTGATCTCAGACAGACTACAAGGATACCAAGGGCGAGATGCACTGAGATTTTAACTACATCTATTTGCCCAGAAAATCTATTTCTGGTCAGAGGGATTCCTTAATGCAGGATAAAACCACCTGATCGCTATCAATTGCTATAAGGTGCAGTTCTCTGAGCATCCTCTTCTTATACACATACAGATACACATACAAAAAATTATAAAGAAAAGTCTGCCATAGCTACCACACATGTACAGAGCCCGTCTCTCCATGCACCAGGCAAAATCCTTTCCAAGTGCTATTGATCTCAAAAGATCATTTCTTTGTAAGTTCTTCAGCTGGGAGGATTTAAATATAAATACTAAGATAAGAGGCCACAATCCCTATGCTGAGAAATGGAAAAGTTTTATAAGAATGAAAAGCAAAGAAAAATAATACAAACAGGAATATGTAATAAATTTCAGTGTTGTCATACTTATGAATGCAGTAAAAAAAATACCCTATTATATAGGCACTTTACCCTAATCAAAATGAATTAAGAGATTGATTCCACTATCTGTACTCATTAAATTCCCACTCACTCCTTCTCAGAGCTCTATTTAGAAATTTGCCCAGACTCTCGTTTCCTGTAACTTCACAGCTGTAGAATTTACAATCCAATTCACCACTGAGCAAATGTTGCCTGCAGAAATGTCAGATGATGCAAACTATCTCAGAAAGATCTGGAAAGTGCTCAGCATTCCTTAGAACAGAAATAGCTGTTACCACCAGGGACAGATTCCTGTCACATGTGATTCAAAGAAATGGACTTTAGAACATTAATTGCACATATTTAAAAGTCAACACAATACAGGCAGTGCATTATATTTGTTCAAGGACTGGGCCTAATTTTCAGTGTTAAGAGTCACTTTGCCCAGGTTTTCTACTTTACCAGCAGCTTCGACTATGATATTTACGGACAGATTTTTTAAACAGCATTCAGTATGCAGCTCTTCCAAAAAAACTAACTCTAGTAGCCTAATGTTATCAACTCTGAGACAAGGAGAAAAATAGGTGGTTTGTCAAGGTTGTAGAGAAGACACTGTTGCAAAGATGTGCTCTAGGCATCATCGGAAAATGTGTCCCTTCTCCCTACTTGTCAAGGTTGCACTTTTTCACCTGCGTGAAAAGGAAACAACAGTGCTGCATTTTTAGCAGCACTATGGAGAAAAGAGACTGCGTCCCTGAGAGTTAAAAACTGGATGCATTTAAAGAAAACAGCTTCCATGTATTTACCTCAAAACCATTCCTCTTCCCACAAACAAGCACAATCTGATCAAGTGTGAAACCAGTATGCGGCATGTAACCAGAAGCCAGAGAGAATTTGTATTCCAGGGCCTCTTTTGGGTACAGAGGCAGTGTATTACCCAAACACAGAACTCAGTGTTTTTGTTAAATATAGCCCTATACTCTTGCTGTGCTTGAAAGTATGTGTCAGCTTTATTTGCATTGACCAGTCTGTAATTTTACACCCTGTCAGGGATCTGTAAAACCAGTCCTAACATGAACTGGGTCTGTTCAGCTTGCTGAGAACCTGTCCTTTTAGAAAACCCTGGGCCTGGAGGAAAATTCATGGTCCTTTTTAATTAGGTACTGTTGCTTTTGCACTGAGACACCGTTAGTGCTGTGAGCAGCAGCACAAGCTGGATAGTTCTTCCTAGAGTATTATTCAGCTTTGCTCGGTATAAGCCCAGTGGAAGTAAGACATGATCCTTAGAGTTTAGAGAAAAACCTTTAAGGGTCCTAGAAAGATTTCTACTTTTCACTCACAATTTTGGAGATAATTTTGCACCAACAAGAGGGATTCATTAAGCTTGTTTTTGAATACTTAATTCATTGTTATTAATGAATTGCACTTAATAGAATATATATATATATAAAAATACAGGGCACCATCTTTTAATTCTGAGGTTTCTAATATTGATGTCTTTATCTTTTAAATTAAATCATCTGCCACGGTCAGGTAAACAAGTCTGTCAGTCACTAAGTCAGTGTGATTCTTTCAAGAACGGTGCTAAAGCCATCATGGAGATTCTGGGTCAGCTGAGATACAGGATATCTGATCCAGCAGATCATAAGTGGAATTTCTTTAGTAGCTGAAACAGTAGAGGACAAGCTGAATTATCAAATTCATCAGACAACTTGAGATGGTTCTAAAATAACTGATGAAGTTAAACATACTGATTTGCTTTTGCTAGGCTGGAGCGCAAGGAAACGAAGAACATTTTGAAAAACATTTGATTCTAACTGGAGTTAAGAGTAATGTTTGTATGTTAAGCCCTTTCACCCTAACACCCTTCAAGATACTCAGGAAAGAGACATACATAGAAATCTCATGTTTGTCGCTTTAATTGTGAACATTTCTCATCTATAATTCTATGCTTTTTTAATCTCTTCCATCTGCTCTGCATGTGTTCAGCATTCCCTGGACTTGAATTCCTGCTAAGAAAGAGACAGACAGTGTAGTAACTACATTAGCTCAGCTCTGAATTTCTTACGTGAAGCCCATGTCATTACAAGCAAGTTTGGATACTCAGTGTTACTCCTACTGCTTAGGGCAGGGCAATAAAGTCATAGCAACTGCTACGGTCCACTGCTTGCACTTTGAAGTACACACTGCAAGATTGCTTCAAGGAAACAATTCACTGCTTTATTTCAGTGGGGCTTAAACAAGAGAAGACTCCAACTCTCCTCAGTTACATGTAATGGGACAGTATCGCAGAACAGATCTTGCTTTTTTGAGATAGCTGAATTTCAGGCTATTTTTCTTCCTAGAGGCACACTGCACAGCTGAGTTAGGCTGGTAAGGATGACTTCTGTGCCACCCAGAGCCAGCTGAGATCTCCACAACCTGCTGTGAGCTTTAGCATGCCTTACTGGAGAAGCAGAGCTAACAAGAGCCCAAGCACCATGGCCTCATCCCAGAGTCAGCACTCACAAATCCCATCTCCCAGACAATATCCCTATGCAGAGTGCAGTCTCCAGAAGGCTGAGGGATGTTTCTCTCAATAGAATAGTATAAAAGCAATTGTGGAAAGGTGGCTACAGCATTTTAACCTCTAAATATTGCACTTCTATTTTCCATTTTACTGATTGCTTTTGTTTTTCTAATAGCTGTCTTGTTATTTTTGCCATTGTTGTTTACACAGTTTTCCTTAGAAAACTCTAGGATGTTGCTGAAGAACTGGCAGAATTAGGACACCAAGTTACAGTGAAATTGATGCCTGATTATCACATCGTGGTTTTTATACTTCTAGTTTTAAAACTGGGTGAAATTTAATTCCACTCATCTATAGGGGATGGATTAGATTTTAGTTTAGGGAAGGTTTAGATTGGATATTAGGAAGAATTTCTTCACCGAGAGGGTGATCAGGTATTGGAACAGGCTGCCCAGGAAAGTGATGGAATCACTATGCAGATGAGACCCTCAGTGACAGGGTTTAGTGGTGGCCTTGGCAGTCCTGCGGTAATGGTCGGACTTCATGATCTTAAAGGTCTTTTCCAACCTAGTTGGTTCTATGATTCTATGATAAAGGAAATCCTCTTTTGGGGAAGGTGACCTGCTGGCAGTATCAGCAGAAGATGAGCTCCCATGTTTTACTTTGTTTTGTTAATAACAGCTAAATGCTGATCATACACCTGAGATCTAAATAAAAGTGCATTGTGCAAATAAAGGTGATTATAGAAGATGCTCAGCAAATGTCCTAGATCAGCAAGTCACCCCGATGCAGGAAGTCACTCTTCCTGAGATCCATCAGAGTCACTGCTCATCAGAAAGCTCGATAGACTAGCTCCATCAAAATGGAAGAGATTGACAAAGATTAAGCTGATCAGTTCAGCTGCCTGCATCCACAAAGGCACTGACATAACTGCTTACAGATATTTTAATAGAAGAGTGGTGGCCCTGTATACCAACTTCAACACGGCTTAGAACAACTTTCAAGCATTATTCAATGGATGCTTCTCCATCTGTTTCGTAATACCTACATATTTAATAGAAAAACATGCTTGGTTACCCAAATATTCATGAATGTTAAACCATGTCTAATTTTGTACTTTTTTCCAAAGCATGACTTGAATTCTTCTACTAGTTCTATTAATGCATACATTTTAATTCTTATGCCAAAAAATTCCATCATTCATAACCAAAAACATTCATAATTTAAATTACTGTCTCTGCTGTTGATGGCACCATCAATTATTAGGATATGTGATGGGGAAGATCATCCGCACTGATTAGCACACATTTTTCAACATCACTGTAGAGTCACTTTTTATATAGCTCTAACTTTCAGGAAATAGCTGGGATTTGGTATTCTGAAATTACCTTACCATGGGATTCTGAGATAACAGCTTTGGTGCACTGCTTAGTAAAGGCCTTACATTTCATATAATAAACAAATTCCAGAAACATCACATTCTGCACAGAAGTAATAAATATTGCAGCTGAAATGCTAAGTGCCAAATTTTGCCCAGAACTACAGCTGGTACAGCCCAGCTCAGCATTGTGTAGGACACACAATACATTTGCAAATGATCTTACTTTTTGGATACAGCAAAACTCTTAAGCATATATTCTGCTGAACACCTGCTTCTAGCCACCTCTACTCAGAAAAGGACAAGCCAATATGGAGAATTCAAGAATCAGCAAGATACCTCCTGCTCTCACCTTCCAGATTTTCAAACTGGTAGGTTGCTATACAGTATATCCAAATGTGAAAGTTAAAACATCATGAGTCAAATCCTTCAAAAATTGTAAGATTGATCTAAGAATCTGAACAGTTTTGTTCACCTATTTGCTGTTTATATATTACAATGTTGCTCTGTGAGCTGTCTCAGAGAATAACAGATGCAGTCAAGCATCTCCCCGTTTCCTGCTGGCAGGCCTCGTCTTGTGTGAGCAAGAGCTCCCAGTCGGTTTCTTAACAGTTCAAGGACGTTTTGTGCTCTAACAGCTAACCAGTCACAGCCAGACTTGAATTCCTGTTGAGAAGGAGACAGGCCTCCTGCCCTAGAGATTCACTTGCCCTTTACCTCCTGAAGTTTCCAGCTTAGTAGAATTCCTTTTTAAATGTATTATTTTAGTAAAGTGCTGTCAGTGCTGTAAGTCAGCTCAGAAGGAGGCCATTGCAATTCAAGGAAAGACTGTTATGCACATTTATGCCTAGGATACAATAGATTTGTTTTTTCATTCAGAGCAACAGATTTGCAGTGATTCACTTTACACCTGACTGCAGAAATTTGCTAATAGGATCCATAGTGAATATAATGCAGTTTGCCCATAAATGAGTAATAAGGGCTCACATTTTCTGTCTGTGTTGTTCTATACTATACAGTAAAGCTTGAAAACACTGGCCTATCTGGACACTGGTGTTACTTCAGAGCTACAGCACAAATGCAGCACTGTGTAGGAGGAACAATGATCACTTGTGTCTTTTCATCCCACTGATCCTTTAAATATTTGAAGAGTGGAATCACTTTATTGATGCACGATTTGATTAAACCAGGCTTAGCTCTCAAATGCTCAATGAATTCTTGCTGGTAAAGACTTAATGCTTTCATATCCAATGCTGTTATGTCTCTAGTACCAATTTTCATATTAATTCACCTTACTTTCCTGTAGTCCTCATTCCAATTATTGTCAGTGTTGTTGGAATGTCTAATGAGAAGTGAAAGAATGTTTCTGAGTTCCTGAGTCCAGGTGTGTGCCCTGGAGACATGAACTCCACATTTGGACAATACCCAAGCACACATCAGCCACTTATCATGCTCTAGTTTCCATAGAAGAGAAGCCCAAGCACACAGGCTGGACTGAGCTGTGGCACGTTTTGACCATTTCCTCATCTCTGCAAATGGAGGACCAAGGAGTTAAAGTCACACCTCACCAGGCATCTATAAATCAAATGGGCTATGGGCTTTTGGCACAGGAAAATCATCTCTAAGGGTCAATTTTATGTCAGTTAGCATTTGTAGGTTATGAAACCCATATATCCTTGAAATATATATATATATCTCCTTGACAAGCAACTCAGAGCTTTATTCAGCAGTATCAGTACTAGATTAGTATATGCATGAATAATGACCCAATTCTTATTTTACACTCCTGAAATTACATAACTGCAAGGAGCAGTTTCTGTTTGTAGTGGATACACTGTTTACACAGTGCGATAGGGACTACACAAGAATGTACAGACAGGCTCAAAAACATCTGAGTTAATTCCAAGCATATCTATATTTGAAAGCCTGCTGCAACTGATGGTTATTTTTAGTGCCTATAAACCATAGTCATGGAGCAGGACTGCAATGAGCTATGCAGTGTAAACACACAAATTGATGCTACAATTCCTGTAACAAGGACCCTGTTTAGGGATGTTACCAGTCAGGAGTTGAAGAACATAGGAAGAAAAGAATATAGTAGATCTACAGCAGAAACTTCTGTTTTCAGCAGATATCTTCACTGCCAACTTAACTAGAGAAGATTGCTTAATTTTATTTTCTACTAAGAAAACATGATTTTCCCACACATACCTTTTATTGGCAGTTTTATTAGGATGATTCCAAAAATAGTAAGTTTTTGCTTCAGATTTAAAGCATGAGAATTATTTCTTCCATAAACTTTCTGCATGTAATTTTTTTATCTATGGATAAAGTCATTTGGAGGTTCAAGTACTTTGTCCATTTAGGAATGCCTATATCAGATTTAATAGATCTAGCACTCTATAAATTCAGAAACTGTTCCATGTGAATTCCTTTCTGCACAAAAAAAGCGTTTCTCTTTGTGCATCAATGCGTGAACATTTCCAGAAAGAAACAGAACTGGAAGTGAACTGATAAGTTTTAACTCAGAGACAAAACTCTCAAGCTACAGCTTGATAAATCACACAGTTATACATCTGGATGATATTCCTTTCAGATTTTGGAATCAGAATTTAAATTCTCTCTTGTGAATTTCAGATATACAGAACTGAAGTATCTGTTTTACATAAACAGACCAATTAGCTTAAAAATTAATGCTTTACACATGTCAGAAAAATATGACTGCAGAAATTTTGTAAATTAGCACCTTAAAGGGCACTTGAAGTTGAAAAGTGACATTGTAAATTCTCAGAATCTCTAAAAATCTACCTCAGAGGTTGAAGGCACTTGACACTAGACCAACAGCTGGTGAAAAATATATTACTTAATTTTTGTGATACATTCATGTTTGCAAAAATGAAAGAGATGTTATTTGGTGTATTTCCTATGTACAGTTTCCTCACCACATTGCAACTGTTTTAGCATTTTCCTTTTACAGCATTTTACTGGGTGGTAGTTATGAGGTGTCTACAGATATTAGATTAAGTGATATAAACCTAAAACCACTCACAAGTATCTCCAGATCACTCCAAGGGTTACATTCCTCAAGTGACTGGAGCATGTTGTATTAATACAATTACATTAGATTACATGCCTATAATTTCTTTCATCTCATATATTCCCAAAGCAAATTACAAGCTGAATGACTATTCTGCTTTCACTATTCACATGTCATTTAACAACAGGTTAGACGCATCAGGTAAGGTGTATTTCTATTCCTTGACTGGTAACTATGGATATCCCTATCATACGCATTCAGGGAAAACAGGCCCAGGCATATACAAGTCATCAAATCACACCTACTTAAATTAAAGCAGGCATTCACCTTAGTGTATTTTTGCTATTCTGTTGCACACACAATTCACATCAGCAATCGAAGAAGAATGACAAGTTTGCCAGCGACACCCAGTTGTGTGGTGCAGTTGACACACTGGAGAGAAAGGATGTCATCCAGAGGGACAGTGACAGGCTGGCGAGTTGAGCCAGTGCAAACCTCATGAAGTTCAATAAGGTCAAGTGCAAGGTCCTGTACCTGGATTGGGGCAATCTCAAGCACAGTTACAGGCTGGGTGGAGAATGGCTTGAGAGCAGCCCCCAGGAGAAGGACGTGGGGGTGCTGGTTGATGAGAAGCTCAGCATGAGCCAGCTTCAGTGTGCTCTTGCAGCTCAGAAACCAACTGTGTCCTGGGCTGCATCAAAAGGAGCGTGGCCAGCAGGTTGAGGGAGGAGTTTCTCCCCCTCTGCTCTGTTCTCATGAGACCCCACCTGCAGTCCTGCATCCAGCTCTGGGGGCAACAAAATAAGAAGGATGTGGAGCTGTTGAAGCAAACCCAGAGGAGGCCACAAAGATGCTCACAGAGCTGGAGCACCTCTCTTATGAAGACATGCTGAGAGTGTTGGGGTTGTTCAGCCTGGAGAAGAGAAGGCTCTGGGGAGACCTTAGAGCAGCTTCCAGTGCCTAATGGGGCTGAGAAGAAAGTTGGAGAGGGACTGTTCACAAGGGCAAGTAGTGATAGGCCAAGGAGTGATGGCTTTAAACTGAAAGGGGGTAGATTTAGCTTAGATATTAGGAAAAAATTTTTAACTGTGAGGGTGGTGAGACTCTGGCACAGGTTGCCCAGAGAAGCTGTGGCTGCCCCTTCCCTGACAACATTCAAGGCCAGGTTGGACAGGGCCTGGAGCAACCTGGTCTAGTGGAAGGAGTCCCTGCCCATGGCAGGGGGATAGAACCAGATGGTCTTTAAGGTCCCTTCCAACCCAAACCAGTCTATGGTTCTTTGAGTCTATGATTCTATTATTCTATGATCCTATTACAAAAATATATTATAGAACAATCATAGACCTCAAATACAGCTTTTCAAGTCGGGGAGGTAATCTCAGGCGTTAGAAGAGCTAAGATGAAAACTGACAGAATAAAACAAGAGATGGAGCATTCCATTAGAGAGGCCTCTAGAAGGCAATGAGACTCAAGGAAAGTGAAATGCTCAAGTCCCAGGGTTTAAAACTGCTTTTAGTGGTAACCTGATAATCAGAAAGGGATATCTTCTCCTTACTTCTTAAGACTTCCCTAGTTCCTCTCCCTGCCAAGTTGGATGGCAGCTGGAAAGTTACTAACCGTATTTGATTTAAGAAAGAAAAAATGACCAGACAGATGTTTTCCCAATCTCTAATGTAGGGCTTGAAAAGAAATGGTTGTTGGAGGCTGGTTGTTACGTGATCCTTGTGTATTTCATCCTGCCAGCCAGTGCACATGTTCTGGATCTCTAGTGCCTCCAATCCCACTGCAAAAGCAACTCCAAAATTTGCTGGAGTCTGAATGCAGCTCGACAGACTAAGGCCATAAACCATTTGACATTCATGCCTTATTCTTACAATTTCAGGGAACAAAAGGAATCCTCCTGTTGAAGCCCATTAGAAAACAAAGCGCACTTTTAAAGACTGCATCCTTATGTGATTCACATACAAAAGTTCAAACTAATGGCAACAGTCCACAAGCATTAAGGGAAATAACAGCAATCAATGCTATTTTTAAAGGGAGGAGTGGGGGCGAGGGGTTAACATATGTGGAATTAGCTCTGGGCAAAATGAGAAGCCATTGCATCTAAAATCAAATGCATTCTCTGAAATAGACACCAGAGACCAAATTCCCATGCAGACTCCTGCAGCCCAAGGGTTTCAGCAGAATCTGGCATTCCTCTTAACTTAGCTTCATGAGATCATACCATGCCATCAGTTTTTATGTTGGACGCCCTACTTACTTCACATCAGTTGTTGGCACTATGTAGGCAATTTTCCAGATTGGAGGGGGAGAAAAGGATGGTGTGTGCACAAGGGAGAGGATTTTTTCTCCCATGTAGAATAAAAGCCATTTCTTAGAAGAGTTTGAGAGGGGAAAGTGATATTTGTATCCCTTCTACCAGATGTCACCAGTGGCAACAAGAGCCAGTATTAAATATCTGTCCATCAAATTCTTCTTGAAATTTTTCAGCGTCAGCTGGTCACCAACCCATTCAGAAAACTGGGAAAGGTGCAATCTTCCACAGCCATTTCTAACCAGTGGTTCTTCCCCTCACAAAAATTAATCTGTGTCTGAAACATTTTCATGGAGGGCAGACACACACAATTTGTAAAAGGGAAAAAGACTTTGTAGCAATAATTTTTCTTATGTTTATAGTAAGTGAAATAGCACCCCCTCCACACATACTATCTTTTCAAATAGTCTTTTGCTGCTTTTTCATCTGCTGCTGTCAGTGTTGGATTCACTGAGGTCTCATAGGTGCCCCATTTTCCACTTCTTTCTGCTCCACGCTATGATATATTAGTAGTTGGCTTCAGTACTTGGCTAGATTTGCCTTCCATTTATGGGGAAACGCTTTGGGAAAAAAAATGCCCTGATACTCTCCCATTAAGACAGTCTCTGCACTGTCACCTCGTACTGTGCCACCACCTCAAGCTGTTGATGCCAATTGCACTGTCATCTCTTGCCATCTCCTACCCCTGATCATAACACTAGGTTATGCTGTCATCAACATGACTTGTCTTTCACTGTTCTGTTCCCTCAAGCCACAGGTGAGATCCAAGCTGACAGGCTCCTTACCCAGTGAAGCTATGATGTTCTTGAAAGAAAGCTGAGATGATCAAATTGTTTCTATGCTACTTAAAAAAGAAGTAACTAGCACAAAGGTATACTTGGAAACAGCACTGGCCAAAAAATTAGAAAATATAATCATTTATCTAAAAGAAATCAGAAGGTAAGCAACAAAACTGCAGTGACACTCTCACATATTGTTCCCTGCTGTGATGCTGCTATTGAAATTTTTCTCTCAAATCTAAAAGCAAAGATCCTTCATGAAGGGTTCAGGGACTTCTGTCTCAGGGACAGCTGGGCAGGTCACAACCCCTTTGCTTCACACATACGCAACTAAGCAGGATGTCAGAACCTTGCAAAACTGTAAGATTTTCTCTGGAAACGTACCAGACAAAATACTCTCCCCAACCAACTGTTCCAGTGGATTGACATAACATTATTTTACCTCCTGTGGCAACAAACTCACTGTGTAGTTTGGGTTTGGGGTATTTTCCAAACAGCAGACCAGACATTCTGGGTGACAAAACAACTACTATCTTCCCTAAATGGTTTACTGTATAAACATATTTGACCAGAGTATTTTTAATATTTGTTTTGTTTAGTGGTCTGATGATGAAACTCTATCACATGTAACATCTACAAATAACAATTTATCACATTTAAACATTCATTAAAGGCATCTCTTCAGAAGTTAGTGTTGCATTTCATCTGACTCCTGGGATCACGCATATCAGATACTGGGACTTTTTTTCCTGCCCTACATCATATGGAGAAGCTGGTATTTTCTGCTTAAATCAGAAGAAATTTAATATGACTCTGTCCTTTTTGCCTATCTGGCCACTTATCTTGTTTCGTTTGCAAATATCATATGTATTCTCTTGAGTTAAAAATAGTGCAAGATGATTAGTTAGGCAAGTTCATTTGACACCATTCCCCCTTCATGACGCTGAAATCCAAAATCTGTATATGGTATACAACTTAAAGTATATATATGCAAGCTCAGCTCTGCTGGAGACACACAGCAAGTTTGTTCCTCCCACCTAGATTGCTTCCTTACTCAGCCGAGAAGACCACAAAGGTAAGCTGATTAGATCCTCTGCTTTCAGGAAAAGAAACACAAAAGCAAAATGCTCCCTGAATGGAAAGCACCTATGCAATTGAAATACCTGTTCTTGTATCAGCTTCCAATATGTTGTATCTTTACAAGCTAACATAGAACAGAATCAGCATTCAGATTACGGGATGAAAAAAGACAGGAATGATGCCCCTTGTGAAAAATGCTGCATTTTTACGTTTTCCTTAAACTCTTTCCCCCTTTTTAATCCTGTCAGCAGTGAGAATTAGGTGAATGGCAGAGCTCCAAATTATCTTGTCTAGTCCTGATAGGGGGAAGTACTTTGCACAAGAAGCCACTGGCACAAAATATGTGCTAGCAAACCAAAAGTAACTCATCTGCCTTAGCTGGAGAAGTACCCATTGCCATCAGCATGGATTTCTCCATTGTCTCCTTACACCTTCTGAGCTATTAAGGTACTGAAAGGACTGACAATTTCCTCTGCTGCAAACCAACAGGTACAAAGGCAGCCATTTCATATTTTAGGTAAAATTTAAACCTGTGTGTAGATCTCAAACCATCTCACAGACTATAAATGGTTACAAGCGTTGGTTTCCTTTTTGTGAATGCTGCTTTCAGGCTCAGACAGGAAGAATGATGCTGAAGATCAATTAGGGATTCATGATATTTTTCTTCTCTTGTGGCTTTCAAGAATAACTTTTCTATGCCTCAGTTCCCCTTCCCTCATTAACATGAAGCTACTTTACAGTAATGTCACCAATTGTTACTTTAAAGCAGCCTGCAGTGGTGTGTGCAGTTTACCAGACTGTAAATGCATCAATGCTATATTTACTCTAATAAATTGACTAAAAAGTCAGGCCTGTAGCATTTTCTTAAGTGATAAATATTACAGTGGCAAACTATTGTCACTGTATTGGTGGCTGAATGGGAGAAAGAGTAACTTTTATCACCTCCTCCACTCTGCTAGGAACAAACCTTAAGTCTCGATACCTCTGTTGAAAGTACGTCAATATACTGAAATGCCAAAATTTGGATAAAAATCCAAATATTACCACCTACATGCAATTAAAAAAACCCACCACAACATACTTAAGAAAAATATTTTGTAAAGCTATCTTGAAACATAGTCTTTTAATGACACAGCAGCCCAGCAAGCCGAATTTATAAATGTATAGTATAGTTATATTTATCGTTGCGACTAAACAGAGGAGGAACTTACTCTCTAAATTTAGATTTCCTTGAAATTCATAGTATTATTATTACTTATTCTAAACTATTGTCATTCTTTGAAAAGATCGATATATTTATTGATAATAATATTAGATTTTTTAGATTCCGATCATATTTATTCCAGATATAGTTCTAGGGGACATACTGAACCTTATCTTTTTATGTGTGCTGGTTTTAACTGACTAATAAACCACCTCCACGAAAACCCACACAGAAGTCATGCAGTTTTGTGGTGCTAGACACCTTTGACTCACCCCCCCCAGTGCAGCACAGGCATCAGATCTTCCTGAAGTCCCACACTCCCACATGCAGAATTCCTCCCTCATTACCTAGCTTTAAGTGGAAGCACCTGCTGCAGACATCTGTTCCAGTATGCTCTGCTTACAATTAGATGAATAATGTCTCCCCTATCATATACTGTCACAGCAGCAACTTGAAATAGAGCCCTGAAAGAGGTAGAGAAGTCATTTTAATGACCAAGTAGCTCACATTTAATTTATTTTACAGTTCAACAATGGCCATCACTGACATCCTTTCTGCTAAAGATATTGAATCTGCTCTCTCCAGCTGCCAGGGTAAGGAATGGTCTCTACAGCCAGAAGATGTGTATCATTTTTATGTCTTAAGATAACATGCCTATCATTTTCCTCTTAGATTCCTTCCCCGTGAGATCTCTTTCTACCTACATTACAGTACAACCCCTTGAATTCAGAAAGTCTCACAAGTGATTATTTGGTGGGTAACAACATTCCCCAAAACACAGAGCAGCAATTAAAGGGTCACAGTTTCAGTTAGAGCTGGCTTACCTTTGAACTCTGAAAGTTTTTAAACCTTTAAAGATTTATATTTACACAGCTAGCCTTTTCCTTCAGAATGTCAAAAAAAGCCTCAGCTTGAAGAATGAAAGCGTCATTTGTGAAGCAATGACCAGTCTCAGTTCTCTTTAAGAATTCCTCGGTGAGATCAAGTCCAAATGCTCAAAGAGCTAGTTTGACTGGGAATTACCTACTTTTCTACCCAAATTCTCTACTACAGTAAGGACTAAGTGAAGTGAAGTAAGAATGAGAGGTTGATCTGTAAGCCACAGTAGCACCCTCTAAATATTTATTATTAACTGCATGTGACACATTGCATAAACCCTGATTTAACAGAATGTGTATTGTAGCAGAAAACTTCCAACTGGCTAAAAGGATATATGACCATGGGCACAGAGTGATTAGAAAGGGAAATTATCCACTGTATCTTTTTTTTTTTTTTTTGCTACTCTGGTGCACAAGAGCAAGAGGAGTAGGCTGATGCTTAAGAAAAGATAATATATTCCCAAGGAATATATACTGTAGTAGCAACTTCAAGGGAAAATACTTGAACTTCTGTTTCTTCCAGCTGATGGTAGCTTCAACTGCAAGTCTTTCTTCTCCATAATTGGTTTATCCAGCAAAACTCCTGATCAGATAAAGAAAATTTTTGGAATCCTTGATCAGGACAACAATGGTTTCATCGAAGAAGAAGAGCTTCAGTAAGTACTGTACAGCTGCGTATTTCTTCAACGAGTACAAACCTTTGAACTTGCTAGCAGTCCTAGAAGAAACTTACTGTTATTTTAAAGAGAAAACACAATTCCTTGTCTTTCCTTGTCACAATTCTTTGTATTTCCTCAGATAATAAGAGCAGGCATTACCTTACAGGTTTTTTGGCATGGGTTTAAGAAAACCAGAAATATCAAAGTACCAAGGACATTTTGGAGAATAATTCTCAAGCATAGCACTCTACCCTGTTCTATTTCAGATTGTTTCTGAAGAATTTCTCTTCGAGTGCCAGAGCCCTCACCCCTGCAGAGATCAAGGACTTTATGGCTGCAGGTGACTCTGATGGTGATGGCAAAATTGGAATAGAAGGTAAGACTTTAAGAAATTCATAAAACTTGTGGTTTAAAATGCATGTGTTCAGGGCTTCATTTAAATGATGGCATGAAGAACACATCCAAGTACTTTAGCCTGGTACTTTCTGCCACAATTTTTATACTAGTGAATACTTCTTTAGTTTCATAGCTTTATCCCTATTAGTTTCTCTTTATCCCTATTTGATTATTCTCTTGCAGCAACAGCATATTTAGGTCCAGTGCAGAGCCTATCCCTCCAATCCATAATGTCAGCTGTGGGTTTTATTCTGCTATGTGTCTGATCCATAGACTCAATGTGCCAGATTTTTAAAGCATCCTGAACACCTATCCATTCTTCGAATTTCCATTTTGGCTCTGCATTTCTGGCCATATGACACTTCCATTTTTAAACACATTTCCACCTACATAAACTTCTTTCTTCATCTACCACTATCAAACATTGGCCAATGCTACCGAGTGGTTTAATTCAGGAATGTAAAAGAAGACTGGTATTGTTTTTCAAGGCTAGTACTGCTGCAATGCAGCATGGAATTTTGTGCTAGAGAATGATCTGATCGGTGCACATTTCACCAGGCAGTCCTTCTACGAAAAACTAAATCGAATTCCTAAAGAAAACCTCACAGGGATGATGTGAACTGGCCAGGCTATTTCTTTTAGAAATTGCTGCAAAGGAAAATAGGACATTATGCATCATATATTAGAGATGAAGTCACTGAAAACAGGGCTGTCTCAGCTGAAGTAGGACAGGTGGCAATAACTCTAACAGACACACGTGCTAATCTTAGCCAGAGTTTGGGAGGAGAGAAAAATACACTGTTAGAGGAATTTGCTTTAGCAGCAGCTTTTACAGCTTCTGTTTATGAGCCCTAAATAGGGCATTATATTATGCAGATCTTAGCCCTTAACCATTGCATCTCCCTTTCTGAAATCACATCACTACTGATATTTTTTCTTTGGAATAACAAAGGCAAAAAATCCCTCCTACTGAAAGCTACGGAATAAACCTAAGTCACTCTTTGCTTCCTTGGCTATTATCAGAGTTTTTAATGGGTTAAAGATAGTTTACCTTTAACTCAGGATTTCCCACAAATATGGATTTACAGACACACTCCTCCTCTCTGCACTTACTCTTTTTAAGGAGTGAAAAATCTGTTACGCCCCCAGAATCTCAGTTTAGCAGTAGCTTGTGCAGTGTTATAATAACTTTGGGAGCCCTCCATGGCTAGGAGTTTAAGTAATTTTTATCCATCTTTTCTAAAGATGTAAAAAACCACTTTCATCTAGTTTTACTCCCTGTCTTTCTCATTTTCTTCCTTGACAGAATTCCAGTCTATGGTGAAAGCATAAACAGCATCAGGCCAAAGGCATCCTTGGACTGACTCTTCCAATTACCTCGTCCAACAAGCACTTCGCACTCAGCATGTGTTTGTACACTTTTATATTGTTTCAGGCATTAACAACCCCTCAAGTTCACACATCAGATTGCTGAGAAATCTTGCAGTGTACAGATGTTTGGGTCATGTGGTATTGTTACATTTCCATTGTAAAGAAAGAACTTTGTGATTTTCAACCACTCAAAATGTTGAAATTGTGGCTAGAAAAGGGGAGATAAAAAATAAAACAAAACAAACAACTTGGGGGAGGGGAAAGCTGCTTCTAAGATTGTGTTCAGGTTTCCACCCTCATACTTGAGTATGCTGACTCACCAGACACAGTTCTGATGATCTTAAACAATATGACATCTTTTAAGGCTTGACTGTAGTGATTTCATTGAGTTTTATTTCTGCTTAATTCTCTGATCCTTAAGGAAAAGTAATGCTAACAACATAGCTAAAGCTAATACATATTAAGACCCAACCTGAGAATCTGAGAAAAAAATTAAGAGGAGCTGCCAAATAGCTCAAAGCATGGAATACGTTTGTGGGTAATTTTACAGAAGAAAATACTAGGCTACAGCATGCATCATCAGAAAGTGTTTATGGCCTAAAATGTAACTCTCCCTTAAGAAGATTTATCTTTTGTGAAATCTAAGGCAGCTGTTCGATAGAGGATAAGGGTCTAATCCTAACTCTGACACTGTCTTAAATCACAGACCCCTGACACGGGCCACAGGCCTGAAGGTTTTTCTGTGAATCACGAATATGTTGCTTATTGTCTCTTAATACGTACAAAACAACAGTACTTTCCCACATTTGTGAATGTCTCTGTTTCCTGCAGATGAAACAGCAGCCAGTCTTGCTGTCTGGATTACCTTAAAGCTTCATTACCTTGCTAAATAATGGCCATTACTCAATTCTTTCATTTATTATAGGAATAATCATCTATACAATCCATAATATTAGCAATTTTCTTCAGTGTGAAAATTACTAAGAATTAGTCTTTCCTTTGATAAGTGTCTTACAGGATTTAGAGCCAGTTATAGCATTGTCTTCATTAATGGACAAAGTAAATAATGTTCACGGCTAAATGCAGAGCTCAATAGATTGAATAGATGTTGTGTGTTTCTGGCTGAGTGGGTTGAAAATTTCCCCACCAACATTTAGTTGTCTCTTTTCCCATCTATCATGATACGGTTCCAGCTCACAAGTAGACTGTCATTTTAATGCTCCCTGCTGAAACTGGATGATAATTGTGACATAATTTGGCAGCTGTTTTGAAGAAAAGCAGAAACAAAGCCTTCTGGAACTTTTATGTAACATTCAGTGTTGACATTTCCATGAATTGCAAGATGATTATGTGAGGCAAGTACAGCTCACTCAGACCCAGGCATGGAAGAGAGAGCTGTTCAGCAGATTTAAGACAGCTAATGCAAAAGAGGAATTCTAGCAATCAGATTCACTGAAGCCTTGGCTGAATTATAATGAATATAAATCCTAATTCTGTCCTCACTACCTTTGATGTTAAATCTAGGCTTAAATTATAGCTGCTGTTAATTGCAGCACTGAAATATTTCACATAATGATGAGACTGTTGATTCCTTTTACCTTATTCATTTTCCTATCTGCTGAAGAAAATACCCAGAGCAATCCAGATCTGCAGCAACAGACAGATGTAATGTATACATTAGCTCTTCACACTGCTAATCACTAAAATACCATGTCACTAGTTCACAAGCAGATGGCACACACAGTACCATAAGTGACAAACCCAATGCTGAATTCCTTGCACATCTGAAAGTCTTATGTGGAATGCAAGAAATGCAAGACTACATAGTGGCCTATCCTGTATTTCAGAGATGCTAAACAACTGCACATCAATGTATTCTGTTGCCACAAGGGGAAATTGAGTACTTCTGAGAATTTGGCAATTCTTGTGTATGTTGCAACTTTATGTAAAACTTAAGAGAATTTTATTTATGAGAAAATCTGTTTTTCTTAAACAGTAACTCATGGCAAGAAGATGAGTTTTAAATCTTAATAAAACCATCCAGCCATTTCATTAGAAGGAATTACAGTAGAACTCCAAAAAGTTCCCAGTTACATAAAAGCCCATGGACTATTCAGCAAAAACAATGCCTAGTCCCTGTTAAGTCTTCTGTTGACACTAGGATCCACATTTTTAGAGTTAACTAAAGTAGAACAAAATATCTTCCACCTAAAGTAAACAAATTCCAAAAAAGTAAAGTTTTCTTGGAAGGTTCATTTCAATAAGTTTAAATTCAGCCAGTGGCAGCCTTCAATTTCCTTAGGGTAGCACAGAGTGTTCTCTGAACTTGACAATGTCATTACTCTAGAGGAAACCTCTGACTGATGTGCATGTGGATGCCATCTGAAGTAGTAAATACACTAATGGTGATAACACAACGTTACCACATTAAGGTATAGAACCACAGAATAATTCATGTTGGAAAGGATCTCTAAAGGTCTCTGGTCCAACTGCTTCCTCAGAAGGCCAACTTAGGACACATTCCTCTAAGCTGAGTTTGAGTATCTTCGAGGACAGAGGTTCTATAACCTCTGTGGGAAATGTAATACGTAAGGATTAAATCCTCTGCACCAAGCTTTTACAAAGGAAATACACAAATAAAACACCGCTAAGCACACAGTTAAAAACCAAATTCCCTCAGAAAGTATCTAACAGCACTCTGTATTATCCACTGATAACCCATTCTCAGGTTTAGAGTTAAGACTGTCGTAATCAGTATAATATTAGTATAATACTGCTTCACAATCCCTAGGATAAAGGAAATATTGTTTGTATGTATTACCTTTACTTATGACAATTAAAGAGCAATGCAAAATGTGAGCAGCAGATCTGAATTCCACTGAACCCAGAGACTCTGACCTCTCAGACACACGTCAGTCCCCTTATTACCCTGCATGAGCAGTTCAATCTCTAATCCTCCCAATACTTCTTGTGAAATAAAGATGTACTATGATCTCTTTAAGTGGCAATAAACACAAAGAAATTGCTTGTCCTGTACAAGCTCTAAGAAAAAAGACATCAAGGGCCAGGGTTTTGAACCAAATATGCCAAACCTTGGTGCTCTAGCTACTGAATCTATTATCTCTCAAACCAAAATTTTGGCTTGTGCTGATAAAGGAGCAGAATCATGCACAAGATAAAATCTCCTGGTATTTAGTGGAAGCTGGCTGCCTTCTAACATTTCCTTTGGAAATCCTAACCTAGCACCATTCGTAAACTTCAGATTCAATTTCAGCTCTCCAACTGTTTGAAATCTCACAGTCATCTTCTAATAAGTAAGAGAGCACAAGAAAGGCAAGGGGATGTCAGAAATTTCATGGCACACATAGGCTGGTAAAGTTTCTTGTTTGAGTTTGCAGCCAGCCCATGCGGAAAATCTTTGATGCAGCATTATCAGAGGTGCCTGGAGCTCTTCACACAAACACTGCAGGCAGAGGGGGCCAAGGCTGCATTAATTTCCTGGGATGGGTTACTGAAATATCTGATTAAATCCCTGACCAGACATATACCTAACATTTTCATGCTTAATTTTTCAAATACTTTAAAATATATTAATAAGCAGATGCTGTGAAATATGAACTCATTTAAAGTGTCACCATTTTATGAAACAATTTCCATACTACTTTTGTGATCAAGCACAGAAAGATGCCATTATATTGGTATGGATCTTCTGGTACACTCTCTGTACCACAGGCCTAGAGAGCACACTATCTAGCAGTTGGGATACAGCTGATGCCTAACTTTTGATTTGTTTATCAGCATGTTCTACACTCATGTAAACAAGAAATCGGAGTTTTTGTGTGTCAAGCTCCAGAAAAGAAAATCAGATCACCACATTGGTTACAATACAAAAAGAAGGTGCCCCTTGACAATGCCTTCTCCTCCAGTTACAAAGACAATGTTGACCTGGAGTTTAAAGGGGAACTTATGTCACAGTAGAATATGCAAATACTTGACTCAGATATAATCCCACCGCTTTCATCACAACTAAATATTAACCAGCTGGTATGTTCTAGATACTTTCTGGTTTACCAAACAAGCTTCCAGAACACACTGATCCTATATTTGCAAAGATCTCCCTAACAAATTGTAATATTTAGCCAGCATAAAAATAAACACAGTACAACCTGGTTTCGTTAGACAGATGAAATAACCTGTTCTTCCTAATCATCATTAAACGAAAAATCATCTGGAATTATTTCAGTTTTTCATTTAGCCTGTTTATATTCCAGCCTTCCGAGTAATGTGTTAGACTAGACTTCTTTTAAATACTTGTTCCTTCTTCTCTTCCTTGCTCATGAACACTCACACGCTAACCTGTTCTCACCCTCAGTTCCTCAGTTTTCTCTCACCCCAAGTAGTCCCAGTGAGATTTCACAGCTGGACTTGACTGTCTTTGGTGCCCTCTACAGGCAAGCTCTGCTTTGCTGCAGAACTACTAAAAAATTTTCTCGATAAATCCTTTGTAATCTCAATGTGGTCTTCTCACAAAGATTATTTCTTGAATGTACAGTAATTCTGCCACAATCATCAGATCTTCTCTGATCCCAGGCCATGCTGTCCATTATTTCCTAGGAATCTGAAACAAAGGCAAAGCTAGATTCCCAAATGGAAAGACTGGATCATTTAGCTTACATATCCACAAGGATAAAATAAAATACTTTAAAAGTAACTTGCTCAGTTGATCTTATATGTATATATCTCAGAAAACCTTGTTTTCAGAATGTTCCATTTTCCACACAGCATAGGTTTAGAATAATACAATTAGCACTTCTTCTAAAGCATTTTTCTCTTGAAGAGATGATCAAAGGAAACTAAGATTTGAAAGATGAGGTTTTGTCTATACTTTCATCTATATAATTTTAGAAGGAAAAGACAGCAGCCTAATGTTAGACTGACCTAATGTTAAGCTTTATTTCAAATGCCATGGCATTACTCTAATATTTAAATCTACAATGATTCTCTGTGCATATTTGTGTGTGTCAATGTGAAATGTTCCCCCAGTGGCTTTTTACACCACTGGCCAATTTCAGCCATTCTGAAGGTCAGTACATTACAATAGATCTCATGTGACCGCCAAGCAGAGGATCCCATCAATAACCAGTGAGAGAAAAGCTGCAGCTTGAGCTTAGCTACTGTTTCCTTGAAGAAGTTTATGTTTTCAGTACAGAAAGAAATAACCAAATATCACCACTTTCACTGCTCATTTTCACTCCTCACCATTAACTGATGCATTCTCCTGCATGCTGCTGAGCAACTGACAACCTCCATTCTATGACGGGATGCATTTATTATGATGATTTCAACAGTGCATCATTTAATTAATCAATACTAAGCAACTATAGTAGATTTCAGTAGTAGACTTTTATAGTCTAAAGTACATATTTCAGTAAATGGGTAACCAAAGCTTGTACATCAGCTTATTGAAAATACTTTGGGCTGATATAAAATTAGAAGTTTTATCTGTGAGATTCTACTTGTTTGTCACATGTATCTATTACAAACGCATCAGTATTAGTATTATTTGAAGACTATTAGGGCAATTGCAGGAGTTTCATGCGTAATTCCTACCAGGATAGGGCCCTTGAAAGGCAAAGTCTACCATGAAAATGTTCTTTTTTGCTATCATTAAGCAATTTAAAAAAAAAAAATCTCTTTTTCCATTCACAGATCAAAAGTCACTCACTAGACTAAAAATAAATGCAAGCTGAAAGGATTTACTTTGTACTAAACCTTATATATTGTCTAAAACATCATGCACATTTCTTTGGGATATAAATATCAATCTGATAAGCTAGCAGGTCTTGTCAGCGACAGTAATTTATCCCCTGGGGTATCTGAGCCACCACGTGGCTCTAGAACTTCTGTAAAAGGTCAAGAGGACTTAACTAACATCTATATAAGTCATTATGTCTGTCATCTGAACAATAATTGAGCCAAGAGGACTTTGCAAATCTTTTACCTTACAGATTTTTATGTCTTTGGCTTGGGTAAAACTAATTGGCAAGGTGAGGAAACTGAGGTTTTTGAAGACATCACAATAATCCACACAAAAAATGAATGGAAATAACCAGAGATCTCCAAATGCTGTGCAGTTCTGTGAGTCACAAAATGGTTTGGGTTGGAAGGGACCTTAAAGACCATCTAGTTCCAACTCCCTGCCATGGGCAGGGACACCTTCCACTACACCATCCTCAAAGCCCCGTCCAACCTGACCTTGAACTTCCAGGGAAGGGGCAGCCACAGCTTCTCTGGGCAACCTATGCCGGAGTCTCACCACCCTCACAGTCAAGAATGTTTTCCTAATATCTAAGCTAAATCTACCTCCTTTCAGTTTAAAGCCATCACCCCTTGGCCTATCACTACTTACCCTTGTGAACAGTCCCTCTCCAGCTTTCTTCTCAGCCACATTAGGCACTGGAAGTTGCTCTAAGGTCTCCCCAGAGCCTTCCCTTCTCCACGCCAAACAACCCCAACTCTCTCATCCTGTCTTCACAGGAGAGGTGCTCCAGCCTTGTGAGCATCTAAGTGGCCTCCTCTGGACTCACTCGAGCAGCTCCACATCCTTCTTATTTTGGGGGTCACAGAGCTGAAAGCCAGCTCATGTTGAGCTTCTCATCAACCAGCATGTTTTGTTTTGTCCTCTGCTTTTGCGTCTGAAGACTTAACTAGAGAAAGTAGCAAGCCAGATGCACTACATATATCTGGAGTAAAGGATGGAACTGTTGGCTCCTGAAGGGCAGCTGTCCTGGTTTGCCCTGGGACCTATGTTGCAACTGCCCCAGTAATCAAACCTGGCTGCCCTCATGGGGCAGCATCAAAGGCTTATAGAGCAAGATCAATATGAATTCTGTCTCTTTGGACGAGAGACAATTGTGTGCGTATGTGTGCGTGTGCTGAAGGAGCTGCAAGACAAATAATAAAGGAAAGACTGGATCACAATGAAACACTCCGATAGCACTGAAAATACTCATTTCATGTAGGGATAACTGACAGACTGTGAAGATTAAAAAAGCAGTTCTGCTGGAGTTTGCTTTTTATTCTTGCAAGATTTTTCACTAGACTGAATTCAAAGGGCTATTTTTCTCTAATCTTTCTTTTATCATGATATTCTATCTTCGAGAGCATATTCATCTGACTGAAGTTAAAAAGTAAAGTTAGAAAAATTCTTGCCTCTCTTAAGTCTACATCTTAGTAGCAAAGATGACACAGCAGGGAAAATGAATCCTGCCTCCACGGAGTCAGTTTTAACTTTGTCTTTTTAATCCAATGAAACAAAAAGGATTTTTACATGTTGTGATGCAACATCCCTCTTACTTTGTTACCATTATTCTCACTGAAGTTAGAGGACATTTTGTCATTAAATGCAAAATTATTTACAAAGAGCTTTAGAAATAGCCTTAAGAATTGAGTCAGGCTTGGAATTTTACAGCTATTACCAATACCAAACTCTAAATGCTTTCAGTACCAAGTATGTCTCTCTCGTTTGTCCTCTCACCTTTAACAGATGCTTACTGCAGCATTTCTCAGCCAGTGCCAGAGCTTTGACTGATGCATTCCGAGCAGCAGGTGATAGTGATGGAGATGGTAAAATTGGAGCGGATGATTAAGACTGCCTTTATCTAACAGTCCCTGAGACTTTCTAGTGGTTAGCTCTATGCACCTGCCTTACTCCATACACTGGTTATTATGCATCTGATTCCAAGACGCTCAGGTCCGCTCAGTATTGTAGAGAGGATCTAACATAGGAGCTGGTCTATATGCTGCCCTTGGCTACAGATGGTCAGTTTGTTTTATCACCTACAGAGATTTTTTCGGGACTGGAACCAAAATTGATATATTTATAAAATTTCATTATATAATTTCACTGCTTTTTACTACTGAACTATGGTACAATGAAACACTTAAATGCAACACTTCCTTTGTCTTGAGTATCTATTGTTATGAGTATACAATGTGCTACTTTTAGGAATCTGCTTCCCATTTTAACTCTAAAATTAAGTACTTTTGTTGTCTGTGTGATTACATAATGCGGTTCTTTTTTGTTATTCTTTTCTTTCACAGAGTTTCAAGCTGTAGTCAAATTTTAACAAGAAATCAAGATAAAGACCAAGATACCTCTGCTATAAACAATTGTTCCTATTGCAAACCTACTATTTATTTACACATTTTGTACCCATTAAGAATCTCTGGCAAGTGATTTCATAGTGCTGGAAAACATTTGAAGTAGTGCAAGCACTATCTAAACCATATTTGCCAATATTTCAAGCAAAAGGTCTTTATACCACTGGGAGACTGAATTGGAATCCATTCTGCTCATCTGAATTTGGGGCATTAAAGATGCAAGTAAAAATATTAAGAGAAGGAGAAATTAGAAGCATTTCTGTGGCCATTTAATTTTCAATATTTGCATAAATAGATAGCACCTGTTATAAAAAACTAAAATCAGTAAAACATTCAGGTGTAAAACCTGGTTATGGTAACTGGTAGCAGTGGTATTTAACTAAGAGGTATATTTAATGCTCCAAATGTTTTTATGCCATTTTTTATACAACTGACTATGTTTCATACACTAATTAAATGGCAGGACCTAGAACTAATTAGCTGTCAGTTTTAATATAAGATTAACTGGATCCAAGATAAACCTCGAATACTGAAATAGCGATACATTCAGAGCTCTCCAAGGAACCACTCACCTTCCTGCCCACCTGATGGCACCATTGCTCCACTTACAGAAAGTTAAAACTACATTCTATCAGCTCGAATTAATTCAAGTCAGAACACTTCTAGTACCCGGCCTGCCCACTTCAGTGGATGACTCAGTTTTGCTAAATCAAATCATCTCTGAATACAGAATGCTAACATCTTGGTTTCCAGAACATGGGAGCAGGGTGCAAGCCTCAGGAAAGGTCTGTAGTGCCAGTTTGCAGTTGGGAAATAAATACCTTTTGTTGGATCCATTTTGCACACTGAATAACTCTAATGCCATCCATATGGCCCTACATACCCAGCGTACCAGCTGGACTTAACAAGTTGCACACCATGGCACAGAGATACAAAGAAGCAAGACATAGTTCTACCTGTACAGGGGTAGAAGAGCCCAGAGTTCCCCTCTCTGGTCAGTATGAGACCTGAAGGTCTGCACACAGAGCTCCAGAACAGAGATTTGATACCCTTTAATCATATCCATGCTATTTTCTTGCAATATCAATGTAAAAAGTATTAATTGTTACCATAATCCGAAGTTATTTATTTTGCATGGAAGTCTAATTATAAAGATGTGGATTTACAACCCACACATATGTAACTGAAGGCAAAGGCAGCTGTGTTTTGAATACAACTAGGTGAAAAGCGCTTTGAAAAATCAAGTCCCTGGTGCTTCATAATGGCAAACTGGAGCATGTTGCCACAATAATCAAAGCTCTATTGATTTTCTTCATTTCAAAACTGGGGATAACTTTATGCCCAAATCTCACAGGGCTGTAAAAATAAATCATAGAATCATAGAATAGTTAGGGTTGGAAAGGACCTTAAGATCATCTAGATCCAGCCCCCCTGCCATGGGCAGGGACACCTCACACTAAACCATGTCACCCAAGGCCTCATCCAACCTGGCCTTGAACACTGCCAGGGATGGAGCACTCACAACCTCCCTGGGCAACCCATTCCAGTGCCTCACCACCCTCACAGTAAAGAATTTCTTCCTTATATCCAGTCTAAACTTCCCCTGTTTAAGTTTGAACCCATTTCCCCTTGTCCTGTCACTACAGTCCCTGACGAATAGTCCATCCCCAGCATCCTTGTAGGCCCCCTTCAGATACTGGAAGCCTGCTATGAGATCTCCACGCAGCCTTCTCTTCTCCAGGCTGAACAGCCCCAACTCTCTCAGCCTATATTCATATAGGAGGTGCTCCAGTCCCCTGATCATCCTCATGGTCCTCCTCTGGACATGTTCCAACAGTTCTATGTCCTTTTTATGTTAAGGACATCAGAACTGTACACAATACTCCAAATGCACAAATGTTTGTGAGATAAGTATAATAAAGAAGGGCACCATTAAAATATTGCTAAGAAATTAATCTTGGTTTTTTTACAGATTGAAACAGTAGGCTGGAAATTAGGAATGAGGAGAATGCAAAACTCTGAATGGCTGCTCATTAACTGAAGTTCATCTAGCTTGTGCAGTAAGTTAGGGTTCTGGTCGAAAAGTAAGAGTGTGATGATGTCTTTGTAATTTTGACATAATACAAACAGAGCAATCAAATTAGATTACAAAAATGAACTAACTGCTAACAGTTCGTAAACCAGGAAGTATGGTGTATAGGGGATTTTGGCTTACATATGTAATAAAAATAGACATCCAAACAGTCTTTCAAAAAAACATAGATGGCTTTAACTATGCAGAACATTATATTTCCAACTTGATAGTTACCTCCTATGTACTCTTTTCAAAAAATTTGGAACTCTTGAAAAGTTTGCTCTTGGGCATTAATCTCACAAAAACCTGTACAACTACTGTCTTGTACTGTACTTGTTGGAGCTATTAAGGAAGATGTTTCAGTATTTGCAGACCAAAAATCCTCATTTCAAAATTATCTGGAAATGCTCTAGTGGTTCTGACGCATAACACTTTTATGATAAGACATTAGGGAGAAGGGAGGAAACATTAATAAAATGTTGGGGGAAATCTATGCAATTTCAATGAATACTCAATTGTGTGTTCATTATACATTAGTTCAAAATATATTTCCACTAACATTAATGAATGAACCAGGCCCTGATATTGGAGAATTTTCCTTAACAGTGAAAAAAGAATTACCCATCAAACAAAATCACATTTATGATTTCAATGTCATCGCAGGAGAGCAACAAACAAAGGAAAATCAGAGGAATTAGTAACTGCAGTCTGGTTGCAGGGCTAAAAGCTCTCATTATTGTCAGAAAATGCTATTTATCTCAGCTGATACCATGTTTTATATTTTCACTAAGTAATATGGGTCACCTGAAGATCTTCAAGCATCATACTAATATTAATAGCTAAATGAAAGAGAAAGGTGCAGACAGCTCAGATAACTGAGCAGGCAGCTCCTTTACTTACCCACATTTAGTCCCACACTGATTAGCCTCCTAGGCCTACAAATCTAAGACAATTTCACCACTTACCATTCCATTAAGAACAGTAAAAAATCAATGACAAGGTAAGTCTGATATCAGCTTCAGTGATCACTCCAGAAAGTTAAGAGCTTGTGACTAGAGTAGTTTTAAGACCTTTTCTTCTTTTAGTATACTAAGCAGATTGGTGGAGAAAATGCTGTTTTCTGTCTGCATGAATACACTTTCTTTCATTTTCTCTCTGTCTCTCACTCACACAGGTTGTCGGATACTGTGAAATTTCTGTAATTGCTTCTTATGTGCTTTAAGAAAGCTCCTCAAATTGTGCGTGTAAGGGCACAGCTGGAAAGACTGCTGCATGACCATAAACATACATTCCCACATTGCTCCCTTAAAGTGAAAAACACTCCTCTGGAATCATACATTTGGAGGTCGGAGACCACAGCCTGTATTCTGCAAATGTGTCTATCCAACCTTTTCTGCCAGAGTCCCTATGTATGTGATTGCCTTTTGTCAACGGAATTTTGTCACATGCTTTATGCATGTGTATTAAGTGCTTGTTTGAATCTAGACACCTGCTTCTCCTTTATTTAGAAGGCCATTTCTGTTAAACAAGGGACTTTTGATGATTACTTCTGATAAGGTTAACTCTAATTATAGGGTATTTTTACTTTATACCTCACTAAGGGTTACACATCCTCCTACTGCTGAAATTAATGGCAGAAATCCCACTGCCATCAATTAGGACAGGCGGTGAATACATCACTGAAGTGGTTCCAACTCTTTCTATTTGCCTTATTTTACCATGGCTTCTTACACTTTGGGTCACAGTGAAATACAGCCATATGCAAAAAGCCTTTGGTAACAGTATAGTACCACTGTACATATCTTTTACATGTCACAAAAGGCAGCATCCAGATTATTTCACAGCCTCTAACTTTAGGGCACAGTTATTCTTAAAATGCACAGAAAACCTGAACAATTTAGACTTCTAAAGCTCACTCCATCTGACGCTGTCTGTAATGCTGACAGCAGACAATTATCTTAAACAATCACATTTAGGGTCAAAGATATTTTTGCGTTACTGAGTCACAGAAGCACTTGCAAGCGCATTTAAAGACAGCAGACAGCATATCAAATGCTAGCAGAGATCTTCCAGGACAGTTTTTTAAGTGAAAAAATACCCTGATCAGACCAAGCTCTGTGAATTACTTACGCTATTAATCACTTATGTTAGTCTATTCTGCTATCATTTTCAAAAGAAAACAATCTCATTTACACAGAATACTAAGGACATAATTTAAAGTGGGGAAAGTACACAAGACATTTCTCCTAACATGAGAGAAGTACCTGTCTTAGTTTAGCTCCAGACACACAGTGCTGCAGCATGGATTCTACAGTCCAGATCTCTGCTCAGCGCTCTGGATAATGTCCTCTACTTGCTGCAGGGAAAGAAAGCTTTGTCACTGAGGCTTCCAAGGCCTGGATTTCATCCTTCATTGTAATAATGCACAATACCAAAAAAATCAAATACTAAACCATGTTCTTAAACTCCTCTGTTTAATATGGTGAAAGGTTATGGCTCAAGCAACCATTCAAATTGGATTCTGTAATTATTTCTGTATGATTAAAGCATGTGTCTTAAGAGACAACTTGAAGTGGCAGGATAGAACTCATTTTGTTGTAAAGGCACTTTTCAATTAAGATAACTATATTCACACTAAGATTCTCTGCCATCACCACTGAGATATCAACATTAATGATCAATCACACAGGTTACCGAGCATCTACTTTCATTTCTTCCAAACTCATTACAAAGACAGAATATGCTATCCAGCATCATAATACAATTGTTCCGGCCCTAGCACAACCAGGACTGAAAGATGGGAGTTGTGTTCACAACAGTTGCTACAGTGCCTCTTTACAATGTTGTAGTTGGTCTCAGGTTAACACCTCTCCTCTGATCTCACCTGAGACAACTGCTGATGTTTCCTTTGCATCTGCCTGAAGTCTTTGGTTGATTGCCACTGCTAATTAATTCTGTACTTTATACCAAACAGAACACAAAGAGTACAAGACTAGTCCACAACCTGACAATGATTTACCAAAACAAAACTATCCTCTGCTCATTCGAGAAGTGAATGGTACTTGATTTGAAAAGAGTTGGTTTATAAGTGTAGATTCCTAGCAAGAACTTATCAGTAGGAATTCTCTGTATTTCTCAGAACTACACTTTTTTGTTTCAGACTTCCAGAATTAAACACAACAAAAATGGCTTTAATATTCCTCTATATATTGTCCGTAAAGGCACCTCCAGGGAAAAGAACAGAAGTTAAGTTATAGGGGCACATAAACCTTCACATGAACAACTCAATAGCACTTTCAGATGTCCCCACACAGCAGAAAAATAAAAACCAAACAAATTAATAATTTCTCTTGTATTTCACAGGAACAAGTGCTAAATGTTCCTGGAAACTGTGCAATACTCAGATTCTGCACCAGATTTTGCACAGTTGTTAACTGCCTACCTAGCAGCTGTTGTTCTGGTTGAATTATTAGGTATTTTCTCTCTAGCCTTACATTGCTTGCATAATATCTTTTAGGAAATTTCATTTATGGATCTCAGGTTTTGAACCCCTAAAAAGGGATTACAGTCACCTAAGAAAATACGTACTCCAGAAGTAAGGAAAACAGGCAGATGATTTATCTGTAAAATAGATTAGCTAATTAAAACGTCCCTTTCTATATTATACTAATCCCTGATTATTTGATTCTAATTGCAGTGAAGGGAAACCTGTACTTCAGATGAAGTGTCATTAATAAATAAATAAAACCCAGTAACCCTAGATTCCCAGCTGTATCAATATACAATGACATCAACATGATTCTGAAATTCAGCTCTTTTAGGCTTTTGTAAACCATCTTTCAGCCAGGATTAGCATCACTTTTGTTGTCAGTGTTGAATTTCAAACATTAAAAGATCCCTTCATAAGCAATAGTGAACTTCTAGCCATTAGCTCACTTTTATTTGAGATCATATTTTAATATAATACTAATTCTGGCTACTTTGCTACTGTTGAATACATGTCAAAACAGTTCAGCACTCTGTGTGCCATGGTAGAGTGTATGAAGTAACCAGGTGCCACTGAGTGATTATATTTGGTGCTTATATTTTGGTGCTTATATTTTAATACAATTCCTGAATTAGTTGCAGACATATTTTGAGCTTGAATATTATACGCTCGCCTTGATCTCATCATTTTCCTCTATTGCACTTCAATTTCCTCATTCTCATTAGCTTTCAATAATTAGTGTTGAAATGCAAGTCAAAAAACTTTTAAGCAAAGCATGCAGATCAATGAGCAGCAGAAACAGAGAAGCAGAGTAGCAGCAAGCACAAATAAAGGAAGCCTACTGTAAAGTAACATCTATGGCACTATCATGGAGACCTAGAAAAACCATTTTCTCTAGGAACATCTTGGCAATAAAGATGTCAAGAGGAAACAGTAAAAGCCCCCTTCTTTTAAAACTCATATCAACTTGAGATGATTGTAAAGGGGAAAATTCACAACAGAGCGCAAAAAGGTACCCTCAAGAATGAAAGCTATTTCAGGGCGATTCCATAGAAAGCATAGTGCTTCATTCCTACTGCCACTGTCTGGCAGATCCTGACATCATGCAAACTTCAGACAGAAAGTGTGTGAATATATAGTTTTGAAAGAAGATGATAAATGAAAAGAACACCAAAAGACCTGAGATCAGATCTTAAATTTGTGTAAATCAACATTGTTCGATTTCTTTTAACCAGACAATATGAATTTACAACAGGCCAGAGTTCTCGGGTTTAGTGGGAAAGCATTCTTCCAGATTACTACAGTTTTCCTACTGAGACAGGAGAGCATTCTTTTGCTACTAGACAGCTGACATTTGGGATTAAAGATACATCTGATTATTTGTGATCAATGCACCCTCTTTGGCGTACAAGAGATAGCAAGAAAGGTAAAAGTATCATTAAATGATGTCTGCTTTTTCATGTTAATTATACCCATGTCTCTATCCAAATTCAGAGAACAGGTGCTATGGAACAATTGCTATGCTTGATACTTTTCTTACTGTCATTAAACCAATCAGGAGTAAACCCACTGTAGTCCATTAACTTCCACCAGGGCTTAGATACATTACTACTCTACTCCACAGCATAATTTGTAACTTTTGCTACTGTAAAAAATGTTACTTGTTCAGCATAACATGCTATTTTCATCCATGAAAAAATCAATGCTCAAGTAGGCTGTGTGGAGACCTCATAGCAGGCTTCCAGTATCTGAAGGGGGCCTACAAGGATGCTGGGGATGGACTATTCGTCAGGGACTGTAGTGACAGGACAAGGGGAAACGGGTTCAAACTTAAACAGGGGAAGTTTAGATTGGATATAAGGAAGAAATTCTTTACTGAGAGGGTGGTGAGGCACTGGAATGGGTTGCCCAGGGAGGCTGTGAATGCTCCATCCTTGGCGGCGTTCAAGGCCAGATTGGATGAGGCCTTGGGTGACATGGTTTAGTGTGAGGTGTCCCTGCCCATGGCAGGGGGGTTGGAACTAGATGATCTTAAGGTCCTTTCCAACCCTAACTATTCTATGATTCTATGTTTCTATTTGGAGAAAACTACTTTAGATACCATAATAGACTATTATAATATAAACTCTAGCCAAAACACAGCTGGGTATTATTGGTTTTCATCCTACCATTTTGTCCACATAAACCCCCTTAAAGATGGAAATAGATTTTTGTCTGAAGGAAATCCTCTTATCTGTTGTTCTCAATTCTTAAGGTTTTTGGTTTTTCAAAGCTAATGTTCATGAAATATATAACAAGCCCCCACTTATTTATACCTACAGTTTTAATATCTTATAAGGAAATAGATTGTGAGAATGTGTTGTAAAATATATATAAATCTATCTCCATGCTAACAAAGTCTGATTCCTATCACTTCAAGTAAGTCTATTACTGATTTCATGTAATTTAAAGTACTCAAAACAGATCAATAAGTAGGCTATCTGATTATACATAATGTTCCAGGGAATACAAACAGGATCAGCTTGTTCAGCTTTACCTAGTTTCAGAGTTTTGCTCTCACTGAAGGCACTGGTTTCTGTTCTACCCCTGATTAGGGACAGCACTGCAATTTAGAAACCGGCCAGGAAATCTGAAATGCTGCTTTACTGGGGAAGAATCACCCCATATTACAGCATGCTTTCCTCTATCCTAGTGACAAGTTATTTTTGTCAGAATGACACACTGTCACCTCAGATCCTTCATTTTCAACTTCCTTTATACGTTCCAAAGGATGAACAGACTCTGGGAAACCAAGCTGGTTTCTTTTCATAAGGATTTGTCTGCTGGAGTCATCTTCCAATGAGTAACTTTAAGTCCAGAGGTTAACTGAAAATCTTTAGCATACTTGGAGACTGAAAGGCAACGTTTTGACAGCAGAGTTGTACTTAATTAAGCACAAGAGGATTTATTAAAAAAACTGTTGTTCTTGTCCATATTATCTTAGGATATAAATAGAAAGAAAAGTTTAATTAGTTAAGGAAGAAATTTGAGCTAGGTCTCAAACCAAACATTCGATCCATCAAACAGTAACCTAAGTAGTGGTTATTGTCACCTTTTGAATCCTTTATAAGCCAGAGTGGCAAGCCAGAGCCGACATTACTATTTTGCCTGGTATCTCCTCAGCTATTTTTCCTTTACCTAGCTGAGAAAACTATAAAGGTGAGCAGCTAACTTGAGATTAATTAAATGAAATTACTGTGCAGAGCTGCAACAGTAGTAAGTACAATAACCATTGTTCAAAGATTTTTGTTTTAATTGCTGGAATTACATATGGATGGACCTTACATAGATAAGTATCAGCTTTCTTTTTATTCTTCGGAGCTGTTGGGGAGAAAACAGAAGCAAACCTTCTTGACTGTCTTTTTTCCATTGCATATACTGTTATTTGTATTGTCAGATGCCATGCATTCCAGTAAGACTAATTATAAGATTAATGGTTACATAGAGTTTAAAATGTGATGTACTTCCACAAGTACAGGTAAATCATAAAAAACTGATCATCAACTCACAACATCATTTATGTAATCCATGCAATTAAGAAGTATTATTTCAGCATTGCTATTTTTAAGGAAGTAATGTACTAAGCCTTTTAATTTGTTTAGGAAAGCAGCGATGATGGTTTGGTTAATGAGATTCATTCTTCCTTAGAAGTCTTGTTTGCCATATAGTATCTTTGAAACACAGGAAAAGCAATTTTTTTTGTAACATGCATTTGCATTTCACAAATCTGTCTGAAATATATTATTTTGCACAGGTTTAAAATGAGCCTTACAGACATTCTAAGCCCTTCCGATATTGCTGCTGCTCTGCGGGACTGCCAAGGTGAGCAAACAATTAAAACTCAAAATCTATTACTTTGTGTAACACGTGGCAAGTTTAATGCAGTCCCAAAGGAATACTGAACAAACACATACTGTAAACATGTTTCTGTAATCCTTTTACTTAACTGTCATGTATAGTGTCAGTTTGTAACTTACCCCCTTTGTGATTTTTTTTGCTGTCTAGGAGCGTATGGTTCAGTATGGCAAAATTTATTCTTTGACAAGCTTTATCTATTGTTCATGTTTAGAACAATTAAACTGTAATGAAGCAGCATCTTCAGACCTTTTAGGAATAATGAATGCAGTGGTCTGGGGTTAATTCATTTATTAATTTATTTTCAGCTCCAGATTCCTTTACTCCAAAAAAATTCTTTCAGATCAGTGGAATGTCTAAAAAGAGTAGCAGCCAACTGAAGGAGATCTTCCGGATTCTCGACAATGACCAAAGTGGCTTTATTGAGGAAGATGAGCTCAAGTAAGGATTTTGTTAACTGTTCAAAAGCTATCAAAAAATCAGCACTTTTTTTCTTTCCAGAACTGTTTTGTACATGAGAGCACAAGTTATGCTGAATGCTGCTAAAACCTCCAGCAGATTGTGAAAGGTGTATTTAAGTTGATAATCCCTACAGAGAGACAACTAGTAAATACCTGCTTTTAATGCTCAGTATAGAAAAAAATAACTTCCTTGGGATGGATTTTGGTAGTGGGTAGAATCAAATGTATCAGGGCAGGACTTACAAAACAGAAATGTATGACTAAGATTTAGTTTGTCTATCAAAGCAAAGTTCAAAGAACTTCGCTATTATGGTAAATAATTTATTTATATATAGCTATCTTTTTGATTATACAGCCAGCATAAAATAATAATATTCTGTGAAAATCATAACCAAAGTTATTTTCTTCCTAGGTATTTCCTTCAGAGGTTTGAGTGTGGAGCCAGAGTGTTAACCTCCTCAGAAACCAAGACCTTCTTGGCAGCTGCAGATCATGATGGGGATGGTAAAATTGGGGCTGAAGGTATTAACATACTTATATACAGAATAAGGCTCCTCAGGGTGTATTGCAATGACGTGTGATTCTCTTTTATTCCCATGGTACATTAATGTACCTCCAGCAATTTTACTGAAACCCTTGTAGTAGCAACCTGTTTAAGGGTGGAAATAGTCCCTAATCTTACAGGTTCATCTCTGCAACTCCTTTTGCAAGAGCAAGTCAAAAAAACCCACTTAGTCTGCCCTAAGGAGCTTTCTCACAAATTTACAGTTGTTTTGAAAGGAACTGCCCTTTATTTCTCCTCCCACTTACTCTGATTTACGGCAGCACTAGCATCACTTGTAATACACAAAAGTGACATCAAGGGCAAAAGAACCACCTCTTCACAGGAGAACCAGCAGCACCTATATGGGCTCATTTACAGCAGTTATCTCCCAACAGAAGTTACACTAATCAGTGAAATCATTCACAGTATGCAAGAGCATGTAGTTTAATATTTGTTTTGCATGAGAAGAACAGAATGATCAAGTGTCACTACCCTGACACGAGATTCCACAACAGGCTCCCTGCATGGGGATGGATGCTATTTATCTTCAGTGTCACTTGAAAGACCAGATAGAAAGGAGCAGCTGTTCTAAGAAGCAGCATATTGCACTCACCCTGTGGAAATGCTGGTGTGATTTAATGGCTGCTCAGTGCAGAAACCTCCTGATCTCCTAATTGCATATTTCTGTGTCCCATTTTGGCCAGGAAGCACACACTCACACAAAAGGCTTGCAGCTAGTGGCAACTTGCCCCATGAGAGAAGCATGCTGCCTAGACAAGGATGAAAGGGGCTTAGGGAATAGCATGCAGGGAATGTGCTGGTATGCAGATTCCCTATCGCACTGTGCCAGGAGGACAGAACTCTTCTGTTTCTTTCTTTGGAAGGAATTACATCCAGTTCCTCAGGAAATATGCCAGAATAAACACACATGATTTATGAAGCAATCTATATCCTAATACAGTCATTCAGGGATGGGACTGATCAAATGCTCTAACTCACAGAAGACAAACATTTAAAAGATCTTCCAAATAACAACATCTTACTGCACAACAATACTTCAGTATCATTCCACATGGAACTGCACATTGTTTTTGGCTTTAGACTGTGTTCTAAATCAACACTTTGCAATTGCTGAAGCGTTACAAACCACTAATAAGACACATGGATTCACTTTTAATTATTTTATTTCAGGTCTTAACTACTTCTTACTCAAATTACATAGTAGCCATTCTGTTATTTTTGCCCAAGATCAGTAAAATGCAGAGAGAAAGCTAAAACTACCCTGAATGTTATATTATTCCTTATAAATGTCAGCAAAACACTTCCATCTGTTGTTTAGAAGGAGGACATTAGGCAATGTCTCTCAGTCATCTATCAGGTAATTGTTTTCTGTTCAATCCTATTATAAATCTCTTGATAAGCCACTAATCTTTTACTCCTATTCCTTTCATTTTAGTATTTCTACTGTAAATATTCTTTTATCTTTTGCAGAATTCCAGGAAATGGTGCAGTCTTAGAAGTTCAAAAGGACCAAACAAATTACAATCTGGGTGAATCTGCACAAAACTCCAAAACCTTGAAAATTAGGACTCCCTTATTTATCTTGACAGTGACTGTTACTTGTTCATTGCCTTAGTAACATAATGAAACACTGATTAATGATTTTTTTCATTGTGTGGATCCTTTACCATGCTCTAAACTCGACTTTAGCTGACACTTCCCTTAAAAATATCCAATAAAAATTGATTACATACTGTAGCTTGTGTCTGTTTTTCTGACTGCGAGACTGAAATACATGAATTCTTTGGAGTGTTAATACCTCCAAGATTTTAATCTTATCAGACCTTCATATATGGAACATATCTCAAAATCTATTTACAAGTTCTCAAAACACTCAGATCTTCATCAAAGACTAGGAGCGAAGATACAGTTGTCAGGTAGGTGCGGATAAGATCTCTCACTGACTTCCAAGTGAAAAACTGTCATAAGTTTTTGCTTAAGACATGATTTCTACATGAGATCATTGCTGTTTCAAACCATTCTTTTTACATTAGCCAACGAAGAGAACGAGAAAGCAAAACTCATGTTTTCCTGTGGAAAACCTATGTAGACTTAAAGCTTCAGATAACTATGAGGCTTTACAAAGGAGAGGGGAACCAAAAACCATCATCTTGGTGGTATTTTCTAGCTTTCTCAATAGGAAGGACTGAAAGTACACAGGAAGAATTTGTAGAAATGCATGTTGAGAAATCTCCAACATACTCCAGTCTTTCCAGTATGTGTCTGCCATGTTAAAAGCATCCTTCACAAAAGCATCTATTTCTAGGGATGCTGAAGAAACATCTTTTTATGAAATTCAGTCATTAGAGAGGTGTTCAGATGCTCTGATGGAGTATTCATATATTCATTTGCTTTCTCAACATTAACAAGTGCTGTGTACTGCAGTTCACACACATGCAGCTTGTAGGAGTCATCATAATAAAATAGAAGCCTTTTCAGCAAAGTGAATGGTTTAGTCACTGCAGTTTCAATGCATTTCTTCCTTTGCTGCATGCAAATGACTACATTCAAAATTAACTGCATTTTTTCCTTGTCAAAAGTCTCTATAAATACTTGTAGTGTGCAAAAAAACCACCAAAGCCAGAGCTGAATTGTTTACAAGAAATCAGCTGTTGCTGGGGAAGAGACTGAAGAATCTGAACACACTTGTGAGAAGGGCTATATATCTTTCAGAGCAACAAAGGCACAAAGACAGAGTCTTTCTCTCCAACGCTTCAATATGTCAGCTCTACCAACCTGTATTTTGCAAACCTAACAAAACAGTAACTAACAAATTCCTGTTGGTCTCAAACATTCTCATCATTGAAGCAAAAACAATTAAATAAATTCAAATTTTCCATTTGCGATCCTCCAAGACACCCTAAACAGCTGCACCAATACAAATTCTATAATGTTTCACTCCCGAGTACTCACCTCTATGTCTTCTCTGCAGCCATCTACTTCTCTAGGAGCCAAGGACTGAAGAGCCAGCCAGAAAAGAGCTCCTGCTTTTAGAAAAAGCATGTGTATATTAATCCACAATTCTTAACAGCTGACAATTGAAAAGAGAATTTTAGTCCCATTTAAAAATGTTTTTAAGCAGCTTAATTTGGGATACAATTTGTTTGTAAGCTGTATACTCAGTACACATGAGAATTCAATATTGTCATCAATTTTTCCTTTTATTGTGCAAAAATAATACAAACCAATAAAAAATAACATTTAATTTGAATAGTATTTCTTAACATTATGAAATACGCTCACCTGACATAAGTCACTAGAGTATCAGTGACTTTAACATAGCTGCTCGGATTTACACAGTCTGAGGATCTGACCCATGAGAATCTGACCCATGTAAATTCTCATAGCACGAGATAGATGTCACAGGATATTGACGAGAAATAAAGTGTGTTCTTGGCAATGAAAACCAGTTTGATGACAGAAGGGTCTTGGAGCAGTTCACATGTAAGTTACAAACAAATCCCTCTACATTTCACTGACAGTTAAGTGTCCTGACCTTGACTAATTGTATTCTATCAGGCAGGTAAATGCATGTAAAAGAAAGAATATTGCAGTTGCTCTTGCACTCTGAACTCTGGCTCTTCGCAATGTTTCACCCTTTGCACTATGCACCTAGTCAAAGAAACCCAGAGCCAAAGTATAGATTCTGTTATTCCTCACTAAGATGCAACACATTGCTGGAGCAGGTCACTGGACAGAGGTGGACTGAAAATGCATTCAGTGCCCTGGCCAACAACAAACTTTAGTGAAATCAGCACTTCCTTCATTTCCTAGATAAGAAGAGCATACCACAGCTGTCTGCCTCTGAAGTTTGTGTGAAACATCTGAAGTACAAAATATACTTAGGCCCAATCAAGAGGCAGGGAACAAAAAGAGTAGGGAAGCACTTTGTGACCTGACACACATCCTCTTAACAAGATTCCATGTAAAGGCTTTAGAAAAATCTTGTTCATTTTTACTTATTCAAAGTATGTCTCAATTGTTCACTGATAGCTCATTATTGTATACAAGTGGTGCAGTACAGCACCAAACAGAAAAAAAGTACAACCCACTTACTCTAACTTGAGATATTCTGAGAATTTTTTAACATCCAAAGTATTGCAGTTAAAGGAATCTTTACATGTATTTTCATCAGAAGAAAAGTACCTTAAAAAAACTTAATAGTACAGCAGCTACTCCAGCAGATTACTGTTCTCTGAGGGAGAACAGGTTAAGTAAAGGAAAACTTGTTGACTTGTAGGATTTCTGAAGTAGAAGAAACTTTTAAAGTTAAAACAACTTATATGGCTTGTCTAGAATCCTTGAAAAG